>NC_139766.1:23697182-24154682 GCF_965231275.1 Zosterops lateralis | reverse complement strand
CCGACTCGTTAGGCGGCCCCTTCGCCAGCGTCCTCTCCTCGCTGCAGCGGCCCGGAGGCACCAAAGGCAGCCTCGTCAAGAGCGGCATGTTCTGAGCGGCGGCGGCGGCGGCGGCGGCCCCTCCCGCTCGTTAGTGTCCGCCGCCCGCCCGTAGCGACGGCCAGGGGCCCGGGCTGCGCCGGGCTCCGCGGGGCAGGGACCCCGCGCCCCACCGGGGGCCGCGCCCGGCTCCCCTCGCTCCCGGCCCGGCGGCGGGGCCGGCCCCCAGCGCCTCCGCCGGGGCGGGACAGGGGCGAACGGGCGGGGAGCGGCGGCCGCGGGGACTGTGCCCGGGGGGGCCCGGCCGCGGCGGGGGGCGCCCTTCTCGCCCGTGGGCTTTTTTAGTTCCTTTTCACGGTCAGCCGGAGGGACAAAGTATCTTCTTCCCCTCCTGCCCTCCTCCCCCGCCACTCTCTGGCCGGCCCCGGCCCCGCGCCCGGGAGCGGTCCTTCCTCCACCGTCCGCTGTCACTGTCCCTCCGTTGGGTCTCGGGTCTCTCCGTTGCCGCCGCCGCCGCCGGGGCCCCGCCGGGTTCAGCTCCTGGACCGCGGATCCGGCCCCTGCAGGGCCCGCGCTCCTCGCGGCGGCCGGCCGGTATTTATTATTATTATTAATTAATATTAATTATTATTATTATTATTATTACACGGTCTACGCAGTTTTTAGGCATCTCCGTTAGGGTTTTCTAATTTTATTTTAAAAGGCACAAACTATAGCTCTTAGTTGAATGTCGCCAGGTATGCTTTCTCTTTTTCCGTGTCTTTCTACAACTGTGTTCTGTGACTCAACTGTATAGTGTTAATATCAGTACAGACTTGTCTAGTTGACCGTATAAATAATGTTTTCCCTTCTCGTAGTCTCTATGGCGTGTCTTTATGGAGAAATAAGGTTCTCACGGGTTCAGTTCCCTTTGCGTTTAGAGAGACCAAGTTCAGGCAATTATATATATTTTTATTATTGGTTGCATGTCGTCTCATTTTTTTCTTTTCCCTACCTGTTGGAATATGTTTGTGAGCATAATGGTCATAAATTATGTTCAGGATTTCCAGATTTATTTATATGTGGTTAAAATGAATGCTTCTATTTAAAAGGGGAAATATTTCTACATGTGCATATAGTTTTCCAAGAGTGTACCATTAATTGATTGTTGATAATAAAAGCCAAAAGCAAACATAGTTATGGTGCTCTTCTGACTTTTTGTTAAGGTTTTATTTGGGGAGACGTCTCGGAGTCATTTCTGATAGAGATCCAAGGCACATGTCGCAGAACCTGAACTGTGACAGCAAAAGAAGATTTGCTCAGTAGCATCAATCTCCTTTACCATCGGGAAGGCCATAACTGCCCGTCCCATCATTACTGCCTAATTGTGCCCTTATTAATTATTTGCAAACAGGCTGATGGGGGGGAGGAAGATGTGTCAGAGTTGACCTTTTGTCATTACCATGGAAACTGGAGATGGACAATATTAAGCGATATCCGTTAAAAGGAAAACAAAAAGGGCAAAACCCACAGGCTGGGTTTGCCAGCGGGCGCAGCATCCCCCTGGCCGAAGGAGAGCCTTCGCCAGCCCTTCCACCAGCGCTTCTGCTGAATCCCTCTGCCCACACCGAGGGCAGAGAGACACCCGGGCCGGGAGCCACCCACAGCTGGGACTGGGCTGCGTTTAGCGCAGGGGGCAGCGCCCGACCCTGCCCGGCCGCGGTCCTTGTCCCGGCGGCTCCCCCGCATCCCTCCGGCCTGCCCTGCCCCGGGGAGCCCCATGTGCCGGGTCCCCTGCCCGGGGAGCCCCATGTGCCGGGTCCCCGCCCCGGGGAGCCCCATGTGCCGGGTCCCCGCCCCGGGGAGCCCCATGTGCCGGGTCCCCGCCCCGGGGACGGGGTGCCTGAAGTCGAGCAGACAACCTGCTCCGTTCCGTGGAAAACCCTCAGGCAAGGACAGGTTCCCTCCCCGAGAAGAGCCGGGGTCGCCGCCCATCCCGCTGCCTCTGCCAGGGCAGCTCCTGCAGCCGGGCCCTCGCGGGTTCGCTGCAAGGACGTCGGGGCAATGAACTCTGTCTGACTCTGGCACAGTCCACGAAAAAAAAAAAAGGGTCTGTTTGCTGGTTTGGCAGAGAAGCAAACTTTGCAAAGGCCTTGTCATCTGCAGCATGCAACATCTGCACATCTGGGGGGCTGGGAAGAACACGATTAAAAATGTGGCAAGTGGAGCAAGTGCTGTTACACTAATTAAGTACTTGAATCATTAGGTTTAAAATCCTCAATCAAATATGCAGGGTATTTTCTGGAGGAAAACCACTTGAATGCATTTTTTGGATATGTGTTTTGTTTTAATGTGGGCAGATTTTACCATTTTACTTTTTCTTCAAAGAGTGATTCCATGATTTAAGAAGATCTTTGTTAAAAGTAGATGGATTACCTCTAGGGATCATCCAGCTGTGGACTGCAGAGCAGTTCTGCTAATAGTGATCCACATTAAAGGTTTGCCTGCTGGAGAAGCTGCAGTGCTCAATCTGCCTTACCATGGCTGAATCATGGCTGAGCTTTTGAAGAAGGTGAGATCTGTATTACCAGTAAACCAACCAACCAGCCAAGGGTGGCTTAAAGATATCTCTCCTGGTTAGGCCTTGCTGTGTGAAGCTGATGAGGTTAGATTTTATGGCATGCAGTTGTGATTTGAAAACATCAAGGGCTGACAACACGCTACTATTTTTTTGGCCATGTTCACTATTTTGTCTGCTAAAACTTGGGCTTTATTTCTAATACAAAGGCTGCAAATTCCTACAGTGAATCTAGCTGCCTACCTGCTAGACCTCTCTTTTCTCACATTGTAAACTGGTTTGCATTTTGATCTATCTTCTTCATGGTAAGTTAAATAGGCTGTGTTCTTTACATCTCTGACAATCTGTAAGGCTCAAGCTTCTATAGATTTTCCAGATGTGGAACTACTCTCTCCTGTTTCTGAAGCTGCCTTGCAGAAGGGATACTAGGATGGTACCAAATAGTGCAGTGTTTCTCTCTCAGTAATGGTTCATGCAGAGCTAAGATCTCCTCTGTGTTTCTGGTCACAATTTTCCACTTATGTATCTAAACTTATCCTTAGTCCTTTTTTAAGGCCTCTGTTCTGTCACTGACCCATAAATCCTTTCCCCAGCTGCTGCTTTTTCCAAACTACTGCTTTCCATATTCTGGTCACCCCCGCAGCAAGGGGAACCATGAGAGGCCTGAGGTGTATGGCACTCCTCATTTGTAAGGACCAGTGGTCCTGTGGCAGACCAGTTGGAATGGTTAATTCATCAACCTCCACGATTGCTCAGTCAGGTAGAAAAGGATGGGCTGAAAATATACGAAGTTTACTTCTCCTGCCTATCTGAAAAGGCTTGAAAAAGAGTATCAATTAAATAAATAATCTAAGGATTGCTGTTAGGGGAAGGCCATGGGGTACCCAGCAGGAGTCCAGGCAGGAAGAGGATGCCAAAAGGCTGCTTACCAGTGGTACCAGTGAAAGCTGAACAGGCAAGATGATCCTTTACATTAAGAGGTGCTCTGGGGCTCACAAGTCAAGGAAGTCTGGACAAAAGACCCAAGAAGCCAAAAGATAGTCCAATAAAGAAATGAATATAGAAGGTTTTCTTTTGCTTGGCTTTACCCCCTCACATTGTTCAAATAGAGGATAATTCATTATGCAATTCAACTCAAATTCCACATGAACATATTGTATTTCGAAGAATTCGTAGGTAAATTCACATTGTGTGTTTGGCACAATTTGAGTTTGTTTGCTCTTCTAAATACCAAGAGTTAGAATTCAGGTCTAATGTTCTTGCACACACTCCCACTTCCTTCTCTGCAATACTCGAACACAAAAATTAATTCCTGATTGCAGTATGAATCTCTTTGATGGATGTGTGACAATGTAAACATTCATTTTGCTACTAAGGAATATGAGGCCAGCATACAGGAAAACTAGGATTAGTAAAAACATTCCCTTTCAATGATAAGTGAATGTGTCTAATTTTTTAAATCTTGATATATTTGCACTTATTTAATAGAGTTATCAAACTATTACCAACCAATGGGAAAATTAGATGTCATGAAAGGTGCCTGTGGTCCACCAGAATATATTTTTGAAGACTCATTTCCTCCCACATTTTTTTGGCACTGTTGAAGTATACCTGGAAGAATTCACTGAATGAGCCTGACTCCAGTCAAGGCTGTCAGCTCACTGCTGTGGTCTGAAACATGAGCTTTTTCTCAAGCCAAAATCTGGGGTTTCTTTACATAGAAAGCACCCCCACTGTACGGAGGGGGAATGGGACACAAAACTCACTGTTAATTCCTAGACACCTATGAAACTAGTACCTGTCAGTAACTCTCAGTGCACATTTACCATGAATCATTAAGAGTCAAAACTATTAATGTATAGATTACCCTCATCATCAGTAAAGCAGATCAGCACTATGAAGGGTACATATCAATGGGAGATGAAGCTTTCTATTTCTGTCACCAATTTAAATTATTCTTTTACAAGCTATCACCTAACAACTGCTATGAAATAAACTGGTGACTTCATCCCAGGTGCTACTAAAATCTGGTTCCATCTTAGAAAAACACCTTTGTCCCTTGTGCTTCACACAAGAGCTCATCATGTAGGCCAAGGAAAGACTTGAGAGGAAAACTGTTTTCATGATTTATGGGAAGTTCATCCAGAAACAGCTCAAGAAATTTTAGCCATGAAAATAAAGCTCATGATTTCATATTTTAGGATGCAAATTTCCTTTGGAGAGAGGAAATACTCTTTTGGGCTGATCCTTGTCATGACTACTGTATGAACAAGAAATAAAAATATTTGCACTTATAAAGAAGTACAATTTCATACCAGTATGACGGGCTAAGGCCTACTGATTCCCATTTCTTTCTGAAACAGAGGTGGTAAGGGAATGCCAGTGACATCTCTTTCTGCTTCAAAGAGTGTTTAAATTACATTTGAAGTCTATCAACAGTATTAGATAAAAGTTCAAGTAGTCTTGGAAAGAACAAGTGAGCAAAATTCTGCCTTTCCAGCAGTCTGAAATCTAGTGTCTGCACTGAGGCCTCTATGATCAGGCCTAATACACGGATTGGGTCCTCAGAAGGATTCACTTCAGTTTCACAGAAAGATGTTTATAGAAATAGAATCAGTATATTAATTTCCCCTAAGAGGAAACCTATCCAGGGAACAAAGCACACATTTTATAAATTTCTGTGGTTATTCATTACAGAAAAGAAGTGGAGATTGTGAAACCTGTGGCTAAGAGAACTGGTCATCTGGGATGGACACGGTCTTTGGGAAAGTTTGGGTTGCTCCTTTCAGAGGCATCACCCTGAGCACCCAGAGGGAGCCCAGATACTCAATGCCTTTGAGTTAATTCACTTCTTGAAACCTCCTGAGAGAGTGCCTGCAGCAGTCCCTGCCCAAGGACATAGCCAAAAACACCTGTGCTTCCAGGGCTGGTAAAAACCCACCTATGGTTTGAAGAGCAGAGGGCGGGGGCTCATCCACTTGGGCCATGCCTGGGAGCAGGAGGTTCATGCAGCTGCAGTGGCAGCCCCAGCTGGCTACACTTCCCAGCCCACTGCCTTTTTTCCTGATGACAAGGGAGCTGAGCTACCTGCAGCCAGCTGTGGCACCCAGCAGTTACGTTCTGGAATTTATTTCCAAGAGGAGCCAGGAATAATCTCCTCCCTCCACCTGCTTCTTGGTGAGTGACCACGAACAGGCTGGATTGGGCTCAGCATTGGCCTGCTTTCCTTCTGTGGTGCTCTGTGTAGCTTTCCACCACTGTGGCTTCCTGGGACCTGTAGGACTCTTCCAGAGCACCAAGAACAGAATTCAGCTTCAGGGAGTCTTTGTGTGTTCGCCTCAGCTTTGCAGATGGGGAGAGACAGTAGAGTTGCTACAAGGCAGAGATTTTAGTTTTCATTGAGGTTTATCATAATTGTGTTTGTGGACTTCAATGCAACATATAGTTACACATACACTACAGTTACAACATACAGTTACAGATAACATTCCATGGGCTGTGACAAGCTGCAGATTATTCCTAGGGTTTTTTTTCAACTTAGAAAGTCTGACATTACAGTTTGAAATAATATCAAAACAGTGTTGTCAGGATACCTCAGAAGCTCTTGGCCCTGTATTTATTTCACAATATCAGACTGTTTCTAGAAAGAGCTACCAAAATATTTGTGCTGTATAATCTTTTAAAAGGTTATCAAAAGGGGTGAACACTGAAAATAAGCAGTTCAGGAATCTCCATAGATAATACTGCAAACAAAATGCTGCCACAACTAGCATGGAAATATCTGAGGAACTCACTTTAATGACAAAGTTATACATTTTATTTAAGAACTGTGTGTCTCTTCATTTTTAATAACAAAATCTCCTTACATCTGGAAGAAGAGGTAGTTAAAACTCTATCTGCTGCTACTGCATGCACTTGTAATGCATTATGTGACAGCCTATCTTAGAACAGTGATGCTTTAAACATCCAAATCTAATTATCACTAGGACTATCTCTATGGAGACAAAAATTTAGATAAACATGGTGTGAGTGGTTTTGTCCTGCTGCAGGAAAAGAGGATGCTCTAGATGGACGTCTAAACCCCTCACTCCTGTCATAATCAATTCCTACTGGAAATGTAGCACTCCTAAAGTATTTCTGGCCTGATTCACTGACTATCAAACCCGGTGCCATTCACAGAAAAGTGGTAAGAAGGATCAAGGGAACATACCATTCAAGAGAAGTGGAGAAGTTATTTGTATTAATAATTTGTATTACTCAGTGCTGTACTATATAACACTAAGTATGAATACTAAAACACCATTAAGACTGGAGAAATTAGACCAGGCTCTTCAGGTTTTACTGATTTAGTCTCACCTTTCAGTGACTGCACCACTTGACTTCCTTCCTAAGCTGGTTAGAAGAAAAAAAAAAAAGTAGGATAACACGTAACGTGTGTGATTGTTTGATTCCTGATTTAGCTTAGCTTAGAACCAGAAAAAGCAGATATCCCAGTCACTAGATGGTCAAACTGAGACTTATTGCCACAAGATTGGGTTGAGGTGAAGATTTTAACTGAATCCTGAAAAAAACCTGAGCTCTTAAGTAAATATCTGGGTGGTACAGCTTCAGTTAATAAAATATTCTGAAAGATTTCTGACATAAACCCAGCCATTTCAGGGTAGAAACCAATTTCCACTTATTGAAGGTGAGATCTTTAACAACAATCTTTCACCAATGAATTTCTTGTGTGTTCTTCTAAATCAACTGTTGCTGTTCAAATCTAGAAATGATTTACAAACAGTAGATCACAAGTCTCAGGCTGTAGGCTACTCCTTATTTCAATATTCTAATAGCATGTTAAAGCATGCCCTCCCAGCTTTCCCTCATTTACATATCTTTGTCTTTTTGTTTGGTAACAGTCCCTATTATATTTGCAGAGTCAACTTCTGTCCCAGCCACAGTACATTCCACAGCTGAAGTCAAATAAATCTTCGAAAGTGATTAATTTTTTCCTATTATTGCTGATTACTTTCACTGATCAATACTTTCACTAGTGTATACCACTAATACATTTAAATGTCAATGTGGGAATCAATTAACCTCAATTATTTCCTTTCAAAGATCATGACATTTTGTTGTTGTTGAGATTTTAGGATATACACACACAGACTTATGGCTACATTTGTCTTTAAAATTGTCCAATATGATATGTACAAAACCTCATAAGTATAAAATATGTTTAAAGAAATATTACAAAATATTTTAAAGGAGTAAAAAGGGAAATATTTAAACACATAAAAATAGGCATATTAAACCCCCTGTAAATTCTAAACCCATATATGAATTCTGAACAAAAAGGAGTTTCTTTAACCAATGAAAAATATTAATGATGCAAGAGAAGATTCAATTATATAACTGTGTATTATGATTCTCTATGATTTATAAAAGGCAAAATTCAGATATGCGAAACAATAAATTATCATTATGGTGCGACTATACTTTGGTCTAATAGAATCCCATTATTTAGAAATGGAAAAATAAACCCCATTAGATTATAGGCTTAATTCCCTGCCACTGCTGAGGTCACTGCTTTCACTCTCAGGCTTGTCTATGTGAAAGCTGCTGGTACAGTGAAGAATCTTCTTGAGCAGGCAAACATACAGAAAGGCAAAAGGAGCTCTGTGTTGATGTTAGCACTCTCATGAAGAAATAAAAATACCTATAGTGGGTAAATCATCTTAATCAATAGTTCTAAAGAAGAAAAATCTGTCTGGGGGCAAATACCCCAAAATGGCAATACACACCAGTATTGTCAGTATAGGAGGATTAGTGGTTAACAGAACCAAAGCCACAATAGTGGTCTGAACTGAGGTAGTCCTAGCACAGCATGAAGAGCCTTGTAACATACCTGAATACATGAGGTTTTTCTGGACCTACAGCTGTTGAGAAGTTTCAGCCAATACTGGTTTCAATGGGATCTGCTCAGCATAACTTTTAAGAATAAAAGCACATGCTAGGAATCACTTGAAGAAAAACTCTCTTATAGGCATTTAACTGGGGTAACAGGAAAGAGAGAGATACAACAGATTACTTTTCCAGAAGCCTTCAGCAAAATTATATCTGTTGTGGGCAGAACAGGTGAGAGACCTTTAAAAACTCTCCTTTCTGAGTCCTCAGGCAAAGGAGAAGGTAAGGGGAGAGACATGCTGCAACGTGTGTCTAGAGGGGTGTGATCCCACTCAAACTCAGGTGTGCCAAAACCTCTCCATATCCTGCAAGTGCAGGCTCAGAAACTCCTCTGTGTGTCTCTTTTACATTTCCAAAATCAATTTAAGTTCTGTGATCTCCTTTCCCCCTCCAGTGATAAATTAGCCACAAGGGATGTGTTTTCTGAAGACGCTCCTTTGGCACGACAGTTTCAGGGAGAGGAGAACTCAGATTTTACCTGGGAGTGTCTTGCTATCCAGGGGGAAGTCATGTCTCCCAGATTTTTTTTGCACAGAAGTAAAAGCTGAGACAAGTGTCTTTAGAGATATATTGGGTTTTTCTTACAGGGGACAGGTGCTCTAGAAATGCAATTTATTCTCCTCCATAATAATTATTTCTTTTGTCACAGCAATCACAGTCTCCATCCACCTACAAATGGCAGTAGGGCTCCAGGGGATTTGTCCAACAGTGCATCAAAACGGCTTTTACATGTCACTTATTTGCTTGTTGAGGTTATGAATTGTCCCCAAACAGTTTTCTTCATGAAAGCCATTCAGTTCTCTTTTTCATGAGCACCTGGATCCTCCTTTTCTCCCCAGGAACCAAACTGCCACACAGTTTAGGGAGTTGCAACGACAAGTCTCAAAATGCCCAGGTGCTGCCATGGCTGCCCACAAACCTGTGCTGCTGACAAAACCACCACCTCATGCTTCAAGGAGCTGTGAAAGAAAAATCTGCTTTTAGCTGAAGGACTTCTATTTCTGCGTCATTAAAGGGGATTTGTGATTTTAACAAACTGAGTATTAACCATGCTGCTGGCTGTTGAACAAACATATGAAAATTATTGCTTTCTATCAGTGGCAAAGCTGTTGAGAAATAAGTTTTCTATTACTATGTCAGGAGGCACAAATTGTTTAATCACTTGTGTCATTGAGTGAGACTAACATTAGTTATAAAAGCATATCAGATACTGCTAATCAGTACAGCTCCATGAGGATACAGTATTTCAAAACTCACACCAATTTCATACTCTAAGAAAATAACTTCAAAATGTTTTTTTTAATTTAGTTGCCAGAGTGTATTTTTTAATTTGTAAAGTCCTAGGCTGATTAGTTGACTCACTAGCATGCAACTCAAACAAATGAGATATCACTGATGGAAAAATGATGGCAGAGAAGATTTGAACAATTATACAGAGCAGATAAGCCATTAGCTTCTGCCAGGACCTAATGATGAGCTCTGCAGGATCATTCGGGCTACAGCCATAATTAAAACTCATTCTGAGTCATTCTGTTCCAGCAGAAAACATTAGCAAAAAGAGAATCTTTAGAAACCTCCACGCAAGGGAGGACTGGGATGAGGCTGGTGTCTGACACAAATAGGACTGAAATATTTTTGAAATACAAAGCCATAAGAAAGAATTGGCATTTTATTACTATTTTATTTAACAAGCTATTGTTTGGAAGCATAATCACAGCTAAATA
Source organism: Zosterops lateralis (assembly GCF_965231275.1). Lineage (NCBI taxonomy): Eukaryota > Metazoa > Chordata > Aves > Passeriformes > Zosteropidae > Zosterops > Zosterops lateralis. The sequence continues at coordinate 24,144,413 of NC_139766.1, read as the reverse complement.
AAGACTTGACCATGCTTTTCCACCTTGTGTCACCTGTGGGAGGGCCATTATTCAGTTATGTTAAATGTGTTATATTATTCTATTTATTCCATGCTTAAATTACTCAGGTGTTTCAACCACACTCTTTCATCCTGTTGCTTTAATTAGTTGATATATGTCATCTCTGTATTTGACCTTCTCTTGAGGAAGACAGACAGCTGCATTTTTGCATTGGTTTCTTTTTTCCAGTTGAGAAACACGATTTTGTGATGCATGAAATGGGAACCCAATTCCACGTGGCCAGTTTGTTCAACCCATCTCAAGAGCTCCTTGTGAAATAAGAAGACCTGCTAGGTCTGTGCTGCCAAGAGGAAACCATTAAGACTTGTTTATTGCTATCCTGGGCCACATTACAATTACAAACACAATTTCTTTTAAACATTCCAATTTAGAAAGAATAGGGATACATGCAAAGGTGCTCCTAGCTGCAGGCTCATTGGTATTTAAGCAGTCCCAACCACAGTCCTCAAAGCAGGTGGTCTTCTTTTTGGCCACCCCAGTATTTTCAGGAAACAACCCAGCTTCTACTGGTAGAACACTATACACAGACTTAACAGAGCTGGTTCCTGGTTTTGCCCAGCTGGCCAGAGTTTTGCCTTCAAATTTTCTGTGTTCTGTCCAAAATTTCATTCTAAATAGCCTTCCCAATGGTTTACTTCTGTAAAACATCTTTATGTACAGTACTATATAAATTTTACTGCAGTGGCCAGAGTTAAAAAAAAAAAAGAAAAATTCACTTTTATGCCATTTTTTTTTCTGTGTTTTGCCAAATCAAATATTCAACTAATCAACAGTATCTGTTAACATGCTAATAACTGGATAAATAAACCTAATGCAGGCTAAACATATTTGTAATCCAGAGTACTCCTGAGAGACTTTCTGTTATCTTTAAAAGTGACCAGGGGGAGCATGAGAAAAAAACAAACATGAAATGAACCCACCTAATGGAATGGTTCCTTCTCTAAGATATACTTTTAATTTTTTTTTTTTTTTTAATACCTAGATGAAAATGTATGTTTAATTTCATCCTACTTGAAATAATTCAGCTGGTAATCCTTTTTCAGAAAGAAAATTATTGTTACTGCCTCACAGCTCAAATTATTACCCAAAGTAGTAAGCTTGGCAAAAAAGCCTATTATTTCAATTCTTGAATAAGGACTCCGTTCACATGTCTAATGCCCTGTGTAAGAGAATTAGCAGAAACTCATCTCAATGTGGTTTCAAAAGAGGAAACTAAGCAGACAGCCTTGTTAATTTAGCATATAGACTTGGAATAAAGTACAACATCCATCATCTCTTGAAATTCAATTAAAAATTGGTCTTGTGTCCAAGGAGAAGGAGCCAATTTTCTGCTGGAAGCAGAGTCTTGGAAGATCACTAAAACCCTTAATGGTTCTTTCATTGTGGGAGCCAATATGAAAGAAAAAACAGTTTGGGAGTTCAAATTACCCCTCACATTAAATGCTATGACATATGCAGTCTTCAGTTTGGGCCTGTTGCTGTTGATGCAATGCTTTCTGTGTCCCTGGACACACAGGGAATTCCAGCTGTGTGTCTCTTCTGGGGCTTAAAACCTTCCCATGTGCCACTGGATGCTGCAGCAATGCTGAAGAGGCTTTTGCATGCAGGGTGAAACACCCGTCCTTACCATATGTCGAGTGTAGTTCTCATTCTCTCACAGTAGGTTTCTATGTGTGATAAAAAGATGCTTGCAAACACACTGAGATTTAATATCTGGGGAAAGGGAAGCCTGAAAATATGTTAACAAGATTTTCAGCATTAAACACAATTTTGTTTCAGATTTCAGCTGTTAAACATCTTAATTTGTTTTGCTTTTTACTCCAGTAACATAATGCTAATACACTCTGACAGCTTGTGACTCCACGCTGAGGAGGTTTCACAAACCAATCTCTTTACTTGAAATTTGATTTACAAAGTGCCTTAGTCCTTTAGCTGTGTGGCAGCAGTCACCCTCACAACACTTGTCATGACTTAAAGTAGGAGCATGATCTGGGCAGTTTTTCCTTGTTTGTTTATTTTGTCCTAGTGAAGGATTCACCAAGATGAAAGAATCCTTTTAACTATTTAATGTTCTCATCTATTAATAAACTCAGTCCAGAAGATACTGCCAAACAATGTCTGGCTAAGCCCAAAGGAAACGGTGGGTATTTTTTTTTTTTTTGTTTTTTTTTTTTTTTTTTTTTTTTTTTTTTTTTTTTTTTTTTTGTTGTTTTTTTTTTTTTTTTTTTTTTTTTGTTGTTTTTTTTTTTTTTTTTGTTTTGTTTTGTTTTGTTTTGTTTTGTTTTGAAACATGTATTAACCTCCTGGTGTGGGTAGTATCTGTGGAGGGTTTTTTTACAATATTTGTTTTGGATGAGTTGATCTAACAGATAATGCAAAAATCTTTTGGATTTCATGTTCACCTTCCAGCCCAACCTAGTTTTGGCTGCTCCTCTCCAGCAGTAAGCTCAGGTTACTTTTTGGGTGCTTATCCTACACACAGCTGTAGGTCATTGCTGAGCCTGCAGGACTGCTTGTTCGGCTACCAGCCACCCCCAGCCTTGTGTGGGCCATCATTTTCCTGGGAAATCAGGTTTTTGACATGTGAGGAGTACATGAAGTGGCACATCATATCACAAATTCCTGCAGAACAGGCAACAAAAACAATGACCACAAACATCTGCTCTCAGAGGCAGCCCTCCAAGCCGCTGCCTGCATGCGACTTGTAAAGAAGCATATCCTGTCGCATCCCAGCATCCTGGCAGGTATGTCACATAGGAACCACCTCCAGAGAATAAGCACTATGTGGACTATTCCTTTAAGACATTTTATAACTAACTGGAGAAGCTGGTTTGGAATCAAAACTTAGGGAAAAACCTTTTCTTCATCTCTCCTCCAGCAAAGAAATTTTTAGATTTTTTTTTTTACAATTATTTACTAAGATAAAATATCTGTTATACTCCAGGCAGAAGGCTGTGGGAACAGCATTGTGGACGTCTCCGTCTCTCCTTTGCCACAGATGAGACATATGAAGCCAAAGTAACATCACCCAGCTGAGAAGTCAATCTTGTAAAGAAGATCAGAAAATAAACCACAGTTCCTGCACCACTGTGACAGGAATCATTCATGAAAACAATCTGCTTACAGCTTTCAAATCTCCTTTCTTCCAGAAAAAGAACACCTTTTACCATCTTTTCTCTCCAAGAGGCGTTTGCCCAGAAGGGTTCAGGTTGCCTCACTCAGCCCCGAGCGCAGGAACTGATCTGCCAAGGCCAGCCGGTCTGTACTCCCAACAGCAGCATCTGCACTGCGATGCCACTGGCTGCAGCCCAGCCGGCTGCTCCTGGTGCTCTGCTGTAGGCAGGGCAAATTCTGCTGCTGCTGCTGCTGCTGCTTTGTGTGCAGTGTTTCTAGACAGACTGACTCCACACTTGATGGGCCCCTTGCTCTGGTGATTTTTGCTGCAGTACTCAGCCTGGTCCTTCTGAACTCCACAGTCGCTATGCTGCAGTCACAGTAGCTGCTAAATGCGTGCAAAATGGTTTGGTTTTTCTCTGAGTTTCAAGCACATCTATTGTCAGATTGTAGGCTAAATCAAATTCACTAGTGAAGACATTCTTTCTCTGCACAAATTAAATGAATCTGTGTCCTGTGTATCCATTTGTAAATACAGATAAATAGTATTTTTCTGTCTCAGAGTACTGTTTTTAAAATCTGATTCAACCAACAAATGCAAAGAGCTTCACTGTTTTCTGGTGATGATGAGCTCTAAAAACCTGAAAAACCGAGGTGAGGTACCTATGCTTACGCATAAGACCAGCTCTGTACCTGACTTGGGGCCTGATAATGATGTCTGCTTATCTGAGAGTGTGCATCAGGTATCCTTGAAAATCCAGCTGTTTCCAAGTCTCTGACATATTGTACTCATGCATTCTGGCATTCAAAATTGATCAAAATCTAGTCCAAGTTATTTTATGTTACTGCAATAATAAGGAAGTAATTGATATTTGTATTTAGGCTTCAGCTCAGTACTGTCAAAGGAGACACATCTTAAAACTGTAAATAGATAAAATAGTGTTTATTCCTTGAAGAAAAGTACTATGGCAGCCTGTAGAGAGACACATCTTACATTTGCCTCGCTAGCCACAAGGTTTTAATAAAGAGTCTCAGTGCAGCATGTACACATCTTTGCCACACTTGGGCTGCTCCAACCATCTTCTAGCACCCATTTCTGCTAGAGTACTCCCCCAGCAGGTAGGGCTGCCCTGTTTGCAGCAGTCTTTCCAAAGGCCACCAAGCAGACGTTGGTAATTTTACAGCCCTTCCTTCTGACTGCACATGTGCAGGAAGCAGCTGGGAAATGGTGTATTGATCAACTGAGAAGAATTTCGTGCTTTAAAAAAATCAAAACCCCCAGCATCTGAGGGAAAAATTGGAGCTGCCTGTAGCAGATGCACAGCAGTGGTGCAGAGAGAGCAGCAGGGTCCTGAGCCCAGCGGGGCTGAGTGGGCAGCTGTGCAAGGCTGGCTACAGCCAAAGGAGCCTCCTGGCAAGCTGGGATGTGCCATGGGGGCACAGCTGGCTTTAACTGGTATGCAGAACAAGGCTGAGAAACTGGTTATGTCCTAGGTTGAAAACAAGAGGGGAGAAGCGCTACAACTCCACCATTAACCTTTTGAGAGCTTGATCCTGGTTGAAGTACTTTTCCCAAGACAGATACAGAGTTCCTGGAAGTTAGGAACTCTTCTGCACCAAATGATTTATTCATCTTTTCATCTTACATTCATCTTGCCTATATCTGGTAGGAATTAAAATTGATCACTTTTTGCATCAAAGTTTACCAAGTACAGTGTAAGTCTTCAGCTCCTGGGGTAACAACACATGAGTGTTATTGGCAGCTGGAAGTGTGTGAAAAATTGCTTGAAGAGCCTTGATGTAGTAAAGAGAAATAGGTTTAATTGTATTCATGCTGTAAGCAGATTTTAAGCATTCAGGATAGAGCTATTGAGAAAACTAAGTATCATGTGATTATATTCCATCATAAACTTTTTATTTGAACCTACACCTTGTTCAGTTAATTAACTATTAACACACATGCCCATGTGAAAAAATACAGCTTTGAAGTTATTGTACCACCCATATCAACTTGAAGAATGGCTGTAAATGTCACTGTACATAATCATGCAGGCTTTTTTCCCAGATATAAACCGAACCGCATGGATGACTTGCAGCTTGTGCAAGTGAAAAGCTTTCTCCTTCCCCTTCATCCTCCACAATGAAAAGAATCACTGTAAAGGCAGTGCCACCACCTGAGCTCCTTGGAGTTTCGTTTCCCAAAGTTTTCTCAGGAGTCCATTGTCTGAAAAGATGATTTAACGAGGAAAGCTTTGCAATGAACTACAAGCACCATCCTTTTCTGTCCAAAATGGAGCACAGTGAGGGCATCAGATGGCTGTGATGGTTTTGATTCATCACTGTGCATTGCCACCAGGTGGGATGTGCAGGGCCCCATGTTGCAGAATATTGTGGTAGATGGGCTGCCACCACAAGCAGAAAAGCATGATTTTTTTTTTGAAAGATGCTTTTAAGTTTTGATTATCAAATCACATGTAATTACATCAGACAGTATCACCCAGTCAAGTGAAATATTTTACTCAGAGAAAAAAACCCTTAAAATTGCCTGTTTGCTAATGACAGAAGGATATAAAAATACCAATCAACAGTTCCAAGAGAAATATAAGAAGAAAGAGACCAGAAAAGATTTGCAAGAAGTAAGGACCTCTATTTCTCTAAAAAATATTAGGAAAGTGCGGCTGTTTTTCTGCAAGGTAAACACAGCTGATTCTACAGCAAAATCTTCCTATGACTTTCCACATTGCTGTGGGCAAAAGCACATTAGTCACTACTTTTGAAAGAGATAATGGCTTTTCAACTGCTGTGTACTTGGGTGTATCTGTGACAAATGCTCTGAGAGATAACAGCTTTGGCAGAAGCAAAGTGGAGGAGATGAGAGTTCAGGATGGCTGATTGGCCTCTGCCACCACTTCCCAGCATTGCCATCGTCACAAGGATGCATGCTGGAAATATAGGTGAGGCTGCAAGTTAATTTAAAAATTCAGCTTTAGTCCACTGGAACTGATTTGTAATTACATCAGTTAGTGGCATAGATCCCCTCTTAATGTCATCCTACCTGCTTCGAAATAATAACAAGATACAAAATGCATTTAGGATTATGGGTAAGATATGTGTTAACTGGCTTCTTTTTTACATAGAGTGCTGTCCTTTTATTCATCCATTTTAAATTCAGCTGAACACCTGCGAATACTAAGAACAAGAAGACAGAATGCATTTCATAGGTCTATCTAACACTGATGTCTTCACATTTAACCTATCTAAAGCCTAACTGGGACATGGCTGGACACAGAGGCTTTGCAGGAGTCATGTCTGCCTCCAGTGCAAGGCTTTCCCCCTACAGACTCTGTAAGCAGTCTCTTCCACTCCCAAGAGACCTTGGCAAACCCTGACCACTTTGCTCTGCCCAAGAATGGTTCCAGTATAAACCCATGGAATCAGGAAGGGCACCAAAAGGCACCAAGTATGAGCCAAATAAAATGATTTCTAGAAAACCACCAGAACATCAGTTCATGAAACAGTTCAGATAGTTTCACCCTCAGGCTGGAAATAATCTGAGTGTTATCATTGTGTATCAGTCAGGAAAAACTTTAAGACCTGCAAAATTCCAAAAGTCCAACAAAGTCCATCACAGAAAGCCCATGCTGCAATCTAGTCTACTTTAATCTATCAGTATTAATTAATACACCACACAGATGCCAAATCATTCACTGGAATTTATTTCTCCTAAGAAAAGTTTGTCATTATTTTTTTTAAAAAATAAACCTACATTTAACATATTTTAGAAAAATAGCCACTTTGTTCCCACCTGGAAATATTTAGATGTGGCCCCAGGAAAATGCATTTGGAGGTGACCTCTTCAGTTTGAATGATAGGAACATATTGCTATATTGAGGATTATTGTAACATCTCCTTTGAGTTGTGCACACTCACAAAGTTTTATGAACCACTCCAAAGACAACCAAAGAGCACTCGGCCACTGAAAAAGGGAGATAACCTTTGCAAACCCCCAAGTCCAGGTACAGCAGTTCCAGCATTGCTACACATAATTTCCAGAGATTTGGACATCATGTCTCTGTTTCTGTGCTTGTAATTTGGAGTGGTTTTGTCAATAATCAGATGTAACAGAAAAAAGGAGTTTTTGAAAACTTGCTTTCTTTTCCTGTTTGATAAATTCTGTTATTTCAAAGAAAGACTTGCAATTTGGTTAGTTTTGATTTAGTTTCTAGACCCACAACTGGCTTCAGCAGGTTTTAACCAGCAAATCATCTGCTTAGGAAAAAGTACATCTGTGATCTGTGGATGTGGCATTAGCTAAGAGAATTTACAGTGCATCATGTGCAGTGAAGCAGATGGACTCTATGGATGAGTTAACAGTGACTTATAAGATTATCTTAAATAATGGAGGGTTTTTTTTCCTAAATGACTTAAAACCCCATATGCTTTGGGGTTTATCTAGCGTCACTAGCTACTCTTGCAGAGCATGGGGCATTTCATAAGATCTACAAAGCAGCAGCTCCCTCTTGCATGTTTAACTCATGCTATATTTTATAAAAAATGGGAACTAGAAAATAGTTCCCAACCCCTCAAATACCATCTCCCTGTTGTACTGTAGAGAGAGCCACATCCTGTCCTGTACCTTCTATCTCTTTTTTTGGGCTCCTATTATTTGAAAAACTTGAGCAGCTTCCAGTTTAGTCATTTCCCCTTATCAGGAAATTCAGATGAAATTACAATCCTACCGGAGGCTTTTAAAACTATATTGGAGACCTGCTTGCCTTTACAGGAGATATGTTTTACCGACATTTTTGGCTTCTCATCCAAGTGGTGGTCATCTGCTCATTTTGAGCATTCACAACCCCTTCTGATTTTCACTGCAGATGTATCTCTGTCATCTTGTCATTTTGGCATCTGGTCATTTTGTTCCCCAGTTACCAACCTGGTAAAAGGGAGAAAAGGGCAGGCTTCTACTCTGCAAATTTTATTGATTAACTACTTGACCAGCCTCCCATTACCAGGAAGGGGACCCGTCAAGAACTGTACCTAAAGCTAATTTTCTAAACAAAGTGGTAGCTGTCTGCTTTTAACTATGCTCCAGAAGAGTTATCTGGATCAGGATCTGTACTCACAGGTAAGCAAGCTACTGATGTTCATCACCTGTGCCTGGAGCCTCCTGCAGCTACCAGCACCTGTCTGTGCTCACTGTTGACCTCCACACTAAAACACCTGCTAAGGAGAGAAAAATGAGCTAAACAAAGTGGGTTGGATGGAGGCAACTGAGCACTTGTGCCAACAGTCTACGATGGGGAAGAGGGATGGAGGCATCACACCTGGACAGGATGTAGAGGAGGCACAGAGCTCTCCTGGGGGGCCATGCACACACCCCTCTTTGCATAGGGTATGCTCTGCTCTGATGTTCAAACCTCAGCTGTAACAGCCTGCTTCTCTCTCCCATCATCTCGTATTTTTCTCATATGCCCTCAGCTTCATCCCACTGCTCAACAAGCCAGTGTCCTCTCCTGGGGCATGCCAAGGCCCTGTTAACATCATGGTTTCTCTTGGGGCCACCAGGCAGCCATTGCCACCTGTAGGTGAAGGTCCTGGGGAGGTGACCAGGTGACACAACTCCCCATTTATAAGGTATTCAAAATTATTTTGCCTGGTGAATGCGCCCCCAATGGTTCCCGTTTAGGATCATAAATGACTGTGCAGGTCACATTCACTAGAAAATAGTAATAATAATAATATTACAAAAAAATCATACCAGGATTGCCACCGTTTTTTTCATCTCATAAGGGTCACAAACTATGTTTGTGTGCCAAGCAGCCTGGTGCAGAGTTGCTGGAGCAGAAATAGCTGTCCGACTGCCTCCAAATCCAGCCTCAGAGCAACCTCCAGTGGCAGCAAGCTGTTCCCGCAGACAGGGCACGGATGGCACTACCAGGAATCCCAGCATGCCTCCGCCACCAGAGAGAACGCTGGTCCTCACGGACACACAGGAATAATGCATGACCACCATCACTGCCATCAGGACACCAGGATAAAAATGGATGAATGAATGAATGAATGAAAAAAATTAAATTGTCTGTACATCCCCATGACTCATTGAACAGCCGAGATGCTCTACTGGCACAAATCCAAACTCGTCATCCACTTGTGACCCAATTAAAAAGTAGAAAAAGAGGCAGTTATTAGTTTAAAATTTTGAGTAAACTTTTTGCTGGTGACTGGACAAGTCACACACTTGTTGCAATTCAAGAATTAGTGAGATACCCCAGCACATGCAAAACTAAGCACAAACTCCAGGATCTTTGCTACGTGAAAATGGAATTAACTAAGAACATATTTAGCATTGCTATATATAAAGTGCTTTGTTGAGTAAAAGTCTGACCCACAGTCCACCAACACTGATGAAGAATCTGAAGACCTTGGGTTCGCCTCTCTACAGAAAGCCTTTTCTGTTCATCTTTTACCACACATGCTCTTGTGAATAGAGGGCTACAGCTTACAGTGGCAATCCACAGTGTATTTTGCCATCTTGGCTACGCTTTTTTTATTGTCTCATCTCATATACTGCGTCCTGGGGAACATAGCTTGGCTCAGCCAAACCCAACAGAGCAGAAGCCTCTACTCTGCAATCCAGGTTCATGCAACAGAAGTTAGTTGGAATGAGTAAAATCAACACCACCAAAGGTAATCAACATTTTATTTATAAACATACATTTACTATAAAAGCTGTTGAGTTTTAGACAAGTTTTCCTAATTTCCAGAGGCATTTTAGAATAAATAAAATAAAGGGAAGATTAGCATAATTGGTATTCAACATTAGCCCCAGCTAGGAGAGCAATCCTTGTCCCTGAATGGACATGCAGGTAAGGATGGTTCCCTTCTGGTTCACCAACCTTTACAACATTCACTGAAAACTACAGATGTACTGCATCGATAACACTACATAGCAAGAGTAAGGAAAAAATACACCATGAAAATGGGTTTGTAAAGTACAGATGGGTTATGACACCTGTTCAGGTTCTCTGAAGTAGTAAGAGGCTAAATAAATTCCAAAACATCTAAAACCCATTACATATATTGTACTTGCTCAGTAAGAATAAATCTTTTTTTTGCAACAAATACATTTACATTGCAGTTCAAATGTAGGAAAGCATTTTTTTCTGTGCCCAAAGTTCCTGATTAGAAATGTATCATCTTCATGTGTTTAAACTGCAAAAAAAGTGAAAAAAAATCTTAGCCTGAATGAATTTGCCACATAAGATTGATTCCAGAGGGAATATAAAACCAAACGTAAAAAGTTGGCAAGTACGATTTAGAAAACTGTTGAAAATTATTCTGTGCTGGTGAAGAGATGTTTATTAGGGGAAAAGATCGTCATCATTGAGCGCTGCTTCATTTCGCTTTACATACAGTCAACTTTGCTAAAACATGCATATACAAAACTATCTGATAGACACTGGGATCAATTTCTAAGCAGCTCCAGAGACCCAGTGATGTGTCTGCAGTGCAATGCAATATCCCTCCCCCCTCGTTCATGCACTTTATCCCAACCATGCTCCTAAGCCCTTTGGGCACTTACCCCTACATGAATGAGAAGCGGACCTGACCTCTGAGACAACCAACCCTTTGATACACTTGGGACAGATTTGCACATCTAACTATCATATGGGTGAAGCAGTGCTAGAGACTCATATTGAATAGATGCACAAGCATGCACAATCTCAATTAAAAATTAGGTTCAGACATCATGTATTTACATATTCTTAGTGCAGCGCATGGAGTAATTCAGATGTACCACGTCAGTTACGAAATCTGCGTCTTGAATTTCCATGTTACACATTCTTTGTGGGAAAATGTTATAGCAACCACAAGCAAAGAGTAAGTTATCCTGGTTACCAAAACCCTTTAACAGTAAATTATTCAGGTGGTTGATCAAAATATAGGATATCACTTTTAGTTCCAAAACATTTGTCTGATTTATTTTATTTTTACTTAAAAATATTCCCCAGGTGAAGTCCACGAAGGACTTCAGCTTTTTGGATTTATTGCATCCCTAAGTCATTGCTGACTGTGTGCAACAGCTTTGCATTTTCTAAGGCACAGTATTAAGGAAGTAACATGTAACTCTCCAGCAGATAGTCACAATGTCCTCCAATGACATCGCATGTGTGTGTTTGATGACACGCAGTTTTGCACGGTTATGCAACTCGCAAGCAACTGTCTAACATTTCAATAAATAATTGCTATCTAGAGAAAACCTCAGAATTATTGCTTCCCTAATAACCACTTCATCTCTATTTACCAACACATCAAAAGATGACATATATGCAGATATATGCAGATATATCTGCATATAAGATATGCACATAGATATAAAGAAATCTCTATTTGTTTAGTTTTATAGTGGTTTTAAGGCAGAAAAAGATTTTTTCCCTCCATTTGAAGATACTTCTAGTAACTGTTTACCAAAAAGTGCTAGGATATTTTACAGTTGCAAGACATTCCCTAACTTTGTCTGTGTATTGTAGATACCTGCTGAACCTCTGTTTCAATGAGCTGCTGGATCACTTTAGTAAGGAGCACATGCTTAATCAAATAGCACAAAGGAAAACTGTCCCAAACACAGGCAAGGCAGTTTTTCTGCCCGTGGCTCCAGCCTCCTCCCTGCCCATCTTCCACCCTTCTGTGTTCTGCTGACTATTTTTGGTGGATAGGCTCAAGGCTGTTTAATTCCCTGGAAGGTACCCAAACCACACGTGTTTCTCTGCATGAGATTTCAACAAAGTGTAATGTTTGCAAGTGAACAAACAGGTGTCCAACCCACTGAAATCAACTGGCAAGTTACCTGCCAAAGAGAAAAGCTTCACCACAGCATCAAACTGTGGCTTGGAGACTCACAGCTCCACCGGGTCTGCCTGCTCGGCTGCCTCTCCCCCACATCACCTTTCACTGAGTTTAGTAACAATACAGGCTGCTGAGCTTACTAAGAAGGATTGCCCCGATGGGAATTTTTCCACTGTTAATGGTATGCAGTCTTTAGGTTTAATGAAGAAATCTTTATTTCAGAGAATATTAAGTCTATAGTCATGAACATTACTTGAGGTACACAAACAAAAAATCCTATGACTAAAGGTGCAATAATTTATTTGTTTAACTTCTACCCTCCATTGAAGGTAATAGAAACACAAAATGCTTCAGAATTACAGGATGTATTATCAAACTAGTCTCTGTATAAAAAAAGTTATAGCTTCAGTTATAACAGAGAAGTGGTGCTGTGATGTTTAGTTTTTTCAAATGCACTGATTAGATACTATCTCAAAATTACTTCTCAGCTCAGGTTGGCATATTCTATAAAGGTTCTGTAAACTTAAACTTTTTAATTACTAGAAATATTAAAACAAAACAGCTTTATTGCATGTTTATTCTCTTATTACTTTCAAAAGAACAAGGTAACAGACTGGGTATCATAAGCATACCTGAAAAGTGGTTTTTTTAATAGTACTTAGGCTTTGCCTTCCCAAACATGGTCATACATATTTTGCAAATTTCTTAAGGAAGCAAAACCCAACATATTGCATTTCAAAAGAGCAGGTGCAGCTTTTTTGTGAGTTTTTAAAAACGAGATGAGAGCTATTATGTCCATGGATTCAAGCTTTTACAAGTGATTGTCTGGAGGCAGCCGATACATACGAGAAGAGAGTTCCTTCTTGAAAGTTATTAGGACTGAAAGTCATGTCACAATGTAGTTGGCTGTCCAGCAGCTAGGTAAAACAAAACCAAAACAAATAATCGGTTACAAATTTTAACAAATATAGACTTTTCTTCACATGATTGCTACAATTCAAAAAAATCCATCTGGAGCTATATGTATATTTGTGCCCTGTTTTTCCTTTCTCCTACAAAGCTGGGGCAGTAACTATTACGAAGAAGATTCAGCATAATTCCATAATTTTCCTTGCCATGTGTCGAATGCATCCTGCATTAAGTTTTATCTTATTTTACACCCAAAGTACTTGTGTGTATATTTATTTCAGGCTCTGCAGTGGCAAAATAGTAAAGCAAAGGACTGCTGAGTCATCTTCAGCTGAGCCTAGTCTGTGCTACCTGGTACTACAGACTCCTTCTGTTGTTTGGCCATATAGGGAATCTCATGGATTTACTTCTTGCTTTGACTTTGACACTCATCAATCAGTGACCATTCCCTCTATTTGACACTGAACAGAGAATTTCCTTCCTTGTGAGATTTCGTTGTACAGAAACAACTTACTGATAAAAACACATCCACTGTTATCTGAAAATCAGAAATATTTTGGACCCTGGACCACTACATACTCCTTAATGTAGTAATTCCTTAATCTAGTAATCTTTTTTTATCATTTATTTCAAACCAGAATAATCTGGGGTTTTTTTTCAGATAAGCTTCTGGGAGCTAAAATATTTCATGGAGATGTCCATAAGTGTATCAAAACAATGCTGTCTACCCCTAGGTTAGTCAGAGATTGTCACTTCTGCCCTCTGCTGCACAGGTTTCAGATGCAACCACGAGGGCAGGAAGGCACAAGCCATGCAACCAAGCAACTGATTTGACATTTTGCAGCATTATTCCCAGAACTTAAAGGCAAAACACTGACATTGCACCAGTTTATTCTTAATTTCAGGTGTGCAATGCATCAAATTCTAGTTAAAACTGGCAACTAGCAACATTTGCAGTTCTATCAAAACCAGTCCTTTTGAATTGTCAACAACAGTTACTGTAGGTTAAATTCAACAAACTGGATTTTGTGATTTTGCATGACCAGTGGACATAGCAGGAAGAAGCAATTTGTAGTGAAAATTGCTTGCCATTATTGTTCTTCAGGAGCCATACATTTTCTCAAAACCTATTTCCTTTCATGGACTGGGTTACCACTCTGCTGGGTATATACAAATGCAAAATGTTATTACATGAAACACTGCAAACAACTCTATAATGCATTTTATAGTAACATTGCTGTAGAAATGATGATGGAGAGAGTGATTTCTACAGCATATAAGCTGACAATTTATTTGAGCCTTTATCTATCCTCAAGGGACATCAATGTTTATTTAAGCCTTAAGGACTAACAAGAGAAAGAAATTATAACTTTTATACCTTCCTCTCTTTTTCATGTGAAGATGGATATGCAAATTTGCATTTTAAGGGTCAGAAAGGTTAAAGAAGGTTTATAGTATCAAGCACAAATGGAAAAAGCAATTTCTAAATATTTCAGGTTAAATAAACAATAAAAAGTTGGTAATATCTCTTAGCAGAATTTAAGAAAAAAGATCGCCAAAAAAACAGCTGTACAATAGCACCCTCTAGCTCTGCTGATGGAGAAGTATCTCCTTCCTGAAGCATCAGAACAAAAGTACCGACTTTTCTTCTTTTCTAGAGGTACCTTTCCTACTCCTGGATTTCTACAGCCAGTGCTTTTGAGAAGAACAAGGGAAATAGTAAGCTAAGGGAAAAGAGCTCTAGATGTCCACTTATCAGTTGGAACTGTAGGCAGTGAATATACCAAATAATATTTAACAGGAAGACAACAATTACTCCTATTGTTTTGCATTTTACTGTTTTCCACAAGGTGGAAACCAGCCTGAGCATTGACCATCACTGTTGACACTGGGGTGACACGAAAATGCTTTAGTAATTTGGTATCAGTCACAGAAATCCTGGGCTTGGAGAAACATTTAGGTGACCTGCTCTAAGGCAACAAAATCACAAAGTTTTCTTTCTGACATGCACTTGTCTGGCTCATTCTTTAAAATTTATGGCAAGCAACACTATTTAGCACATAGCTGGGGATACCACCACAAGGATTCACTAAAAGTTACAGAATGCTCTTAATATTTTACAGGACCTTTTTTTCCATAACAGGGAGACCTAAAGATATAAAAATTGGGAACTTCTCCAAACACAGCCCAGGGTCCTAGATCGGCTAGAATGATCTACATTGTTTCATGTGATGTGAGAGATCCAAGCCTCTGGGTCATGCAAGGTATGTGCATAGTATAGGAGTTTATGTTTATGCACAGGAACAGCCTGTAAGTCTAATAAGTCTCTAAGTGCTGAGCAGAGATCCTCTGGGCAAAATTTAATGGGCTTGGAAATCTTTTCTGATACAAGAAAATAATTAAAATGGCATGGGAAGACTCCTCTTCCCATGATGAAGCTATGCTTGAGTGTCAAAGCTGAACAAACCCGCCAGTTAAAATCATGGCCACGGTATTGTTTGAGATCCCAGGACTTGGTACTTACTTCTGGATCGGATATAACAATCATTGCAGTTCAGAAGACCATTTCTAATCCTGACATCTGTGCCACTCGCTGCATCTCCCAGCTGTCCCTTGCAAACGCCACACTGCCAATTGAAGAACAGACAAAGTAAGAGAGACCATGGCCTTCTATCTGCCACAACTCTTCCAAAAATTTTACTTTAGTTTAAGTAGTTCTTGGAATGGTGAGAAAAATACTCCCCTAGAACCCAGTCCATACTCCTGGGGAACAATGCAAATCTGTAAGAGGGTTTTTATAGAGTCAAAAGTGCTTAGGACTGGATTTCAGCAACCTCCACTTACACAGAAGTGAAGTTTAATTATTGTATGAGACATCTGACTTTGAGGCTGCATTCTGGAGGCAGGTCAGTTGTGATGGATAAAGCTTAAAGAGGTCAGAGATTTAGTCTGGGTAAATGTTTAAAATCAAAAAAGTCTTCATGTATGTCTAACATAAATTGAGCCAGAGATAATGGAAACAGATATTTTCTGAGTTCTCTAGAAAACACTTCAGGTTATTTCCAAACTGAAACACTCAAAAATAGTCAAGAAATACTTCTGGGAAAAGCCAGAATACACCTTTCATTCCATAGTCAAAGCTTTCCAACCATGGGGCAGATCAAAGACTGGTCATGCTTTTGGAAGGATAAAAAAAACTCCTAAAAAAATTGCAAGATAAGTGATGTTATGTTTAAAAGACAATGAGCACAATTGAGAAATTATATGATGCTTCCTCCTGCCCATCACCTCCCCCACCTCCCCGGAAGTACAGAAGCTAAGTTTGCTTGCTTGATCACAAGTTTTTAGTCCAAAGAACGTGTCTGACTGCAAAATAACACATAGTTGTGTTATTTCCACTTCTTTACAAATGAACACAACTCCAACAGACATAATAACCATGTAAATCCCCTGGTCCTCTCATTTTCAGTTTCATATCTACTCTTTACTTGCACTGTGCATGACTTGAGATTTTTCTTTATAAAGCAAGAGGCATACCCTGAAGCACTGAATATGGAAATAAAGACCAAGTGTTTCAATAATCATGGCAGCTCCTTTTCCAAGAGGGAGACCACAGGTAGAACAAAGCTTCTTCCCACTGACAGACCTAGGAGACAAACACAGCTGTAAGAACACAGCAACTGATGCTAAAATGAAGCCAAATATTTAGATAGGTTTATCAAGAGGGACTGATTCTAATATACCCCAAATTACCAGTGGTTTAATCAGGCCACAGTTAACATTTATTTAGAGTTGGTACACAACTCACGGAAAGATGTACAGATTGCTCAAGAGAATCTAATCTCTAGGAGATTAACATGATTGTGGGCAAATTAAAAATCAGCAAAAAAGCAAAATGCATTTCTAGTTTGGAAATGAAAGGAAAAATTATTTTTAAATCAGCAAGTGCCAATGTCTAGAACAGATCTTACTCCTGAGCATGTGACTATTTGCCATGAAGACATGGCTTAAGTGCTCTGAGTTCACACTTTAACTGATGTTTGTACTGTCCCATCTCAATTTTATTGACATTTCAATGATCAAGCAGAGTTCTAGAGCTTCTTTCTGAACTGTGTTATTTGAAAACATAACAGTACCTCTGAAGCAGGCAAGAAATATGGGAGAGGGAGCTACGTGTTTATCCCATGGACAGTTATGAATTGCAACATTTATCAGACTTAATAGTGCATCCACATAATACTAATGATTTTCAGTCTGGCAGTTCACCAGCAACTACAAGATGTGCTTGGTCTGCAAAATCCCTTATTGACCTTTAGTACCTGTTGGGTGACTGACTCAGAGCAGCAGGAGAGCAGGGAGATGATGGACCAGATCGGAAGTTCTCATGAAAACCTGCCCTAAAATGCAACAGAGAAGATGCATTACTACAGCTGAACAACAAATAAAAACAGGTTTTGTATGGAGAAATTCCAGATAGCGAATTTCAGGATTTTTGGTTCTGAGTCTTATTCTGCTGGCTGCTGCTCAATCAGGTAAGTGACAAGGTAATCAGCCATGTGGAGACTCCTGCCTACCCCACCAACCCACCACAGCTCCCACCAAGATAAAAGGGTTAAGCCAAGTCACACCACACCACACTACACTCTCTGTTGGCCCTTTACTGAGTAAAAAGGAAGCTACCAACACCAAAAGGCGGTTCATTTGGTTCATGGTTAATTTGTATCCATGCTACTCTGAAAGACTTTAGTGAGCAAAACCATGGGGTTAGTTATCAGAAATCACAGGACTGATCCAAATTCTAACTGCTTAAAACAGTTTACAGATTAAATAACGATTTTCTCAAACACACACACAAGCAGTTTATAATGAGGAAAGGTAATCAAACCTCAATCTACATTACTTTTGACTGGATACAACCTTAATAGAGGTAACAGGTTCTGCAGAAGAGTGTGTTCATACATATGCTAATGAAAACAGATGTTCCTTTCTCGTTACATGGCTTCTTTTTGTAAACATTAGGCAAAAAGATCCCTTAGTTACCAAAAAGAACTGGTGTTTCTGTTCAGTAAGTCTTACTCAAAAGCACAAGCAAAACAGCAAAGAAAAAAGACCTCACCAAAATTTACAGCAGAAAGAAAATGCTACTCTATATGTATCTTATTTTAAAAGGTATAATCTTTAAAGGACTAGAAAGCAGCAATTGATATGTGTTTGTAAGATGGGGAATGAAGCTCTTGGATACCAGCTTCAAAGAGGCAGATATAACCTGACATTCCCACCCTTATATTTAGTTACTTATTAGCTATAAATGTCAGGCACTTAAAACAAATTAAGCACATGAAACGTTATGCAGATATGTGCTAAGAGAGCTAGGGAGAAAGAAGAGAGAGGCATGAGGGGGGTGTGCTCCCTCCTGAAATTAGTACCCATGGTGTCTGTAATGAGAAACAAGGTAGATAAATGTTAGCAGTTTCGGTGGGAACGCCAGACACTAAGTGTGCTTTCACACTGCTGGACTAATCAAACCCAACCAATAAAGATGCTGGGCAGGAATATAAGGGAGAACAGAGTAAAGAGGACTTCTCAGTCTCTTCAATAACCTTTAGGTTCTCACCTCCTTGCTTCCCCTGTGGAGCCTGGTTGCTGTCCCCCAGTCTGGCCCAGGAATGGTCTCTGCCGAACATCCTCCGCGGACTGTGGAGATCGCTTTGTCAGCAACTGCTGATTCCAGGAGACATCTACAGCAAGAGGTGGGGAAAATCAATATTTGAGGCAAAATGCTCTTGTCAATATTTATAGACCATCATAGATTGTGGGCACACCACAAAGGAGAGAGATATATTGTTCCTTAAAACAAACTTCTCAGAACCCCCTCCCAAAGTCAGAGACAGGCTTTGCCACATCAGAAGACCCCTATGGAGGAACATCATTCCTTTGCATTAGCTTCACACACATGTCCTGATTACCTGCTGCTGAATGTATTTCTGAAAGGGGAAAGGGCAAGGTCAAACAGTCATCCACAAGCAACATTTGGGAAAATAATGTTTTGTCATAATGAAAGAAGCACCAGAGAGACTGAAACTTCTATGGTGCTGGAGGATCCAAACTTCTCAATAATAAGAGTTAAGGGGATGGTGGTACAGTCACTGCTCTCCATAAACCTGCTGAGGAACAGGAATTTCTTTGTAATTTTCTTCTGTGCTTCAGATGGCTCAGTGGCAATAACAGCCTCACAGCAAAAAGCAATGATCTGTGAGATGCCCAGGCAGCCAACCATCCCATCTTTGAGAAACAGTGCATTACCTGGTGAATTTTGTGGCTCACAGGCTGGGGAGAAGTCTTATCCTGCCGTGTGCCAACCATCTTTTCTAGAGAACAAAAACTTTGCTGGTCCTGTGAAAGACCTGCTGCCTATTTTGATATCAAGACAATAAACCCACACATCTGATTATTTAAGGGCTTAAGGAGGGAGCAAGGATGGGATGCCTTAAGAGGCAAGAAAGGAGCTGTCACAATACTTGCAGAGGACCAAATTGTTGAAAAGAACCTAGGAAAATCCTGAAGCAGGGTTATTAGCAGATGTAGTTTAAAATTGGCAAACCAGTAAAGTTTGCTCAATCACTACTACAAATCCTCAAGGCTGAGCTGCTGGATAATATATATACTGCTTTCTTTTTTTCTTTGTGCAATTTTTATCAAAGCACGAAGAATAAAAGAAAACTGAGACAAGGAAAGGAAACCTACTAAGCTTAATAGACTTAATTTGCATTTGGATCAAGTAATAACACTGAAAACTTTTCCATCCATAGACATTTCATTTTTTAGAATAATGAACTTTTATGCTGAACTGAAAACAAAAATCTAAAACTTGATTTCAAAATTTGCATTCACTTTCTGTCTTCAGTCCTACTTAGTTACTCTCCACTGTTCACTTGTATTAGATAGATAATGATACTAAATCTGTGAATTTGCCTTTTTTTTTAGGGTGACCCTCATGACAGCAATGCTTTGGGGAAATTCCTTCCTTCAAAAACATCAATTCTTGTGGAAGCTAAAAAAAATAAATTAACTTTAAATGTCATTAGACATTGCCAATGGCAAAATTGAGGCAGATGTCACTTTAGGCTTGGCTTGAAAAGGTTACATATGACATGTAGTGATTTTTACTGGACTGAAATGGACACGAATCTAATTAGCTACAAAGCACAAAATAAGTGTTGGAAATAGGCTCTCTGTATCAAGATAAATCCTATATGTATATAAGATTATATAAAAGATGGAAGATAACTATTTTAACTGCTACTGTGAACATGCAGGCCTATAAACAAGATACCTGCTGCAGAAACTTGCACCTCTGATGAAAACAAGAGGAGTTTAAATTTCACCTTAACATATCTATCTTTGCTAACATAAAATAATTTCTTTTGTCTGAGACATTCCAGTTTTGAAGATATATGTGTACTGTCAATTTCCAAAATTCTTTGAGTCAGATTTCTGCGTGATTTCTATCTGGAGAAGAATGCATGCATAAGAAGAGTCTTACTCTCATCCTGAGCCAGTGGCAGATTCAGTCTGGCAGGTGAGCTGCGCTCCATCACTGGCATGTGGTGCTCCTGTTCACCTCCTCCCTTCAAGATACCAGTCTCTGGGTATCCTGAGAGCACTTTATTTCCACTGCCAATAAAAATAAATTGCATTGTATAAATAAAGCCGGGAAAAATGTCACCTAGAATATAATGGCAAAATCAGACTTCTGAATATCAGTCTATTTTTTTACAAAAAAGGTTTTTGTTATTGTGTCAATTTTGCAATGACTAGGCAGTGAGAGAGCTTTAATGAATTAACAAGTTTGTCTCCAAATAGTCCAAGTCTTTCTATTTACCTCAAATTGCCACTTAGATGTGCTGATGATAATTTTGGATTTGTGGAAAACGGCTTCTTTGACAGAAAAAAAAGGCTTTTATCCATGTTCTCTATACACTGCTCAGCATCATCAGATGCCTCTTCTCTTTTGTGAAACCTGTTGATTAGCAGTTGAGCAAAGCCCAGGACTTTAAACACCACCTGGCAAGATTGGGTATGGTATTTCTGAGATAGCCAGGCAATTTCACACAGATTCTGAGTGAAAACAGCTACTGCTCCTTTAGTCCTTCAGATGGCTTGTAAACTGTACACATACACAGTGCAGTGACATACACAGATGTCTGACCTGGTTGCTGTGACAGCCTCTTGGCAAAGCCATACAAGGAAAAGACAAGCCTTCTGATATGCACAACTAACACTGTGCACTGCCACACGTGCATCGGTCTGGGGCCAGTGAATATTGATCAGGATATATTGTATCGAGGCCACCAAGTGCTGATGCTGCAGCATCAATCCTGGGCACACATAATATCCCAGAAGCCAACAGAATACAAAGCTCCACAGAGTTACAAAATACTTAGGGTGAATACATACCTTCTCTTTTCCTGCCAGAGTTCGTTTTCCTTGCTTTTCAGAGATGACACATTGTCCTGCTCCCAGAGCAGCTTTTTCTGCTTTGTAACTTCCTTTTGTTTGCCGTCCCCTGGACAGCTGTTTGAATCAATTGAGTTCTAGAAGACAGATGAAGAGGGAACAAGGAGCTCCCTTTGAATTTGACCTTGGCACACACATGGAAAAAGTACAGGCTGCCCCTAGATGCATTATGTTGACACACCTTATAATCAGAAAGAACGTCTCACATTTATATAGTAGAACCATTTCACCCTGGTAAGGTTAACTTTGGATTTAATTAAGAATTTAGCTGAAACAACAACTTGTTGGACTAAGCTGAGCATGAAATAAGTTAGGTACCAATTATGGTGCTAAGGATGGCATATTAAAACTTCCCATTACATACTCTTTGGCAGAAATTCTTTAATTACTTTGAGAGTCTAGACAGTCTCCCATCAGACTCGTGAGGAGTTTGTGAGTGACCTCAGCTTGTTGTCACTGCCTAGGAGCAAAGCATTACTCACATGCACTGGGCATCCTCAAAGGACAACACCAGTACTACTTCCAAAGTGGTAGGGGAGTGGCTCATACCTGACTAGGGAAGCTTGAATAAGCAATGGCATGAGATCCTTCACTTCTGGGTGCAGGCAGTGTCCTGACTGGCATAAGCAACTGCACCAAGAAGTTACTGCTACACAGCCATGTGGAAAATCGGCTATGGCTGGTGCCTTTACACAGGGATGAATGAGAACAATGGGACAGGAAGAGTGCTCCCTCTGAGAACCAAATGACACAGTACTCCTAATCCTGAAGTTGAATGGTAAAAGGCAGATGACTGGGTGCAGATGCCTTAGGCAGGAGGAAATTATGTCTGTGAATCCCACATTTACTCAACTGTGATCTCACCTGGTGTCATTCCCTGATCTCTGCAAACAGAAATTTAATCAAATGCTAGAGGCATTGAATTAAACATTCCGTGCTGCATGAGTGAAAAAACCCAAACACAGGGAGTAAACATTCCTCTGTTTTGCTGCTTTCTAGGAAGGATGATGGGAAAGAAAAGGAGGAAAACTGGGGAGGTAGGATTCGGTCTCATCTGAGATATATATATATAAAGAACTATTTCACACTTGAGATTTTGGATTCACGGAAACCACTTAAGATTTTGTTGGCTTTGGAAGATAATTAAAATTTCACAGCACCGGTTAAAGGACAGAGGCTGCAGAGAGAAAGTATCATCCTCTCCTCCAGTTGAAAATGGGATGGTAGAACTTTGCTTGCGATTACAGCTATTCAATTGTGAAAATCTAAGTTACAGTACTCTGAGGTATCACCAGTTAAAGAAGGGACCCAGGGAATACCCTTACTCTTATGGCTCCCAGACTTTGACAGTAAAGGATTAAACTTTGCACTAAAGAAGGCTTACTCTTCAGTGCCTTACTACTCCATGAGAAACTCACCACTGTCTTGTTTCCTTCAGTGGTAGAGGAAGCAGAGGAAAGGAGCTCAGCAGAGTTTGAAGAAACAATGAATGGAACTAGAGTATCCTCAATTATTTTGCGTTCCTAAAGAAAGAGGATCAGGAGAGAGTGGGGGTTAAAAATACAGAACATAAACTATGAGCTTATGAAACACATAAAGAAAAATAAGATTTGGCTATGTGCCATATTTAGATGGCTAGATAAGGACTTGGGGTACTAAGAATAATGGTAACACCTCAATTTTTAATTTGCTTCAAGGTTTTGCACTTCCATTCCTCTTACCATTAGGATGGAATTTCCAAAACAGGAAAGAATATTTCACTTGCATGGAACTACTGTTTTGCAGAGCACCAGTGTATTAAGTTTATTATAAAAGTATGAAATTACCCTTGGTACAGGAGAAACTTATTCTGAAAGTTGAAAAGAATTTATTGTTTAGACCACAACTATGTCCCTCAAGCACAGATGAGAAACTATCCATTTACATAATGCATAGAAAAACTTAAAAACATTTTCCAGTTTCCTGCAATAATGACCCACATACAACAGAAGAAAATCACTATCTTATAGATTGTTCATATTTGACAACTGCAAGTTTTGAACATTTCCTGTGTAGTTTTTTTTTCTTTAAAGGCCAGTTACAAAATACCTCCATGATCAAACCCAAGGCAGGCAACAATTTCATCTGGAGTTCTACCAAGTCTAGGCACCAAGTACATGCCAAAATACACAGGGCTCTGGCCCGCAGGGAAGTCTGAGCATGCCCAGGCACAGCTGTACTCACTCACCCAGACTTGCACAGCAATTAGACACCTCCACCTATGAGGAGGTGCTGAGGATACCTGTCCAAATATTTAAATATTTTTCCTCAACATCTATGGCAGTGTTTAAGAGAAACAATCCTCCTCAGAATTCAGCCTTGAAGAGGATTTTCATTAATTAATCTAGGTATGGGATGATTTTTTTTTTGTTATGTAAGTGTGTGCATTTAAATACAAAAAAAAGCCCCCCAAAACAACCTCCTCCTTTGAGCCTTGTACCTCCTCATAGTATCTACGCTCCTCCTCTTCAACTTCTCTCTGGGCCTTTTCCCATTCCTCTTTCAGCTTGTACTGCTCCTTCTGATACTTTTCCTGTACAAATGCAGGTAAATTCAGAGCATTCAGTATTACGAGTAAATTCTGTAGTATCTCCACAGCAAAAATGAATTTGCTAAGAGAAGTTTAATCAGAAATAGGATGAAATAAAAGGATAAAAATTGGAAACATCCATGGTTGTAAAAAAAAAGCTTCTTTTTCACTTTGCCCATTTTGTTCTAAGACTTACATTTAACACCTTCAAACTTCAAGGAACTTTTGATGTAAACATTAAGTTTAATTTCTTAGAATTTTTTAAATATTTGGTCAGAAATTAAGTTTATGCTCAAAAACATTAATAATTCATTGTTAATCTTACTGTATTAAGTTTCAAAAATGTTTCACAGACCCCAAAACACTGAGACAATGGTTGTACATTAAAAACTTCAGCAAAGTAGCATATTAATAAGTAGGTTTTGCAGATACTGGTACTAATGTAAGAGATATGCCAATACAATTTAATGAATTATGAATAACTATGCAAGTTAAAAGATAGATGAATAGTGTGCAAGGGTTTGAAGAGAGTAAGATTATAATTAGCTAAATATCTTATTTTCTTCCTTGAAGAGATAATTTCTTCAGAATTGTTGTCACAGAGTTTCATACAAAAATTATCTCAAAGAGATGTTAAAATAGTTTGCCAGAACTGGTTTGAATATGGAGAGGAATGGTGACTTCCATTTCCCTCTTACACCATTTCCAACAGAACTGTTCAGATTGGTAACCACAACTGCCTTATCGACAAGAGAAGTATTTACTATTAAGAGAGCACCCACATGTGCCAGAAAAAAATATTATGAGAATTTTACACCATTTTAAGAGGTGTAAAATTAGATGATTTCAAGAAACTGTAGAAATAGTAGTCCTTCTTAAAGGATTAAAAGACTCCATTTTATTATTCTCCGTCCCTTGACATGTGTTTGATCTTCTGTTACATGAAACAAAGATACAAATTTCTTTGGGATCAAAGCTAGTCACAGTTTCAAGAGACACCTGACTGACTGGGAAATTCAGGTTCTCCTGGCAGCTGCATTTCTTACAACGAGAACACAAATCTAGAACTTTTAGAGTTTACCATTAAGCAAAACTAATGCTTGTGTTGAAGATATTTCCCTCTCTCACAAAACGCCCTCAAACCCAAGTCCTTTCATGTCCAAATTTAGCTTGATATTTTCCAAGAAGAACTTGTGAACAAAGCAGAATTCTACAAAAAGCTATTAAGACAATAATTTTAAAGAAGAGATGCGCAGGCATCAGGGTTAACAAATTGTCAGCCTTGACAAAGAGGCTCCAAGTAATTAAGTATTTTGCAGTCTATGCTCAGCATAATTTAAATATAATTGAGGACAAACACATTTGGTTTAACTGTGCACTGGACTGCAGGACCAAGTCCTTTTGGTCTTGCCACAGAGAGGGGAAGGGAGACATGAGAGTACCTAAACCACAGAGAACATGTATATGGGCCTATTTATCACTCAACTGTCACAGAATTTGCTCAAGCATCCACAGAGGATATGAAAAACATGACACAAAATGCCCAACTTCAGTCCAAAGGGACAATTCAACAGCTGCACCACACAGTGGAGGACATACAGTTTCTTCCCTACCTGAAGCAAGCGTTCTTGCTCATGCTGCCACCTTTCCTGGCGCTTTCGCTCTTCTTCTGGATCCCAGGACCAAAAATTGAAACGCTTACACGAAGGAAAACCAAGCTATTAGACTGTGACACT
Organism: Zosterops lateralis; assembly: GCF_965231275.1. NCBI lineage: Eukaryota > Metazoa > Chordata > Aves > Passeriformes > Zosteropidae > Zosterops > Zosterops lateralis. The sequence goes on along the minus strand of NC_139766.1, from coordinate 24,118,658 downwards.
ACACTTCACATGGCTACCAGAGAAAACTGAAAACCAAGCTATTAAACTGTGACACTACACTTCACATGGCTACCAGAGAAAACTGTACTGTGCCTGATCAAGCCTTGCTGATGATGTTACAATGGGAAATTGAGAACTAGATAAGGGTTCTCTCAGTTAGCAGACTATATTCTTAGCTTCACTGACACCTGGGATTGCCCACTCGCAGCCACACGATAAAAGAATCATTTGGTTTGCAAAGAAAGTCTTGGGACACTTCAACTGAAGGGGGAGAAAAGGTCTTAAAGAAAGCTCTAAGCGTCACTGAACAGAGCCACCTCCAGGGACTCAAATTTAAGGAACATATGTATTTTGCTTCTCTATAATCTTTACAACATGAAAAGCAATTTTAGGTTGTAAAAAATATTCCTTCATTTTTGGTCTGCCAGCACAACAGCCTGGCTGTGAATTTTTATCCATTATTATAGTTAAATAAATTCTCAGGCTTCACTAAGGATCCTGTTACATGATATGTTTAAAATCCTTATAATCAAAGGCAATTTTAGATACTTGCTGTCATATCCTTTTCCATTACTAGTAGTATTTGAATCTCATAGGAAGACATGTCTATTTCTGTATGACAAAAAGAATGTGAAATACTGTGTACTTCAGATTAGCATTTGTGGTGTGTTGGGTTTTTTTGTTTCATTGAGGAAACAATAGAATTGTGAATTCCTTTCATTTCTATGCATTTAAAATACAATAGATAATTTAGAATTACATATTATTTAGAGATTGTGAAGCTTTAGTGGCTCCAGTAACCAAACACTGTATAACTAGGTCCAGATAAGTGGAGAATGAATGAATTCCCGATTTAGACAATGCCTTGATTTGGGTTGTACTTTTTGTCTCACATGTCCATGAGAAAAAATTCCCATTCTGATTTAGGGATGTTACAAGACAGTTTCCATAAAAAATTAATTTATGCTAAACACAAATTGCTAAACCAAATAATAATGCAAAAAGGGTACTCACATTTGATTTATCACCAGTATCAGAATCAGCTATTAAAAAAAAACCAGTACAATGAAAGATTAAATTTGACATAGCAAAATTTCTTCAGCCTGCAAATAAATCTATATTATATCTGTATAGGAGCTTTATGTTAGTTTCCTATTTACTCCCACAACCAAATGCAAGGACTAATTGCAAGCAAATAAATCAGAAAACCCAATTACACCCATCACCAACAAAACTACTTTTTATCTGGGTATAGAGGAGCACAATATTAACTAATATCAGGTTCTACTCTACCACTAGCTAATGCCATCTACTTCTGGCCACAGATGTTAGCAGTGTTCAGACACTGAGTTTTACCTACCTTGATCTACTTTTCCCTTCATGATTCAGTGCAAGGAAGGAAAAAGTACAGCAATGCTAAAAGGATGGGACTACACTATTCAAGAGCCACAGTTACGAAGAGAACCATTGCCATTTTCTATCCAAACGTCTTTGAAAATTAGACTGATTTAAAGAAATTAAGAAAAAAAGGTATTTATAGGCAAGGGATTTCTTTTGGGTGCCTGAAACCAGAGCATCACAGCAATGTGCAACCCAACAGCTCTTTGTCAACTGTGCAGCAGGAATAGACAATTTCTACGAAAGCAAGAAGTAGAACAAGTCCCCGTGATCATCAGCTTTCACCCCAGCCCTGTGTCCGAAGACAGCTATGGCTGGAGCCCAGAAGGGCTGGAGGCCAGGAGGGCTGGAGCTGTTCTCAGCACCGCATTTACCTGACTGGGAGAAAAACTGTGAGCGCCGCCAGTGGTTGCGGACCCTAAGCGGAACCAGGGCCCCGCAGGGCAGCTCTGCAGGCAACGGCACGGAGACAAAACAAGAAACACTGTGGTGAAAAGGTGATGACAGACTCTCAGACCTGAGCCACCTTGGCCACAGAGGGGTTTGCCTACAGTCGCTTTGGCCCACGGCAGCTAATTTACAATGGGCCTGAAGATCACATGGACTGTCTGCATTTAAATGCTACTTTTGCAACATGGCACCTGAACTTACGTGAAAGCTCCAGCACACTGATGAAAGGGCAGCCACCCCTCGAGTCTTGCACAGTGCTTGCATTCATTCCTATTGCACATGCAGATTTTAACGGATTTTGTGAGCCTTTCAGTGCTCTATACGCTGTGAACACTAGAGTGCAGCCAAGTGTTTCAGCACCAGTCAGAAAACTGACAAGGCAAGAGACCTACAACCTGTCACTTGATATTTGGATCTGCTTAACATAAAATGATATCGTTTGATATCGTTCTCGAAGTCTGCCTGGGTAGCACCTACCCCCTAAAAACAAGTGAGAATTCCATTCCTTTTCAGACAATCACAGAGTGGTTTGGGTTGGAATGAACCTTAAAGATCATCTAGTTTCAATTCCCCCTGCCATGGACTGGGACAGTTTCCACTGGATCAGATTGCTTAAAGCTCCATCCAGACTAGCTTTGAACACTTCCAGGGATGGGGCATCCACAATTTCTCTGTGCAACCTGTTCCAGTGCCTCACCATACTCATCATAAAAAATTTCTTCCTAATATCTAATCTAAATCTACCCTCGAAATTTCAGGTTAAAATTTTTATTCCTTGTCCTATCACTACATGGCTTTGTAAAAACTCTCTCTTCTGTTTTTTCAAAGTGGATCACCTTCAGTAGTTTTAACCTTGAAAACATTAGGCTGATCAGTATATTACCTGTAGATTAACAACCTAGGAAGTTCTTATGGGGAAAAAAACTCAGTTGATTTTTCTCTCTTTCTTCCACAATACCTAACATGTGGTTATGCATATTTAAAATACATATAAAATCAAACTACTAAACATTATCAGTCGCAAGCAATACTTTGTCATGGAGGCAAGGCAAAAAAAAAAAGGTCCTGCACTGCACAAACTTGTGTTGGGCAGTGATCAAATTCAAGGATGTGGCCAGATATGTGTATTGTTCATCTATGAAAAGGAGCTCCACAAGAGCAGATAAGTGCAGAATTTATCTCCAGAAAACTTTATCATGAGATAAAGCCAATTGCTAAGTCATTGTGATCTGTGAGCAGCAGTATGTAATACTCACTGACATAACACAACCTTTACTGCTAGGCCAGGTAAATGCAAGAAAGGGCTTGCCCTCTGCTCTGTCAAATTTTTGCTGTTGTGTTTAACAGGAACAGCCAGAAAAGTCCTTTCCATCACAGAAGCCACACTACCAATATCAGCCAATGAGACTAGAAAATAACTATTTTAGCTCCAAACCCTCCAGGCCATGGATTAGCCACATATCCCTGAACACCACATATCCATATTCAGCTACTGTCTGGATGAGTTTTCCAAATGCTTTTGGCTCACCTTGTGGACCAGAGTTATGCAGAGTAACTTGGCTGGTTTCAGGTAGTTTCTTTAAAAATGGCAGCACTACACTCCCCTTTTCTTCCAGGGCTTTTGCTTTAATCACCTGTTCAGACATTTGGGAGCAGAAAACATCGTTAAAAAGCAACAAGTTCAATCAAAGGTTAGCTTAAACCCTTTCTACTTCTTTTCTGAAACAACATTATCAAAGCTGAAGCCTCTATCTCCAGGATGACAACAGGGAGTAGAAGTGATGAAGTCCTCTAAGTAACTGGTAGCTGTTTCCAGTTGACATTCACTCTGCCCTGCACACCAAAGTCAATCCTCTAACAACATCTAACTAACCAACATCTAACTCACCTGAAAGGCCAGTATGGTCACAGCCATTTGTTACCTCTGCCACCACCAGCACTTGTTCAGCAATTCAAGAGGACTAAGAGGATAAGCTCCACTGTCTACACCTGGATACTCTGCCCTCCCAACAGGTGGGGGGACTGGGGTTTGTAGGTTAAGTTCTTATTTCGAGTCTCATCACTTTACAGGTTCAAACACTACAAGCAGACACTGTGGAGTTCCTTTTGAGGGGGAACCCTCTGATAACTACAAGATTTGGCAGCTGAAACCATCCTTCAGGGTCATGTTTTGAATGAATTCCTGAAGTGACATTTTATGGAGAAAAATACCAATTTACACAATAAAAATTTCTGGGTAAGATTTCTTTTTCTTTTTGGTTTTGTTTTGTTTGTATGTTTGTTTGTTTGTTTTCCACTCCCTCTTTTTCTTGCCTGTACATACCTCCTGTGTAGGAGGGAGCTCTGCTTCCTTCTGCTGCTCTGTTTCAGATTTCTTCACATCTTTCTTGCTTGAAGCAGTTTCCTCTAAAGGGACAGGACTGGGAAGAAATTCTAATCTCTTCACAACAGGGGTGGCACAAGCTGCAGTTGAGTTGAATTGCTTTTGATCTAAACCCAATCCACACATAAAAGAGATAATGTTGCATGGTTAAAATACTTCTTCAAATAAAACATACGCCTATTTCTTACATTACAATTTCTTACTGGATATACTGTCAGCCCATTTACTGGATGTTTTGAAAAAATAAACTTTTTTCTGCAACATGGGAAAAATTAGTCTCTCAGAGAAGACAAAAGTCAAAGAATGAAATTCACCTATCGAAATTTATGCACTTACACTTGACTTGGGCATCATGGGACACCCTTCATGGTCAACAAAAACAGAGAAGTCCTTGGAAAAGAGTTACACAAACTTTTATTTCAGGCACTCCTTTGTCTGAGATGAGCTATAACCTACAATGGGCCTACTGACCTAAGATCTCTTTACTGAAGTTATGTGATGAATCCTACCCTAAGATGTTACAAAGATAAGTAGCTCTATGACACGGTCTCACTATCAGCACTGGAGGATATTTCAGCTTGCCTAATTTCACTAAACCTACCACTTCCACTGACAATCAGTTAATCATCAGACAACAAACAAACTGCTGACAGGCAGCCTTGGATTGGAATAACCTAGTTGTCATCTAATTCTTACAGAAACCCAAAGAGTTGATGCTGGTTTCTGGAGGAAGAGACTAGAAGCACACAGGTCTACAGCTGACCGTGACAGCTGAACTGCTGATAGCTGATGCCACCACTGGAAGCAGAGCAGTCACCAGCTCTCAGGCACTGAATAAGCACCCAGACATCTCTCCAACATCTCATCCTAAAGCAGAAACTTCAGATCTTGTCCCTTTTCCAATCACCCTTGGCAGCTTCTGAATATACTTCTTTGACAGGCTGGGAGAGTAAGCTAAGAAAGACATGCAGCCTACAACTCCACTAAGAATGTGAACAAAAGCAGAGACAAGAGCTGCTGCTGCCAAGGCAGATGCACCCTCCTCTGGAGATGCTCCCCCACCATTAGAGGCATAGGGGCCACATCATAGAAGTGTTTGGCTTGTACTGAATAGCAGAGGAGGTAGTTTAATCTACAAGAAGTTCACAGAGTTTGGACCCCATCTATCCCTCCAAAGCAGACATAATGAAAACTTCGTGTTACTTTATCATTTTGATTTTTGCAATGCTATCTCAGTTTTCCTTGCCAGATGGTATTAAAATCTGCTGTCAATACCAAAGGTTTAGCATTTCTGACAGCTGGGGAGCTGAAGCCAAGATGGCTTTGTGATTTGTAGACAACACCAGCTCATCACTGTTGACTCTGGAGAGGAGAATTTGGTAATTTCATTACAAGATTGCACCTTCTACATTACCTGCCACATGCAATTTAAAATTGGTAAACTATGTACTTTGGCATCTAGGAGCCAAAGTAATTAAGGCAGCTAATGAGCCCTTGCTAACAGCCCATGTGCTTCTAATCTTTGGGGAATGGTACTTCATTTATGTTTGAGGGCAAAGCTCAATTGTTTAAGTCACATTTATCCCCAACAAACAGGAGCATTATGTTTACATACCAACTACAGCCAGGGATCTCATTTAAACACTTATTTGACACAGAACTTTTTACTTACCCATACCAAGCTGAACTTTGATAGACCCATTTTAAAAAAATGAACAACAAAAAACTACCACGAACTTAGTATAACAGCATAGAGCAAATAAACTGCCTAATCAAAGACAATATTTCAGAAACACACTTTTGAGGAAAACAGCTTAAAATTCTACCAGCAAATTCCTTTCCCCAGATTAGGAATCATGCATAAAGGCTTTAAGGCAGAAAATTGGGAGTCTGCACAATACTGTCCATTTAAAGCAGCCCCTATGGGGACTGAAGTGCCCCTTCTTACTCTTTCTCCCCATTCCTTAATGTCTTGAGGGGAAAAATGTGTCAAACAGAAATTATTACTGACTGGTAGCTTCTGCGCTTGTTGCTTTCTGGTTACAGCATGCTGTGGCACTGGCTTTTCACTTGCACAAATGGCCAAGTGGAGAACTGCCCAGGCTGGAAAGGACCTCAACAGACCACTAGCCCTGCCTTTGGTGTGAAAGGGAGCCTAGCAGAGATTCTCTAGCACCCTGTCCAGCTGCACCTGAAAAACTTCCTGCCACAGGGGCTCTAACACATCTCGTGGGAGGCTGCTACAGCAAATGACTGTTCTGACAGCATACAATTTCATTTTATGTCAATATTACTGACATCTGCAGCATTTTCTCATGAGCCCTGCTGGTGCTGCTGGTGACGCTCCTAGCGGATTCCAGCCACAGTGTGTGCCTCACCCCAGACCCATTAATGAGGAAGGGTAAGGGCAGGGGTGGCCACACACCCACCTGGGGATGGGCAGGGGCAGGGTGAGGGCAGCAGCACACCCACCTGGGGATGGGCACTCCGGGGGGGCAGGTGCCACAATGCTGGGGCTGGGCTTGGCTTGCAGGCTGTCAACTCCATCCAGTTCCACCGGGGAGGCCTGGAGGGAGGAACAGAGCATGGAGTGAGTACAGTGGAAATAAAAGCATGTGCTAGTTCCTCAAGGCAGTGCTTGCTGCTCCTTTGTAGTGTGTTCGAACCACATCAGTGTGGAGCTCAGCAGGGCATTGGGGAGAATGTTTCAGAGCAGTATGTGCCCGTTTGGGTATTGAATAGTTGTGCTTTAATCTCCTTTTCAAATCGCTCATCATCGGCCATTAATGTGGTTGGTTTGGAATAGCTCCTACAAGCTTTTAAAACTGTAGGATATCTTGGATTGTGTTAGCTGGAGATAAGCATACATTTCACCCCTAGTTTCCCATTCCAGAATAACACAAAAACGTATGCATTAGTGAATAGATAGCACATACTAGGGTTTGGAAAGTGGCAAAGTAATTAAATACTTCCTTTATTTCATGGTTGTCTAAACAATCTGTTATCTGAAGGGAAAAGCCAGAGTTGGTATTAAAAGTAATGAAATACTTGAAACACTATTAAGAGAGAACTGAAAAAATATGGTGAGACCGTATCAAGCCAATAATTCAAATGCCTTTGAAAAGCAAGCTTCCTGACCTGGACAGGGCTGTTGCAGAGTTAAAACCACGCTGTCAAAACAAGGGTAACATTTCAGCCGATCTATTCAGCAGCTTCCAACATACATCTGCTTTTCCAGAAAGCAAATCAAGAAAAATCTGCAGCAAAGCTGTCAGCCATTCCTGATAGCTAGTGCTTCTAATGCATCTAAAATCTAGAAATGCCACATTCAGTGGAGGAAAACAAAAAATGCAGACTACTTTTAGAAATAAAAAGTAACATATTTCAGAAACAGACTATTGTAGATTCTCTTTCCTGTCCTCCTCTCACTCCTCCATCTTAACAGCGGCAAAGGAGGAAATGTGATGAAATTTCCTCTTTTCTGCAGGCAGGAATCGGACCTCCACCTTCTGTATGGATCCTGTTTCCTATCCCTGCAGGCCCATGTGAGCCTATGGCCCCTTATCTGAACATGCCCCATGAAAAACAGACCTGGGCTCTCACAGCTCCACAACTGGAGACATGTGCTGGCAATGCCAACAGGATGTCAACACCTGTGGACAGACCACAAAGCTCCAGGGAACTTCACTGCTGGCAAAGCTTGTGAATCCCTGCCTCGTCTCCTCTCTGGAAGGAGACATGGTCTCAAGAGGGGCAAGAACATGTCTAGGAAGATGCCCTGCAAAGAAATAGTGCAGACTGGTGTGGGGCCAAGGCCAGGGCCAGTGACCCAGGCAAACCCAGCAGGCAGCCAGCAGTGCTGGGAACAAGAGAAGGGGCCTGCAGCTGCCAAGGGCTGTGCTGCCACCTCTCAGCAGGACAGGCGCCAGATCACAGCCACAAGTCTCTAGAAGCAGCAGCACTTGCTGGGGCTGGCTGCCTGCCATCCTCGCCACTGCTGCCACTTCCCAGGGCACCCTCACCTCTGCCACCCTCAGCCTCTACCCCAGGCAAGACATGGAGACACATCTCCACCTGCCTAAAAGAAGTTCTTGAACTGGATGAGGCAGACAGTGAAATAGAGTCCCTAAAAAGGTAACATGGAAAGTTTCCTCTCTACCATGTCCACCCGTGAATGCATCTATACCAAGAGTGAAGAAATAGACCTCTCCCATGTCTTACACACTCCCAGGAGGGATAGATGGTCACTGGAGATGAGGCACAGGCTAAAACCCAGCCCCAGAGAAATGCTCCAAAATTTGGAAGTCCTGTCTCTAGAAGTTTATCTCTTGCCACTTAGTAGCTCTTTTCTTTCATACAACCCATGTCTCTCTCCTCCAGTTCATCTGGACACCAGCCTGGTGTGTCACTAAGAGTTTTCATCACAAAAGCCCCAGCAGAATTCTACTGCAACTAAGAAACATTTTCCCTCCAGCCTCAGTTCCAGCTCCTGAAACAACAGCAGCCAGGGGGAGCTACAGGAAATCCTTCCCAGCCTTGCCTAAAGCAAAAATAAGTATTTCTTTTCTGCATGACAGACAGGTCAGTGCAACAGGCTAGCCAGATAGGTCATGCCGTATCTGTCCTCAGAGGTTTTCAAGATTTGAATGATCAAGCCCTTAGCAACCTGTTTTGATATCATGTCTGTTTTGAGCAGCAGACTCAGCTAGAGATCTACAACCTGAATTATTCTATGTCATCCTACAACCTACAAAACTCTGTTAAACCTAAACAAATGGCTATTATTGAAAGCTCAGGATTTGCCCCAAACAAGGTAGTTTTCACATGGAAAAGCAAGAGGCTCCACACCCACTGGTCCACACTACAAGTCTCTCAAAGAAATTGTTGTAGATTTGAAATACTAATATTTAGATTGACATTATTTTTTGTAAAACAATGGAATTCACCTTTCACTCTCAAAAAGGAACTATCCAAATTGAAAAACTGAAAAAAATAAATACATTAAACCTCATTTTCAACCTCAGAGGCTTCAAAGCTATAAAATATTATATTTCCAGGGCCAATACAAAAATGTTAAACTGTTATACCCAAGAAAGTCAACTGCTGATGTCAGCTGCTGCTGGAGAAAGAGCACAGCCACAATGGCCTCTCAGAGGGGCTAAAATTCACTGTTGCTCAGTGAATGCTGCAGTGACACATGATGCACAGACACGATGCACTTGTATCACCTCTGGGTCTAGAGTTACCTCAGGAACCTAAACAGGGTGCTGTCATGCACAAGCACAATAACTAAATCTACTCATACCCTATATCCAGGAGCTTGAACCAGGTAAAGACATAAATGTTATTTATAGAAAAAAAGAGCTACTACTTGCTGCAGGAAAATTGACTTTCCAACAGCATGCTGCAGAAGTTCTGTTCCTGCTCACGAGACTTGACTCTTTCTCCTCCCTCTGCTGGGCAATTAAATGTTAGTGACATACAGCTAAAAATAAAAAACTGATTAATAACTAATTTATAAAAAAATTAAGTCAACTTCACTGGGGAACTCTCTTATTTCCACTAAATTTAGTTCTATTTATAATAGCAAGTTAATGTAGTATTATCTAGTATTTTATCCACAGGTATATGATACACTTAAGAAAATTCTTAAGTGTGCTGATACAATTGATAAAATATTTTTTCTACCACAGACTATTATACTTCACATTTCATAAATACTTGTAATCAAATGATGAGGTTATCATTGAACATAAAAAAAGGCATACAAACATTTCATCACACCTAAGAGGACTGTATTTTGACTGAAAGACTCTGTAACCTAGTGAGTGACATTTCTGAGGTGCTTCAGCTCTGTGAGGAGCTCTCATGCCTTGGGATGAGAGACTGATGTAGCCTCTCAGCACCCTTCTGTCATATGTGTTTGTGTGGGCAGAGGTCTCTTTCTGCAGGGCAACAGAGTCATTCCAAACACGGGCTCTGCTGTGGGTGCCTGTGAGGGAAGGTCACACAACACTACCACAGGCAATGAAGCCTTCAAGAGAAGTATGAAAAACCTCAGTGCATGGGGGCTGTGATTATCTCTGCCTACACATCAGGCTGGCGTCAAGACTGTCCCATTAAAACTTCTAAAAACTGAAGAAAGCTGTCTGCTTGGATGGGTGTTTTTATTACCCCATGCATCTGGATGCCTAGGAGTTAAAGTAAGCTTCCCCACTTATGACTTAGCCTTAATTCATGATGGAAAGTTAAATATTGTGATGGCAGTTGTGGTAATGAGAACATCAGTACAGAGGACAAAGCAACACTGGTGTTCTGCTAAACGAAGAATCCATTTAACAAACACACAAGCACAAGCATACAGTGTTGCAAAATATAAAATAAAATAAAATAAAATAGTTCAGTTTGTGACAGACAGGATTTTTATCACATAAACTAGGACATCAGTCTAAGTATTTCTTTGATTAAGATCATACAAGCCAGAAACGGCCATATTGGCTACTGCTGTGGCAGAATTTTACACTCTTAATAAAACCCTAAAATACAATAACCAGAAGTAGCTAACACACAGAGTATCAAAACTTCTAAAGGAATACGAACTCCAAAGGAAGTTACAGTAGAACTTTATTAATCCTTCTTGTAAATTAAATCAAAACATAGATCAGTTAACACTATTTGCACATAAAATCATGTGAAATATTGTTATTGATTTTCTATGAAAGAATGACAAAACAAGCTGTCTAGAATCAGTGAGAATGCAGTGATATCAGAATGAATCAGGTTAAAACTACAATTTACATTCTGTAAAATCATTCAGGAATGAAATTGGTTGCAACATCAATAGCCACATGTAGAAATTGTCTGACAAATCACAAAAGTTCTGTGATTCAAATTCTACACATACAGTTGACTTCAAAATTTTTGTACAAAGATTTCCTCATCAGAATTCATGTTGGCAGCTGACATGAGTGGTAATGATGGCACAATTTTGGGCTGCCACAGCTTAGTTTCTGGCATGCTATGCCAGATGTAGTACTACAGCCAGAGCACTTCTTCAACAGGTTAAGTCATCTGCCAGCTATATAATGCTATACTCAGGCCAGCTATTTACAACAAAAGATCAGGGTAATCAGTAACGCACAGAAAATTCTTGAAAATATTGCAAGAAAGTGTGAAGTATTCCTGATAGTCATTAGAGTTATTACTGCTCAATTGGGGTGTAAAATTAGCTTCTTTCACTGACAGACTGTGAAAAGTACATGGCTGTCTGAAGGACAGGAGACAGGCATGTTATTTTCATAACCAAATGCTGAGCACAGTTCCCTTCTAGCTGCTTTGAAGCTTTGCTGCTCGTACTTTTCATCCTACACCTTTTTCCCTTCAGGTAGTCCAGCCCTTCATGCATCTTTTCATGTGTGGTTTGAGGCAAAGCTGTCAATCTGGAACAGACAGACTTACTCTACAAGTGTTTCTCATAATGAATCAAAGAACAAAGACTCGTCTTATCAGATCTGTACAAACCAGGATTTCAGCCCTGCTCTCCTGTAGCTTGGCCAACAATCCTCAAACCACAAGAAAGCTTATACTTTAATCTCAGTTCAACCAGTGAATTTTTCAGCATGAAGGAGAGTGTTACTTGGATATAGAAAACAAGTGCATTATGTGCCAAGCATGCAGTGAGTTAGAAATGGACAAGTTTAATCTAGCTAGAGAAAAATTAAAAGCAAGCTGTCTCTCCCCACCACCACCACCTCACCCTGATCTTTTTTAGGTTACTGCCTATATTTTTTTTTTGATTGATCAAATTTATAACTAGAGCTATAGGAAGCCAATAATTTCTAAGTGCTCACATAAAGATTGGTTAAAATAAAGCGATGTTATTTACTTAACTGAGAAATTAATTCCCCTACACTAAAATCTGCATAAACACTGTTCTAAAATAAAATACTTACTTTGCTAACTTCTGATTCAAAGAGCTAGAGGATACAACTTCTCAGCATTTGTAGTGTCCACCCCTGTTCTGTATAATGGGAAGAAAACAAGCCTAAATGGCTGACAGGTAGGACCAGGATGAGGGGATGATTTTCACATTATTGCTGGTATTCCACTGACTGATCAGTCTTTGGGCTTGTGACCCAATTTTTCCAACTGCATTAAGAGGTACAGGTATGCTTTACCTACCACCACTTGTAACACTACATTGCTCCACAAACACCAGTGGGATATTCTTCTCCTGTTTGTAGGCCAAGTTTATCCTTTTTCGGCCTTTAATCATAGGCAAAATTTCAGAAGCTACTTGAAGCAAAGGTAAGTCTCTTGTAAAATCACTTATACACTACCTACACTCTACCCAATATTCTACCTATACTCTTGAGATATAAGTGTATTTTTTGATAATATTTTCTTTGTTGTCCTGCCCAGCTGCTGCAGTTTTTTGCACCTCATTTCATAGTAGATTTAGGCAGGATGTACATATGTCTCCCAGTCAGTCTCTGACTGCCAAACATTATTTGATTCACATATGGGTGGGGTCCTCCACTTGTTAAAAAGACAGCTGACACTGAGGTCCCACCCACAGGAAATGATCTCTGCACTTCCCTCCTGCAGCTCCCCATAAGCCTCAATAGCATTAGTGTTTTAAATGGTGCAACTTAAACTTCAGGCCAAAAGCACTGCTGGAGTGCAGTTGTACAGCACCTTCCTCTGCTGCAGACAGTGCCTGAGGGCAGCCAGACAGACTCAAACTAGGACTACAGGAGGGACTTCAAAGGGAAGCCTGCCAGACTGAGAGAAGACAGAACTAATCCATTTGACAAATGAACTGAAACAGCAGGGGAGCAGCCCTATGAGAGATGGAGGAGGAGAAAGGCGCATGTAAAGAACAGGAAAAGAATCAGAAGGGGAGGACAGGAGTGCCATAGGTAAGGTATATACGAAAAGAAATATATATTTCACAAAAGAGACCTGGAGCAGAAAATGAATGAATAAAACACAAAACCAACCCAAATCTACAAGCAACTAGAGGGGCAAAAAACAAACCCCTGACTCAGCATTTCTTAACAGAGGAACTTATTCACAGAGGCCTGTGAATCTTATTCAAAGCCTGGGAAGGACATAGATAACAAGAACTGAATCAATAAAATATACAAATAAAGACACCAAAAGCAAGCTTAGAAATGGCTTTGAAGATGTGCTTAATTTGTAGAAGTTTTCTCGAGGCAAAAAAGCTTCAGTAATTTCTTCCACTCTAGACAGTTCTTCATCTCAGCTGCTTTTTTATGCCTGTTTCTGCAATTTTCTCCTCCTCCTCTAGAATGTCAGAAGAGTTAAGCTTCAGAGAAAATCTACAGCCCTGTTTTCTCCTTGTGGGAGGTAACAGAGGAGGTTTCAGAAGGCTTCTTTACTTCTAAGAATGTGTAGCTTGGAAGTCCCATCCCTGGAGCAAAACATCAAACTTCTTTTTCTCTTTTGGAGTGCTGACAGGGACAGCTAGATGCAGTATCCTACTGAGCAAGAGGTCTTGTTTTATGGGGAGTGGGACAAGCCCAGGAGGATCTTATCTTTCCTAATCTGGGTTCTCAACCTTCCTAGGAGAGATTATATCCTTCAGAGAGCAGTTCAGCCTTTCAGGGTCTGCAGGTGAGGCTGACATCGTGGTGTCTGAAGTAAAATAAGTACAGGGAGAAGGCCGAGTGAAGTGAGCCCAGTGTAACTGCCCAGTTCTTGCAGATAAGGCTCCAGACCAATTAAATCCACATTATGCTGTCTATAGCAGCACTCGCCTGTGTCCCAACACACACAGTGAAGAAGCCAAGCATCAGTACCACGCCCCATCTCTGTAACCTGGCATCTAAGCCCTTTCCATCAACAAACCAAGGCTCTCCTGTATGCTCAAGAGCTAAGTTACTGCCCATGCCTTAGTCTGAGGCATGGAAAACTAAAGAAGCATCTGGGTAAAGAGAAGTAAACATCCAGAAGAAATAGAACCTGAAATCTTATTTTAGGCTGGCAAATTCCCTTCCAGCCACATGCAGATTTTCTTCTCTTCTTTCTCATTACATTCAGTGCATTCCACCTGTTTTCCCACAGAAGATCCCCCTCAAAGCAGTCTGCTCTCCTTGCTCGGCCCTTGACAGGCTTAATATGCATACTTTTGCTTGAAGCTGAAGTGCCAGGAGTAATTACGATGATTTGCACTAACCAGTCACATTGCTGATGGAATTGTGAGGCTAGTGATACAAAATTTTTAGTTAGAGCATAGACACTCTGACACTAGCACTATTTTGGTGCACACTCATTCTCTCTTGTAGGTTTAATCTTTAAGTGAATTCAAGCTTACAAACCAGGAGCTATTCTGTAAATGTCAAGAGTCACAAGGAATCTGAGGAGTCAAACTCTTCTGCCTCCTTTGCCAGTATCACCAAAGAGCTAAGAATTGGAAGGAGAAACCAGACACAGAAAAATTTGCATTCAGCTGGCCATATCATCCTCAAAGGTGTAGAAAGGGGAGGATGAGAGGACATCAAACAGATACAAGCACACTCAAGAACTAACAGGGACTTCTGCTGCTGAGTTTCCTCACAACCCTAACTAGGCCTGAAAATCCTAAAAAAGGAGACGTTAAAACTTTCACTTGGCTAATTTTCTGATTGTCATTGAGCTTCTAATCTTCAGCAAGCTGAGGTTCTTCTCTGTTCTCCAAACACTCCCATTACCCGCTCCTTTATCAGATGCAATAAACCTGGCTTTTCTCTCACAGCCAAATTGCTGTGACAGGAGCAGCCTCAGCTTTGCTTTGCCTGCAAATCATTCACTTTTGACTCAATACCAGTTCACTCTGACAGGATCAAGTCTGTGCTCATGGCAAACCCTAGTTCCCATGATTGCTGCAGGCTCCATGGTTTGGTTGTCCATAGCTAGAGACTGGCATTAAGCAGGGGAGTAAAACACAAACACTTTCTCATGAATGAGCCATCAAGCCCCAGGACAGATCTCTGCCTGCTCCCTGTTATCCATCTGGCCAATGCTTGGATGAAATCTGAGATGAAAGAAAAAATTATCATACTCCAACTCTCACCACATCTCCAATTCTCTTTGTTGTTACACAAAAAGAAAATGGTGAGAATTCCCTCTCCTGTCACTTGCTTGCAGCCCTTTTACATGCTCTCTTCACAATCCTCTCCTCATTTCTTGTTTTGTTTTTACTATCTACTTTTATTACAGTTTTGTAGCATCTAGATGCCTGCTGTGATATGCTCTAGTTTTACTCCTGCCTTTTTCTCTGGGGAAGAGGAGGAGAGAAAGATGAAAAGGTAAAATTAATTTGTTTCTCTGATAAGGCAGTTAAGAAGCATATTGGCCCCTCTGAGCATTTCAATAGCTTATCCCCTTTTCTGAGAGGGGAATGAAAACCAAATGTTCAAAACTGCCAGCACATCCACATCCTCTTTTGAAAACTGAAAACTGAGACTAATTATAATGGTTCACACAGTCCAATTATGTTGCTGATCTAATCAGCTTACATCAGGAGAAGTGCTGAATAAACCTGTACAATGGCTGGGACACTGAATCAATTTCTCCCTGGCCCAGCACATTTAAAGCATGCTTATCAGCTGCATGACATCTGGGAAAAAAACCCCAAAACAACAACAAAAAAGAAAAAGACAAAAAAACCCACAAAAAACCAAACCAACCAACCAAACAAAAAAACCCACCAAAAAAAAAAAAAAAACCCCAAAACAAAACAAAACAAACAAAAAAATTCCTCCAAAACCCCCAGTGGCTGCAAAAGGTTTTTTCAATCTTACCCTCCTATTTCTCTACCCACATACAAAAGGAAGAAGCCTTTAATTTACAAAGGATTTGGGGTTTTGTTTATAGTTTTTTTCCTGGTTTGGGCACACCCCTTTTGAAATAAGGCAAACATAGGCACTTGGGTATCATTAGTTAGTGATTAAACACATCATGAGACAGAAAATTGGCAAAGAAAATAAGGCTGGTTTGTTCGTGTTGGTCTTACTGTTGGCTCTTTGTGCACACTCTGAGTGGCAGGCCTCTGTAAACTGAGCTCAACACTTGGGGGGTCCTTCTTCAACTCTACTGGGGGCTTGTCCCCTCTGGCTACTCCATCAAATTTCAGAGATCTGGTTGGTGAAGGAGTAAATATTACTGTTGTACATTCTTTATCCTTTTCTTCCATGCCGTTGACATTTTCTCCATTCATGCTGACTTTTCCATCTACCTGCAGAATACAGTTAAATAATTATGCTGAGACAAGTAGCATTCAAAAGAATTTAGGAAATTAGGAGTTCAACATGATACTACAATAATTAACACAGTCTGTGTTATCAGTGAAGGATGAAGCCAAGCACATATTTCATTTAACAGGCCAAAACAGAAGAAGACCTTATGACCCTAGGGGGCTCATAAACAAAATACAGACACAAGGAAATAATTTTTCTGGATTTCCTGGTTTCCCACATTCCGTTCTCCCAGTAACATACAGACACCCTTTGTGTGCATCACAGATCAAAGGATGTTTTAAAAAAATCATTTTTTATGTTAAATTTAGACCAAAACTGCTGGATTTTGCACTGCCTTAAGCATGAGCAAAGCAGGTTCTCCACGACTAATTATGCTGATGAACTGCTTATGTACCTCAATGACTTCACCACAGTATTATCAGTCTGCTTTTTTGAAGCACTGTTTTGTGGACTTTGAAGGGACAGGAGCAGCAGAGTTCATCTACTTGTTTTTTTATTGTTCGTAACAGGGAATGAAGGCACCAGCAAATAAAACTGGCCATTCCACCCTCTCCATAAGGCAATCAAATAGATTAGGTGCTTTCCCAAAAAATTACTTTAGGCAATCTCCTTGAAAAGGAGAGTGGGGAAACAGTTTACCTTTTTTCTCAGGGTCAAGCTAGCTCTTTGGTGGCCATATATTCCTGCTAAGGAACCTTTAAGCCAAGAAGAAAATATAAAATATGCTTGGCTTCTTCCTCTGCACTGATACAACTTCTTGGTACTTTTACACTGGAATTTCTGAATGGAGGTGGCATGTAAAGACTCCCTTCAGTTTGAAGGGCTCTTTGTGGAAGCATACAGGAGAAGTCTTGCTACAAAGAACTCACTGGCCATTCACCTTAAGAGAGCCTAGGTGGAGAGAGACCAGGAGAGGACCAGGTCTCAGTACAACCACATTGCTCCTGCCTGGCCACAGCACAGCTGTTTACAGGCTTGTCAGCAGGCGTGAGGAGTAAGCAGGGCTTTGCTACTATGTGCAGAGATCCTTCCTTACTTATCGAGTGAACAGCTTGGATACCTCAAGAGTGGCACTCCAACTTAGTACATATCATCAGTTCCAAGCTGAGCCTTCCAGTGACTTCTTGTACTTGTGCATCCAGAGGCTTGTTCTTTATGAGCATGACCAACTAAGAGGCCATCTCTGAAGTGTTGGGCACCCTTAGCTCTGCCAGATGTGCACGAAGGTGGAGGCAGTTAGCCCTTGCACAACCAGCTCCACCACCTGTTTCACTCTGTCTGAATGGTTTGCAGATGAAAATGTTCCCTCCCTTTCTATACTGACATCATCCACTTAACACAGTACCTCTCTTAGGGTTTATTCCCAAACACAAGTGTGAGCAGGAACTGAGCCCCAAGTCTTCTGGGACTGTGTGCTGGATTATCTGCTAGAGAGGCAGGTTAAGAAAGATCTCAAAAATAAAAAGGCCAGGAAAACACTGGCAGGCCGCACCATCCAGTTCAGTGTCTCTAATGTTTAGACTAAGACATTTCTCTATTTATATTAAGGAGGAAAACCAAATGTACGAATGAGCAGGACAGATGCCCTGGCTGCCGAGTTAAACAAACATACTCCTTTCCTTCTGATCTGGAGGAAGTCAACACATTGTCACCAGGGCTCAGAATCATTGACAGACCGGTGTTTCAAGGGAAAATAATGCTACAGCTACACGTGCTAGGGAATAATTCCTACTGAGAAAAATCACAATTTTCACATCATGTGAACAAGATTGAGACAAATTTCTTTTGTGGTGGCTCGTGGGGTGTAGGAGCCTTCATGAGTTAGTTTCTTCCCACATATGTGAATTATATTTGCAATAACATTATGGCAATACACACACATATCTTGGTCCTCTGATGAAAAAAGTGTCAAGGATCAGAAAAAACCCAAAGATCCATGAGTCACTGATATCTAAAAAGGAAACTTGGAGCATACCAACTGAGGTATAGGAGAAACAGGAATTATCAGTTTCATGTTTCAACTAGGAAACATGCTGGGGTGTGGTTTCCGCAAGAGCTGGGACAGACTTCAATAAATTATACATCACAACATACTTTTTTCACTCACTGTAATCAGCTGACTTATTTTTTAGAAAGTAAACAACCTGAATATATATGGTAGCAGTGCTACTGGGATATCAGAAGGGCTTCAGGGACCCTTGAGTGCTACTTGCAAAGTATGAGCAATGGCAGACAGACAGGAACCCAAACTCTGGAGGCTAGGGACACCCATGCCAGTAGGCTTCACACTGCTCACAACATGACTACTATGAGATTTGTGTAAGCTCCTGTTTTGGTACAGGCACTGTGAACAGCAGGTGTTTTCAAGCTTGACTTACTCTGGTCTGTTTTGTTAATACATCCCAGTTCCTTGCTTTTCCCATCATTGGTGCAGTATCTTACTCCCATTCTCCGCAACCAGCCAGTCGAAAGATACGCGCCTCAGATTTCATATTATGGTTTCAGAATATTGTCTCCTATTGTTCTCCTATCCTCTTCTCCCACAAATCTCATAGCTAACTTATTCCCAGCAGCCCTGCTTTCATCCAAGTTCTCTTACTTCTTTCACTCCCATAATCTTTGCACAGTTCTTGCAATCCAGTGAAGCCACTCTCCCTCTCTCAGCATCAATCTTCAGTTACTCTGCTACCCCAGTACCAACCTGTTTTACTGAACCTCCGTGCACAACCTAAATCCTCTCTTTATGCCTGTGAACCAGCTTTCCCCATTCATCCTTGGTGAGAAGCGTTTTTAAGACAGAGTATATCTTTGGGCAAGCTGGCTCTTGGCTCCGATGGTGTAGAGACACACTTGTTTGGGTACGGCAAAAAATAAAACCCCTGACACAAAAGTCAGTTCAGGTCTTGCTTCAAAAGTCAGGGCCTCCACACTACCTGCACCTTCCATTTTGTTC
This sequence comes from Zosterops lateralis, assembly GCF_965231275.1. Taxonomy (NCBI): domain Eukaryota; kingdom Metazoa; phylum Chordata; class Aves; order Passeriformes; family Zosteropidae; genus Zosterops; species Zosterops lateralis. Next base: position 24,099,211 of record NC_139766.1, on the reverse strand, counting down.
AAAAATATAAAACATGACCACATATTCTCTTCTAAAATCTTTCCGAGGAAATACCTTGTTTTTCTCTTAAATTCCCTCTTTCCCCAAACAAACTTAGTTTGAGGAAAAATGACCAGTGCAAATATTTCAGTCTGAAGAGGTCAAGATTCCAAGAAGAGTGGTGAACATGAAGAAACCACTAAATTGGGCAGCACGGAGCATGAAGCTGAATTTTATAATATCAGAACGCTGCCATCATTTTCTACATAATTGCATTAAACATTTATATGTTCAGATGACTTAATCAAGATCTCTTTGTCTCCTGGTTGACTTTGGGGCATGTGATGTATCCTACCTTAAAGTTCTTTAAAACTTCCTGTGTATTTCTGGGTTGTGAGTAAGGCTTGGGTGTCAGCATAGGCACAGCCTTGGAGACATTTTTGCTGGGAGATGTGCGTCCTGTTGAACTGCTGGGCTCTAGTTCAGTGGTGGGAACAATGGTTGCTTCAATTGTGGCAGTGAATTTTGGAGCAGGAAGTGACTGTTGCCTTAAATATCTCAGAGGATTTGGGTCTGTCAGTGGGGAATTTGGTTCCACTGAATGGCTTCTTTCCAGAATTTTTGGCATCTGCAAACGCTCAAGGACAGCTTCACTGATAGTGAATCTCTCAGTGTACTGCTGGAGGATGCTCTCAGCCTCCTCCTGTGTCTTTGCATTCTTGTATGCCTCATGGAGCTCCCGCTCCCTTCTCTCTCTGCAAGGAAGACAACACAGGAGAAACCATTGCATTAACATGGGAAATCACACCCATTTCCTCTTCTCCATCAATATCCTCCCCTCTCCCTCACTCAGACTTGCAGGCATGCCTGCCCACAGTTACCTATCACCTATGAAGCACACATGCATTTTCACATGCAACTACATGCCAGGAAAACAACATACTTCTCCTCCACGATTTCTCGGTAGGTTTTGATGCTTTTCCTGCGCTCATTTGTTCCATCTCCAGCCAATAACCTCTCCATTTTCTTTCTCTCAGCTTCCTTTTTAATCAAATCCTGTGAAGCGCTCCTTCGACGACTCTTCCACCGAGCCAGGTCCTGTGAGAAAAGGAAGGCACCTGAATGCTGAGTTGCAAATAACTAAAATGTGGCTGCAGGTAACAGCCAACTCAATCAGCCAGTTGCAATACTTGTTCTTGCCTGTCGACTAGGTTCCCATCACCTGCAGGCAGAGTTGTTTATTTAAATGACAAAAGGAGATCATGCCATAAACGAAGACACTGTCTCAATTTTCTGCTAATAGCAGGATACAGTAAGGATTTCATAGCTCCAATGCTTACTTTGCTTTTGGCAGGAAATTTGGCCTAAAAGAACCAGTAAGGACACTCATTTTCACTTGGGCCAACACTAGGGACAAAATCCAATTCCCCAGAAAGATTAAGTTAAAAAATTATGTTTGGTGAAGAATTTTAATAATCAGATATATGGGAAGCAGGGGTTCATTGGAAGAATAGATATTGTTTTACCATGAGCTACAGCTGCACTGATAGTCTGCCTTGGAGAGCTGATAGTTCCATACTTTGCCCATGCTATCAGTCAGCTATATGCAAACCTGGTTGATCCATGATGTTAGGTTTTATGATAGAAAATCCAGTGCAGCCCCCAAATTTAAATTCTTCATCACGGCTACCCTGCAGCATTTTGGATCCAGATGTAAGCAAGAAAGGTTAGGGAGTAATGTGGCTCATACCTGGCTGGTGTGGGAGATGACAGAGTAAAAAGCCTATGGTTTGTATCCAGCTATATAGAGATGTCCTTGTTGAAGTAACAATCTCAGTCTTTTTGGCATCTGCCTGCCTGGAATTGTGCAAAGATTGACTGAATCTGGTTCTCCGCCTTTTCTGAAAAACTAGCCTGACACTAAAGCAGAGAGTCACAGGAGGTACCTGTTATGGGCCCCTGTGATATCTTGCATCCTTTATGCATCCACAAATCCTGTAGGATACAGAAGCAAGATATTTTTCACAGTACAAATATTACAGTAAGGAAGTTTTCTAAACTGTTAAATTTCTTTGCAGTCAACTAGCAAAGGAACAAAATTTTACATGTAAAAAGTAACCACTGCAGAAGTTCTGCAAAGAAAAATAACTTCCTAGGAAACTGCAATGGAACATTTGCCATTAACTTTTCAACATCAGGAGTTTAGTATACAGATTATATTTCATGCACGCTAACAAATTTTGGTTTTAATAAAACCCAGATATTCATAACACATACTTAATTCAAAGGCTATTTCATTAATTACATGGTTTCCCAAATATTTTAATTGCACTTTTACTCGTAAACAGCAGAAGGTACTGCAAACATAACTTATTTTATTAAAATCAGGAAAAAAATTTATCACTTCTAATTTAGCTTAAAACCACAAATTATTGATGTTTCACTTAAGGGAATGTTCATTCAAGTACTTCTTCACATGATCTACATATATCAGTCTATAATCCCCTTCATGAAACATAGGCCTATCATTTTCCTCAGTTACTAATTATTCTCATTGAAGTACCAAAGCATTTCTTTATTCAGCTACTTCCACTATTGTCTATTGTTTGGAAATTAGTTTTTCATTAGCAAATTTTCTAACATAAGCCTTCCTCCTCTTTTCATAATTAAAAACCAGATATCTTTATCTTTTCCAGTTCTGATGCTTTAGAATAACAATAATTTTAAAAAGCCATGAAACTGCTAACTGTTGGCAAATTTATAGCATAGGCATCTAAAATATCAGACCATGACACATGTCTCTATAAAGCCCTCAGAATGCCAAGGACATTCTAATAAAGGCATTTTCAGTACCTCTTCAGAACTTTTAGTTCATGGTAGAAGGTGCTGAGGGCCTGGAAAATGTAGGAACTTTAGCTCAGAGGATTTTCAATTCAAAGCATAGTTCCAAAACTTCTTAAATGCTTTTGGATTTATTCTTATCTCTGCTGGGAAATGATGGCTTCCCACACATAAAGACCTTTCAGCTCAAGTCCTTCCTTGTTCTACTATAAAAAGTCATTTCTTAGCTGCATATACAATTTGTTTTTAACTTTTCCCTAAATTTTCTACCAAAAACTTCTCTGAGGTGTTTCACAGCAGCTTTCCCTGTACTGAGAAACTACCATACTTGAAGAGATGTGTTTTATTGTGTTTTGGGTTTTTTTAAATTAAAAAAAAAATCCCAAATTCCTCATTTAAAATCAGTCTTTAGGAATGAACAGAACTGAAACTAAAACTTACTTGCAGATCATGTTTTTCTGTCCTTGCTAATTTGCTGCAGACAATGCCAAATGCCTGGACAGCTAACACAAAATACATCAAGGAAAGAGGGTTTGGAAAGGCCTTGTAAACCAAGCAGGGTGTAGCTAACATGAAGTGCCATTTGTTTGCTTGGATGAGATGGAAAACATTTAACATTTTCTGTATCTATGCAAATTTACTAAAGAAAAGGCTGACCTATTTATTCCTTGTCCTACTTAGTCTTGTATTTTGTCACTTTGGACATTTACTAATTAGAAAAGTTAGAGAAGTCAGCAGTTAGAAGTTGTTCTACCATTTTTTTTACCTAATCACAGTTTCTTTACATATTTTTTTAAAAAGTAAAATACCTGGTGATCAGAGGGACTGGAAGATATTGTATTCTTTGATTTACATCAAATTATGAAGTTCTATGCTTTTAGCAACAATCCACTGAGGAAATAAAAGCTCTCCTGATTATTTAAAGCACTTGAGAGCAAGTGCAGATTTAGCAGGTTGTCCTGTTTTTGCCTAGCTAGCTGGCCTCAGTGCCTGCCAGCATTGCACACATGTTGTATACTCACATCTTGCCATCTGGTCTCGTCCTCTTTCAGCTGGTTGTGTATATTCTGCAGCTTCTCATGGCGAGCTTTGCTATGAGGCTGAGCCACAGCTTCTTCTTCACATCTCATGTCAAACATACTCACACTCCTAAACAAGGGGAAAATAACAACAGGCCCAGTCTTAATTCGAGGTTTATATTCCTTCAGCTTGTAAGAGCTGAAGCCACATGAGGGTGCTACAGCAGAATCAGACACTGCTCCATTACAAAGCTCCCAAAAGCAGCAGTCGCCAAGACAGGCTTGTTAGCATTCCTATGGCTCCCACACAGTACTTCAGGCATTACACTCCACTTCCCATAGTCAACCACACTGTTAGTCGACCACCAGTTTTTCTCTCACTAAGAAGCACTACTAACTTTACACTTCCATCAATAGATCTTATTGTCTCACTCAGGACATTTTAGTTTCTGAAGATTTGTATCCAATGGGTTTTCAAGATCACTTCGATTAACACCACAGACAGAAGTTTCTATTTCAGGGTAAAAGAAGGCTTGACAAATCCATCAAGGGCAGCATGGCTAGCTAAATGCTATTGCTACAAACCCAGAGAAGTAGGCTCAGTACAAACTACATGGTACTTTCTCCTCTCCCCTGTCCTTCCCTCCCTGTCTTGAAGAAATCCAATGCTACCAGCACCAACTTATTAATACAGCTAACCTAGCAAGGAAAAGATGACGTCCAGAACAACAAAAAAGTTTTTTTCTATTTATGTCTGACCTTTAGGAAAGGTTAAAGGAAAAAAAAATGGTTTGATGTTATAAATCTCTTTATATTATATAAAGATCCTCACACAAAGATAACATGCTTACTGCTCCACCTCTACTACCTATTATTAGTAAAACATGACCTCAATTGTGCCATTCAAAGCAAAAGGAAACTTAAAAGAAAGCCATGCAATTCCACATGAAGTGATTTCACAGCCCGTCCTCAAATGATCACCTGCAGCTTTACGTAAGCCAATAGCCAACTAGCAGGAGAAGCACCCAGTGAAGATAAAATTGTAGGCAACTGCGTCCACAGTAATCAAAGTGAATAGTCATGGAAAGCTCTGCATATATTTAGGAGCCAGCATTTATATTCAGGCAAGCAGACAGGAATGCCACTCTCAAGGGAAAACTTGAAAGGTCTGGACAGTGTATGGAAAAGGACATGCACAGATTCCATCCTGCTAAGCAGGTATTTATCCAGAAATGAAGAACAGAATAAACATCCTATTGCCTTTAAGCATGAACAGTGAAGTTAACATATTACTGTGCTTCATCCCTTAAACAGAGTGCTGAGGGTTACACTAATTTGGGTTTTTCTGTGGGTAGTTTAACAGCTGCATTGTTCAGGATTGGATTGGAACACTCCTAAGTCACAGAATCTTAAGAGATGGCAAGTGTTGTTGTTTTTTAAAACTTAAATATCAGTCATATTTGGCAGACTGGTGAGGAAGGTTAAGAGATGCATAACTTGCAATAAAGTCACTCCTTATTTAGCCACTCTTGGTTTATTCCAGTTTATGAGCTTTTGCAATTCACACTAGGAAAGCCTTTAGTGTTCAGTATTAGATACCTTGTGACTATTGGGTCAAACTGGTTGTGTAGCTCCTCTCTTGTACTCTTTCCTCATGTCCAAAGAATTTTTCATTCACATACAGTAGGAGAAAAGGTAAGACCTCAAATGGTGGTTTCTGGTCCTAGTAGAATGCATGAGTACACACTCTCTGCCATTTGGGATGGAAGAATCTTGACTTTCTAGCAGGAGTACCTACATTCCCTAATGTAAGTCTAATGTATGTTCCCTGAATTCATGCAGGTCTCATAGGGTGCAGAAAGCCAGCGACAGGTTTTATAACTATTAACAGTGCAGTAAAAATGGTTCTGTGAAAAGGGCTTTAGCCTTGGCCAGGAGTCAAGCTCAAAATACACTACAAGCCCAGATGCACCTTCTACTCCACCAGTCACCTCCTGCTGCTGGGCCTTCATTGTCATGGATAAACAACTGGGTAGATTCAAACTTCAACCCTGCAGCAACATGTTTTTCCATACCAGTATCTTCCCAAGACAGCAATCTGAAGGAGTTCCATCTCAAAGCACTGTACTCCACTCTGACCAACATGTAGTAATCATTAAGGAGAAAAACCTTTCCTGAGTACAGGGACAAGGCCAACTGAAAGGTCTACATCAGCTTCTCTGCCTGACAAGTTCATCCTTAGAGAAGAATCAAAAAGGCCTAAACTCTGAGCTTCTAACAAAAGACACTTTTCACTATGAGTCTTACATAATTTTGTCCTACTTCTGTCTTGTATAATCTACCAATGGCTCCAGACAATCACTAACACCTCCATGAACAGAACTAGATTTACTCCTTCCTTCAAGCACATGCTGGGCCAGCAGGCATATAGCACACAAGTAGACAGGGAATATGTAACTGCACCAAATTCAAGTTCATTATCTTTCTGCCATTAGCACAGCTCCAGAGGTTGTATACAAACTCTGTCCTGAAGCAAGAGGCCTTTCTGCTGACCAGTGTACCAGACCTGTCATTCTAACAATGACCTGGGAAAAAGCACTGTGCAGATACAACAGTGTACTTGGGATGCTAGGATTTTCAAGCTACACTGCTTTGTTATCACAAATTACAGTTGTTCTTGTCAGCGATATCATGAAGCAATTTCTTTTTTAACAGGTCTACATAAATTTTGGATTAAAAAAATTTGGAAGGACTTCAGTGTTTAGATTCATTAATTTAAAAGTGAGAGATAAGGTAAAAACCTTTTTATGAGAATATGCTAACAATCCTTATGTAAGGCATTTATTATGTGGCCGCATTACCATTTTACAGTCATACTAAGACTTAAGAAACTCCAACAAAACATAAAAAGGGACAGACTGGCTCAAGATCAGACTGTAGTAAAGAAATACTCAAAAATCTCAGCTCACTGTGAGCCTAAACTCACACTGGATTATCACAGTACCACCAGAATTCCCTCCCTCCCTCTTTGGGAGATGGGAATGGGCCTGATCAGCAGCAACACACTAGGTATTACCTTTTCTGGACCCTGAGACAGACCAGGGCTAATGACAATATCTAGTTTTCCTCTAACTAGCAAAGGGAACTTTGACAGTCTAAATAAAAGGGTCCTTAGTTTTGCGGCTAGAATAAAGAGCATCTAGTCTAAGACTGAATTCAAGTTACAGTTTTCAATGGGAACTTGACAAACATTTTAAAAGTATTTTAAATGTCAGTTCAATTTATTTTTCCTACTTAAAAGCCAAGTTTTATTAGAGTCTTCATAAATACTTTGTCTTCAGAAGGGAAAATACAGTCTTACTTTTATAAGAACTTAAAAGACAATATAGGAAAATAGTTGCTCTGTAAACTGTAGCACATCTGGAAAGGATGACAATGAGGTTTGAACATTAATTGTTTTGCTTTTTAAAACAAAATCGGAATCAGTATGGAATAAGCAATATGATTTATTGATTGTTGCTACTCTCACATTATGCCACCAAGCCCATTGCAACACCTCTTTGAAGGCATCTCCATGTACCTTCTCTCATGACTGTATTTCATACAGACATGCATAGATTAAAAAAATCAATCATATAAGTAGGCTTATGTGGAATGTCCCCATTGTTAAGTATAGCACTTCTATATTATATTGTTCTTTTTATCTCATCTCTTAACTTGACCTGACAGATTCCTTCTGCTTCAAGATGATCATGTTTGCTCTGTAGTCAGAGAACAGAGGCTTTGATCAGCATAAAGGTATTACAGAACTCGTAAAGAACACTCAGTCCATGATTCTAAGCTTTATCATTAGAGGAAAGGGTGAAAATTGCACAGGAGTCTCTGTGTATACTCATTATAAAATCACCCCAACTCTCCATACTGTTTCTATTTTGGGATTTAATCTGGGAGACAGAGAAGGTCATGTGCATTTCTGTGAACGGAAGGACATTAAGGATATTATTACGTGAGTAGTTCCCAACTATTTCTCTTCTAAATAGCTAATACTTCCAAAGAGCTTTTCAAATGACATTGCATACTATTTGTACTAAAGTTTGTATGTATACATAAACAATTAAAATTTTTGAGTGTAATAAATGTGAATTCTACTCCTTCTAGGAAAAGTGATGCATGGAGGTGAAGAGCTTAAAAATTGAAATTTAGTACATTATTAAATTAAACCTAACCTGGAAGGGACTGAATATAAAGTTTTTAAAAGAGAATAAAGGCTCAGCCAAAAATGTATCTTCCTGGTTATTATTCTGAAGATCACAGTGATATTATTTTGCTTTGGGATTTATTTATTTATTCCTGTTCCTTTTTATATTTCAATTTTTTCTTCAACACCCAGATTCAACCCAACTCTCTTTACCTGTAGCTGATTAGAGGCAATGGAAATTCAGAAGAAAATCAAGGCAAAATAAAAGAAAAAAAGAGGAAGCAATACTTTAAGCAACAACTGGACATTAGTATTACACTTAGTTTTTATGGGCTTTTATATAGAAATTATTTTGAACTTCAATGTAAGCCATATTGCATTCCATTTTTCAGTGCTGTCTGAAAAATTTATTTGCCAAACCGCTGCAAAATAATAATGATGCATCAACTGCATTTTAAATTAGTAGAGAGATGGGAAAGCATGCAGTGTAAGTTGTTTAAAACAGAATCTTGTGAACACAAGACAACTTACTCTGCGTCATCAGACACAGCAGTTCTGGGGCCGAATCTACAAGACCAAATATAAAATTAGATTGTGGATAAATACATTAAGTAGTAATTGCAACTGGACCCATATTATTTGCACAACTGTCACTTCTATTAGTAAAGCTGACCAAAATAGAACCATACTGTTCAGGGATTATGCATTCATCAAGCAAGACTTACCTGATCATCCAGAGGTCAAACTACATGAGAACACCACCCATCCCTCCTTAAACACATACTTATGCCCCACATTATAAAAATCTGCTGAAGTATACCTAAAATATGTGTAGAAAATAGTTATTAAAAATAGACAATGTCTTAGCATTTACATCGTGCTATACATGCAATGAATGGAGACAAAACTTAACAGTTACATTCCACAGCAGTGCTTAGTACCACTGTTACTGAAGCATGAAAGAGACAAATATTATAGTCAGAAAGCGAGTCACAGGGTTTCCTTTTTCTTATTGTTTTTGGGGATATATTTTTTTACTTTGATTTTTTTAGTTTGGAGGGGTTTTTTGTTTGTTTGTTTTTGTTGGTTTTGGGTTTTTCGTTTGTTTTGTTTTTTCTTTAGTTTGCTTTGGTTTTTTTTTGTTTTGTTTTGTTTTTTTGGTTGGTTGATTGGCTGGTTTGAAGTTTTTTATTGTTTTGTTTGCTTTTTGGTTGCTTTTTTTTTTTTTTTTTTTAGTTGGTTTTGGTTTTCCTTCCTCAGGGTTGGGGAGCATTGCTGAAAAAAGTTGCCAATAATACACAAACCAGCAGCATTCACTAAAGTTACAGTCTTGTTTAGAGCTATGCAAACCACATATGTATATGTGTGATTTATCATAAAAGAGCATCAAGTGGAAAAGTCAATACCACAACATTTCTAATCATGGGAGAAATAGAATAAGCATCTCTCAATGAGCAAAGTCCATTTTAGCATCTCCTCTTCATAAACTTTTCTTGCAATTGAACATATATCTGTAATCAAACATCCCTTTCAATTAAATATTTTTAAAATTCAAAATAAAATGCATTACACAACTGTTCTTTTAGTTTCTAAAATGTGTATTACTGGCATACAGTACAGTGTTTTAGTCTGGACTGAAAACACACCAGGCAATGCACAATCTGAACTCTGAAGTGTGCACACAGGGGTGTACAAGCTGCGTGATTCACACCAGAAAGCTCACGTTTGCAGATGCTCATCCTTGGATGAAAGTGTTTCCATTTTGGTTTCCTCAGGAACCTCCTGAAGCTTAGATGTTTGACCAGGGTGGACTTCATTGTGGCCATCTTCAGCCACTTGGACACTGCTAATAATCTCATCTTGTCCTCTGAGTGGGAGACTGTCCTCCTCCCCTTGCCGCTGTTCTTGAGATGGTTCTATTGCAGGTTTTCCAGAGGTATTAGTGTAGCCTTGTGGACATTTTTCAGGCCTGAGTGGGCCAAAGGTAGTAGTGCAAAGGGATGGATTAAGCAACATTTCAAAAATAACACATACATAATGAAAAGCATAACTATCAGTAAACAAAAAACCAGCCCCTACAAACCCAAGTGGCTGACACAGAACAAGCTAAGTGAGACAGGAGCAAAACCCGTAATTTTAGGAGTCAAATGCTTGTACCATTCTTTTAAGTCAGAAAATAAACTGTCTGGAACACCATTGAAAATTAAAGTATTAAGTCTTTTCAACACCCAGCCACTGTTGAACTCTATGGTAGATGACAGGTTTGTTTTCTCCTGGCTGAGATGATGTAAGCTAGTTTTTCATCCATGTCTGTACAGTTGCATACATATCCTTCTCCTCAAGTACTCTGAAGAAGCTGATGAGTAAGAACCTTGCCATTTTTGCTTGCATGTGGCTCAACCACCAAATGATAACTCTCTTCAAAGGCTTCAACATACACACAGCCTCAAATATCTGAACAAAGTTGTGTAGAAAGACACTGAGCACAATCAGGAAGATCTAAGGATCTCTACATTTCCTGTTAGGAAGTCACTGGCACTAGTTAAGCCATAGACAATCATCTAACCTACTACATCTAGCATCTTCATTTCTAGCTGGAAACATTTATAATGATTACCACATATTTAACCAGAAACCTCTGCAAATACAATGCAAATGTAATTGCTACATAGATCTGTTTCCGCATGTTGTTGGAATTTTGCATCTGGTAGAGCTGTGCTCTGAGACTCCACATGGCTCTTCTAAAAGGGCCAGAAACCTTCTACTGCCTTCTATTGAGCAGAAAGAATTAGCAGAGAACCGAGGACAAGTATGAAAATAACCACTACTGGGCCACCAGCAAATTTCCTGATACAGAGATCTTGACAAACATCCCACAGGGCTAGCTAAAAGGGACAAAGAAAAACACAACTTTCTTACCTCGTGGTTTTCTTTTCAAGTTCTGTAGCTGTGCCCTGCTTATTCTGCTGCTTTGAAAATGGCATGGGAAGGAACTGTTTAACACTGGGCCCAGGCTGTTTAAGAAAAGTTCTGGTTCTTCTGGCTAACATGTCATCTCTTTGTGGGTCTGGAAATTTCATGTTGTTTTCTGTTCCATCACTCTGCAGCTGAGGGATTTCAAGCTGTCCTTGGCTCTCTTCTTGTGTGACAGTACTGCTCAGAGAGACAAGTGACACTGTTCCATGATAATGCTCACTTCTACAGCAAGTGGCTGCTCAGGGAATGTGAGGTACTGTTATTCAAAACGAAGTTGAGAATGATGGACAACTAGGCAAACTAGGCATCTTCAGCCACAGCACAGGGAGTAAGAGGAAATTATGTTGAACCCCACACTTATGTAGGTGATTTGTTAGAAGATGGGAATTGCTTACAAATCTATGTGACAACTTACTCACAGGGAAGCTGGCGTAAAAATCTAGACAAAGCACCATGATTTGCAAAAGAAATTCCCCCAAAAGAAAAAGACTATTCTCATGCTGAGCAGCAATTAACAACTGAAGTACTTCAATATTATGAAAGAAAACAGGCTGTTTTATATTCATAGGATACATTCCTATATGTAGTTTTACAAAACAGAACACATGCCATGATGAATGAGTAAAACACATCTTTAAAGCCCATGTAAAGAACGAGACAACATTGCTGACTGATCCAAGCTAACGCCACACACAAACCAGGCTCAGAGGGATCTGCTTCTGTTCTCTGACCTTTCTCCTTTCTGCAGAATCTTCAAATCCTTTTCACGAGCTACAGCCTCTTCTTGCTGCTGCTGCTGCAGCAGATAAGGAGCTACTGAGAGGGGAGGACAATTTACGGGAATGGAGCTTGTGGTACGCCTCGGAAAAGTTCCCAACCTTCTAACCAACATATCATCTCTCTCAATATCTGGCAAATTCCTGTGCTCACATTCTTCCTTGGTGCTTTCTTCCTGTTTGCTCAAACTCCATGGGGTTTGTTCCTCAGAGATGACATCAGAAGGTGGTACAGGTGAGGGAATTCTGCAAGAGTCATCTGTACCTGACTTGACTCCTCCCTCACTAGTGATGAGAATGAGAGGAGGAGTGAGACAGACAAAGGCACTCTCAGGTCAAATGAAAGATAAGAAAAGGAGTAATCTAACTCAGATTGCAAATGTTTTATAAACACACAAACTTAACCGAATGAATAGCTTGCTAAAAGCATTCATTAAAAATTCTTGCTGCAGCCACAGACTAAGTGATTAAAGAAACATCGAAGAAATATAATGTTAATGTTAATGACCTAGATAATTCTTCTCCAGATAAATGCCAGAAAGACGGAGCAGCAGCACACCATCTTCAAAAAGAGAGTAAATACATTAGGTTTGAAAAAAACATTTTTTGAAGATCAGTAAGGCCAGCAAGCTGAATGATAAATTCCTAATGTGCTGGAAGCAGGCAGAACAAAGCTGCTGGAATTCAAGCTGCAGAAAAATCATGAATGATAGTTCAGCCTCTGAGATACCAGTGACTTCACCGCCCATCAGAAATTTTGAGCAAGGGTTTGGAAGACCTGTGCACAGCGTTTTGCACAATCCTAAACATGTTAAGATATTGTGAAGTCATCAGATGCCTTCTGAACAAGGCCGTGCATGTCAACAGCTCTTGGGTTTATGCTGCAGTTCACTCCCATGCAGATGAGCATCTGGCAAGAACAGGTCTCATTTACAGCTCAGCAGCACTTCCTAAACCACACCAAATACCTGGATTCATTTTCTGGCTGAGATACTTCACTGGTGTGTTCAGCAGACCCAAGACTGACAACAGTGGTTGAAGGAGAGCTTTCAACACCAGAGAGACTCCCCACACTGTCTTTCTTGCTTTCCTCTTCTGTTCCACTCTTGGATGAAGCTCTGCCAATAACCAGCTTGTCCCATTTCTGTTGATCAATCTCAGTTACTGGCCCAAAATGCACAAACTTCTGTTTGGGGCTACCAGATTTTTTGTTTGCTCTGGTTTTGCGGACAGCAAAATCATCATGGGCTACCGCTTTCACCGTGGTATCAGCTGGTGGCAGAGTGTTGCTGGAACATCTGAAATCTTCTTCACTGGTCATAATGAGGAATAAAAGAATGCCCCCAACATGAGACCCTCAGAACAAAACAAATTAAATGCTCTTAAAGGTTTTGAAGGGGTTTTATTTTAAAATTCGAGGACACAGGTATAAACAGCTGTGGTATACTGAGTCCCAAGTGACATATAAAATGCAAAGGTCCTGCAGACCTGTGGGGAAAACTCGGGGAGTACATCCATAGAAGCACCTCGTAAGGGCAAGGAATGTAGCATATGGCCTGTTCCAAACTCAGTTCTTCATCCTATCAAAGCCACATTTTCCTTATCTGCTCACATATATCCAGGCCACACACTGTATTTGACTATATGGCACTAGAACTCACTTTGAAATGAGGGAGTTACATGAGACCACTACCAAGGGCAATTTACTTACCCTAAACCAAGCAGACTGAATCCTGATTTTAATAAATCACCTTAAAAGTAACAAAGAGACTGCTAATATCTTTAGGATGAAAGATTGATTGAGTTTTGATTTATTAGAGCTAAAATTACATACAATAACCACACTGTTAGAAGAGTGCCAGAACAGACAGCCATCCTTAACTGCAAAATGGCATGCACCTAAACAGGAAGGCTAGGAGTTGTTTCCTTTCCTACTGGAGTCACAAATCACCTGCCTGTGTTATAGTCCATCTCCATAGGGAAACAGCTTAGAATAACTGCTTTATACTGGCTCCCTTTGTAGAGGTTTTGTTAACAACAAGAGCATACAAACACCATACAATGAGGCTCCTGAACGCCCCGCTGCAGTGAGAAACAGTGCTGGTGTATTTACACAGCACTGGAGTACAATGCTAATGCTGACGTATCAGCTCAGGTCTCAAAAGAGCACAGAGACATTAATGCAAAGATACTGATCCTCAGGTAATATTCCCAAGGTATAAAACACCCCAAGCCCTAAAGACAGCTTGGTAAGGAGCAATGTACTTGCCAGTGTATTAGCAGTACCACTTGGCACTTTGTGCTGCTCAACTTCAAGCAGCTTTGAAGGAAATTCAGCCACGTGACAAGAGGGACTTTTTTGATATTGCATTAAGAGTATCAAGAAAAGTGACTGTGAAACTACTATAGTGCTCTAAATGATGGAGATACTTTCATTTCATGACAGATAAGCATGTCTGTACAGATTTTTGGACTCCTCCTGAAAACTGAAATAGGTAAGGACTGGTTGTCAACAAGACATCTTCAAGTTTAAAATCACAAGCACACACAGCAGACTGTGGCGAACTAAACATGCTTCCCAATCCTGTCCATAAGCAGAAACCATACCTGGGCTCCCCTGACAGTTTCAGTCTTTTCCAGGTCTCCAGGTCTGCTTTTGTTATAGAGGCATTGACAAAAGGCACATCTTCTTGTAGCTGAGGAAGGATGCTTTGAGATTTCTGTTTTGCCAAATCATCTCTCTCATTATCAAGCTCTTTCACCTGCTGTTCCTCCTCTGACTCGGTCTTCTCACTTTGCAGAAGTGGGTTCTCATTGCTTGTAACTATTTGCCTTACTGATGCCATGTGCACCCGTCTTCTTCTAATTTAATGCACATTCCAGTTCAGCAAGGAAAGATATTTTGAGGAAGCAATTATAAATCAGTGTCAAAAGAAAAGGTTCAGAGCTCAAGAAGATAAAACTGAATTTATAATATTAGTTTCACATTAAATTTAGGAAGTAAACATGGAATGAATCATTTGAAGGTGAAACCTCTCAGCTATGCTAAAACACTCATGCACTACTGAGACCACTTCTTCACTTGAACTTCTATTCCCAGCTCAAGTAAGAAAAATCTTTATGTTATTACTGTATTAAGCATTTCTGCAATAAGCTTTCTCTGAAACAGTTACAAATATCTCATTTGCATATTATTCACACAGTGAATTCGGGTTTTGCTCTCAAACATACTACTGAATTTCTTTGATCTTAAAAGTCATGTCAATAGCATTGGACTATTAAAATTTGGTTAGGTGCTCCTCAGATGTCCTGCCAAATTAGTCATTAGAAAATGTTAATGTAATCAAATTACCAGCAACTGAATGGCACATTTAACATTTGAAAATTGAAAAGAACTCCTAAATATTAGAAAAAGTTTTCTGAACATATAATTTGTTACAGTCAAGGTTCCCTGTAATGTGTATATAGTGGTTTTATCTAGAATCACATCTGTTTGCACAAATAAAACAAATATACTTTTTTCCTGAAAAGGATCTCTACCTAGCAAATATTTGTGTTCAGCAACTTCTTAAAGGTCTGTATCACTGAACTGAAGAAAGAAGAGATTTTCTGAAGGCTGAAGCCTTGTTACCCCTGATCCATTTCCCAAATCAATGCTGCATAACACCCATTACAACCAGGTGCAACATAATTCAGTGCAGTGTAGTTGGCATATATATTCAGTGCCTTAATTAAAGACTCATCTGGTCTGTGTTTTATGCAGGGTATTAAAAGAGCATGAAACAAAAGAAATGCATTAAAAAATATGCACTGAAAGTGATCAGATTAAGAGCTGAGATGTAAAACATATTTTCTAAGTATATTCTCTAATACTCACGCTCATGACCTGTCACATGAGCTTAGATAACAGAAGTGTCGTGCCTTTATTTTATTTACACTCACAGCCAATTAAAACTTGTCCTCATACTCTGAACAAAAAAATTAGTTTGGTTCACTTCATGATAAAGCATTTGCATTTACTTTAACCTGTAAGGTTTTTTGTAGCCAAGACAGCTTTTGTAGCCTATACAGCAATATATCATGGTGAAATTAAGCATTATAATTGAAAGATTAAGACCATGAATGCACACCTTGCATGTTCCTTTTTTTCCATCTGCAATGGCTTTTTAACATCTTCCAGTTTACCTTTCTCTTTACTTGTATAGGATCCAACTAAAAAGGAGTTAAAAGGAACTATGTTTTTGGGCTGATTCATTCTGGCTCTCCGGGTGGCAAAGTCATCCTTTTCTAAATCAGGAAGTCTGCTGGCTGCTTCATCTTCTGAACCAGAATCCTTTCCTTGATAATGTGTCATGAAGGGGTTGTCCTTGCGAAGGATGATGTCTGGGGTGCTTCCGTTGTCTTCACATATTGGCTTTTTACTGACACAGAGTAAAATTAAATAAAGCTCTTGATGCACTAGGGGAGGAGAGGGCAGTGCAGCACTCATGTCCAAGTCAAAAAACAAGCAGAGTTAATCACATATGCTCCAAGCTGCTGTTAGATTACACAAAGCCTAGCTAGAAATAAAACTTATCATATACAAGTAGCAAATCCACAAAGACTTTACTTAAAAAACTTGTAGGAGAAGGGAATACAGATAACCCGATCCCTGATAAGTAACAGCTGTGTTAATTACCCAATACAGCTTCGCGGATGAGTCACAGCTACATCTAATAAAGATAAGTGTGATAAAAAGGAGTGGGTTAGCTAGTGAAGAGAACCATAAAGAAGGAGGAACCTGGGCGAGAGAATTACTGCTGTGAGGTCAGTCTCGGTCTGCAGTCACAGTCTAGCTGGGTAAAAGCCTGCATTCAGAGTCTGCAAACTAATCCCTGCAGCCATAGTTTAGCAGGAGATAAGCAGCAGTCAGAGGCTGCAAGGGAAACCTACAGTAGGAGCTTGCTGCAGCCAGAGTCAGTGAATAGTTGGAGTCAGGATGGCTGAGCTGTAAAGAGGAATAAACCAGGACCTTCTTATGCTGTGATAAACAAGAACTCTGTCTTATTTCTATCCTCTAACAAGAGGGCTGCTGCAACAAAAATCTGCATGTTGCACCTTTACTTATTTTAGCTGGAAGAATGAGCAAGAACAAATTTTAGCATATAAGATGTAGTGGATGTAGTGCCATAACTGGCAGTATTAAACTTTTTGAATGCTTCAAGCAAAGGAAGAAATGTGATACAAATACCTGATCTCTGGCAAATGTTGCTGAGTCCTGAAATATCAGATATTTGTCGTTTTTCTTAACAGCTCTATTAAAAAAAATCCCATCTGAGTAATCACTGAGGCTATCTACCCCAGTATGCTTAATTGCTTTCTTCTCACACGCACCATGATTGATTCTTTTCCCAAATAACCTTTTCCTTTCCCACAGAATAAGCCTTCTATGCCAATGCTGACACACAGTAGCTGCAATGATAGAACACCAGTGATATTGGCATGCTGGAAAACATTGCCACCTGCCTTCGTCAGGAACACAACTGTTATCAACACAGCCTTGCTGTTACTGAAGATTATGACAATAAAGACACTTGACAGCTGGTACCCATAATGATTAAGCTTATTTTAACTTGTAGGGGTCAATACTCTTAGGCAAACTGAAAAGACAGATGGCAGGAGCTAGGCAACTCTCACATTTAAAAATTTAATTGTTTGTATTGGTATTTTAGGAAGTTGGGCAGCAAGGACTGCTCCATGCAGTACTTTTGTAGGCATTTGCTCTGTCATGTAGCACACCTTGCTATACAAAGTGAAATAGAGGGAATCACAAAGGATTAAACAGACTGGCATTAAGAAAGCAAATCTAAATAGCTCAGGGGTTGATCTGAACTTCTCTACTACCTTAAATATAAAGAATGCTTTTTAAAAGCATTTAAAACATTTCAAATCCCTGCAAGCCCACTACATACACCACTTATTTTATGTTCTCAGCTGCTCCACAAGGTTGCTGCAGAAACTTTTGGAGAAGCCATAAACCATCCTTAACAGACCAGCCTGGCTCAGGTTCAAAGGACATACAAAACAATCTGGCTTTGTCTTCTTACGCTGCAAAACACAGGACTTGCTGTTAGTGATGCGGAGAGTATGGTCTCAAATTAGCTAAAGGCAACTTTTTCCTTAGATCTCTCTGAAGGATCAAGATTTCACTTAAGGCAACAGAACAACACTGGACAATAGCATTAAAAATGGGAACTGCTGTCCCTTTTCCTCATGAATATTTGTGTTCACAACTGCTTAAGAAATGCCTAGCTCACCAAGTGATTATTTAGTAAATCTGCTGGATTTTTCAATCTCATGTCCACCAATGCTAGGAAGCTTGAGAGCATCAAATGTAGCATTTCTGAGACCAGTGTTTTTGACAACAAAAAACCCTTGAGTTATAGTACTCAAAAATGCAACTATGAGCCATTGTAATGAGAAATTTACAGCTTTTAGTATGTAACTAGACTTCAGTAATTGGTTTCTAGGTTGAGAATATTTTCCATTCATTTACTATTTTTTCATGGAATCAAAGATTAGCTGTGACATTTTGGGGTCTCCTGAAACAGTTTATGATGGTCTCAAAATTGGTTTTTTAGGTTAGTTTACCACGGAATAGATAGCAAAGACTAAAGAGTAGGTTTAGCTGCAAATTGCTCTTGCACACCCAGCCCCAGCTGTTGCAGAAACAATAAATGGGTCAATGCTGGTACAGTAGCTGCTTCCATAGTGATTGCAGGCATTTGCACTCTCTGAAGCAAGGTCTCATACAGACTTCTGGATCCTAATACTGCATTTTAGAACAATGGAAGGGTTTTGGATCCCTATGCTCTGTCAAGGTAAGAGTTCATGTAATTTTTCAACTAATGTATCATAAACACTTGCTCACATTTCTCTGTTAAATTCTCCTCTCCATCATCTCTTTAAACACACTTAATTATTCTCTTTTTAGGGTGTCTCCATGAATGTGATCCTTACCTTTCATATACAATACAGTAATTAAGAGACAGATGTGCAGGCAATAGGCAAGCAAGGAGGATCACATATCAATAAAACAACATGCAATAGAGACAATTCACTCTTTTGGGAAGGGGAATTACTTTTTGGCATGCATTTGTGTAGCATCTAATTCAGCTAACTAAAGTAGCTCTTTCCTAGATGCTGCTACAGCAATGGAGACAAGCACTTAGACTCCAAACAAAAAATACATTTGCATACAAGTTCGAATCTTTCCTGTTCAGGACTCAGAAAGTCCCCTACTGAGTTTAAGCTTTAGGAACAATTAGATGCCTTGTAGGACTCAAAAGTCACAGTGGGTGCCCTCCAGAGGTCAATAAGTTGAGAGGAAACAGCCTGTAAAAAACTCAAAGGAACTAAACTAAAACTGACAACATCAGGTGAAAAAAAAAAAAAAAAAAAAAAAAAGAGGCTGATATCAGAGAAAGATGAGGGAGTAAGAGGAGTGAAAGAAAAAAAAATCAGAATACAAAACCAAGAGGAACTGAAAATTGCTGAGTGCCATTAGCGCATGGAAAATTGAACTTGATGCCAAGAAGAGAGATAAAATGGAGATATTCAGAGAAGAATAATAAGACATTAAGAAATATGATTAAATGCTCCCCTGTATCCTAAAGTGTCATTACTAAATTCTTCCTTTCTCCTCACCCACTATTCTTCCACTTTCACATACAAAGGATTTTCTTTACAGACTTTTGGCCTCTGTGCCTTTTCTGCTGTGTCTTCCAACAATCCCCAGAAGCAGGCTCCTACTTCATTACTGTGATGCTTGGGTTACAAAACTCTGCTCTTTGACCCTTAGCTGGGACAAAAAACTTTCATCTCCTTCTTCCAGCTGCCAAATTCCACAAGTCGCTTCCACTGAGAGCAAGGAAGAAAAATTACTTGTTATTTCTCCTCCCTTCTCCATAACGCCTGTAAGGACAACAGATTGTCCAAGGAAAGGACCACACATTTGTTCACACATCCTTCCTCTGTGGACATCAAAACAGTAGATCAAGTACAGAGTTGGAAAAGGGTCTCTCAACATGGTGAGCATCCTCCAAATGCAAACAGAGCTATTTGTTAAGCACTGCACTGCTAAACACAAGCAATGACTACATTTTACTACGTATTACTACATTACTACCATTAATACTACAGCCTTGGACTCAGAATAGGATTATGCTAATACCCCTCTGGTTTATGGATTCTCAATTGACTAGCACAGTAAATGAGGCTGAAGAACTAATTTATGCCAGATAGCTTCTCATCATTAGTACTGGGCTTTGTCAAAAGTAATACTCCACAACCAGATATAAATACTGGTTCAGTACAGCTCAACAACAGTGAAGTAGACCTGAGAAGAGGACATGTGACAGCATATATTCTGACAATTTCATCTGCATATGGCACATCACACTTCACACCAGCTTCACTGCCTCTATGAATAAACTGTACCAAATACGAGCTACATTTCTTCCTACTACATTTCAAAGCCCAGACTATAGACCAGCATCTGCTAAACTACTCACAGTTAGGATTTCACCCCACAACCCAAAATGAAATGTTTTGCCCAGAAGGACATTTGGACGCTTACCCTTTAGTCAAACCATTTTGATAGTTTATAAGTGCCTAATCTTCTGACATGTTAGCTAAAACTCTACTTTGCAGGCCATCCCCATGAGTAGAAGAGATTGAGATGATAGAAAGGCATGGGCTGTGAACCTAGCCATCATTCAGCTCCCAAGTTAAAGAAATATCCAAATTTAACAATATCAAAAAATAAATAACACAGGTAATAAGTGAATAACTACATATATTCCATTCTAAAGTCAGTCAAATTATGTCTGCTGAACTATGCCTCCATAGTTTAACTGGTACATGTGTTAACAAGCACCATGCTTTTATAGTTCCTGCCATTAAAAATAAATGTATAATTTATTAACAGAGCGAAAAATATCAACCACCTAAAAAGTTTGGTTCAGTAAACTAAATCCACCAGCAATAAGTAATATAAATTTCCGAAACTTAGACTAGGCATTTTATTGTTAATTTATATATTTTATAGATTTATATTTTGTATTTCTAGGTTTCTATATTCTGTATTTTTATTAAATACAAGAAAGCATTAAGTGGAAGGTGACAAATAGCATGTGTAGTAGTTTTCTTGGACTCTGTTTACATTATGCTATAAGACAATACAATTTCTCAACACAAATGCAGTTAGCATCATACAGCTCTGCAATCCACAGCTGCCACATCACAAGCTTTTTTCAGACCAAGACCTTCACTAGCAATTGTGAGTGCTGAGCAGACGGGATTTTTGTTAGGAGATGTGAAATTGCAGTGTATGGAGGAAGCCCACACTTCAGCCAATCCTATAATTGTGAAGCGTGCATGAGTTCCCACACCACTGGGCTAACCTGCCATAGCGCTGGGCTGCTGACATGACCTTAATACCAGCTTGTTCCAGTCTTCTTAACTTTCTCATCTCTTCCACATCTTTCCCTTTGGGTGCTGGTGTTTCTTTTGCACTACATGAAGGAGACTGGTCTGTGGAGTTTTCTTCACTTTGAACCACACCTAATTGATTTTTAAGAGAGCTTGCTTCAGGAGCCATGGAGCCCACTTTCTCCTTTTCACACAGTCCTGATGTTTCATTCAGTTCTTCTTCTATGGTTTCAGGGTGGGGTTTGCTATTGAATTATACAAGGTAGTTTAATGTAGGCTGTGCCTAAAACATGCACACTTATAAGCACATTTTGCTGAAATCAAGATGCCAAAGGATGAATTCTGATGAATAATCAGGAAGATAATTATGCTCTTTAAAGGAAGTTGCTTCTTAGTCCAAATCAAAAGTGACATATTAGTTGACAAAACCAACATGCAGTCACACGCGGAGTCACAGTTAAAACCATATTGGTGTATTAAATACAACATACAAATAAATTTATT
The DNA here is from genome assembly GCF_965231275.1 of Zosterops lateralis. Classification (NCBI taxonomy): domain Eukaryota; kingdom Metazoa; phylum Chordata; class Aves; order Passeriformes; family Zosteropidae; genus Zosterops; species Zosterops lateralis. Next base: position 24,077,447 of record NC_139766.1, on the reverse strand, counting down.
TTACAAAAAAAAAATCACAAAAATATTATCTATTTTGATTAAATATATAGAACAGTACTTTTAAGTATCATTTGTCAGTAATTGTCTTGAGAACTGAAACAGATTGTCCAGAACAGTTTTTTCCAGCCTTGGGTTTGAGTCAACATCCACATTACTTACATTAACCAATATCTTGTCAAACACAATCTATACATTGCATGGTATGGAAAATAATGACATCACAACAATGATTTTCCACTTGTTGCTTTTCTACTAGCTTCACCAATTGCTAAAAACTACTTATCAGTACCACACCAGCACGAGATTTATTACAGTATCTTACACCTTGTGAAAAGAATGAGAATTGGGCAAGTGTTAAAGCATCATCACTGAGGAAAGGGGAAGGTGGACAGGCCAGTCTTACCTGAAAGGTTTGTCTCCCAGTGGTGAAGTTGCTGTGCTCCAGCTCTTTCGGTATTCCTCTCGTTCAGCTTTCTTTTTCCGAAGTGGGGCAGGTACATAGAAAGTCTGATTACTCTTGTTTGGGAGGTACTGGTTAAAAGGCACAGCTGATTTAGGTTCACCGTGTGAGGTCCGCCTCGCCAACATATCATCTTTTTTCACATCTGGCATCTTTCTGTGTGGCAGGTCAGTTTCCGAGTCACTTCCTCTCCCTAGTGAGGAAGGAAAAAAAATCCTTTTCATTTTCACTTTCATCCAGTTGTTTGGATTATTTTTAAACTACAAACCAAAAGACACCACCAAAAAATTACATTTAGCCACTTTTACCTGCATTTATATTTTAAAATCAGTCACTGCAGGTAATAGCCATAGCATCTACACAGACAGTAAACTCTTTTCCACCATTCCCTGAAAAATTTATCTTCAGTCATAGAAGTTTTCCTAAAGCCCAGATGACTCCTAGTTGTACATAAGGGCATGTCTGACCTGATTCACAGTCTTGAACCTAGACTAATATGTGCCTAGCTTAAGCACAGCAAAAAAAGGTTCCATGTTGTATAGCTACAGAATGGCAGGAATATGTGTATGTTTCCACACACATTGACACAGCAATTTGAACACAGACAACATCAGCTTCAGTCAAGACCTGAGTGAGAACAGCAGCAGCTGCTATGAACTGGAGGGCTCAATGGTCTCCAGTCTCACTGGCTGCCTAGTCAATCAGTCTAGCACACTGCAAAATAGACAGAGACTTGATACCCAGATGGAAAGGTGCAAGGAGAGAGGGAAGTGATCTCAGGATTTAGATGTTAGATCAGTACAGTGAAGAAGTAAAGTGGCAGAGAAAAATTGAGAGTTGGAGAGAGTAAGATATGAGGTTAGCAGAGCTGAGTGACCACTTGATTTTGTTCAAATAAACTAAGCTTCCTGATATTTATAACCCATTTAAGACACTGAAACTTAGCCAAGTTTCTAACTTGAAACTCAAATTGTAGGAGAAACACCTCAAAGAGCATTTGCAGTGCGGAACTGCTCTCATACCCATTTTGGAAGCCACTTCATAGACATTCACTGCATTTCTTGCACCATTCTGAGCCTTTTAAAATAATTCACAAAGAAGTTATGCAAATAGTTTTCTCCCAGCAATGTAACTTTATCACAGGCCCTGGTTTGAAGAGTGAAATAGAGTTGTGTTCAGCCATTTGTCCCATCAGCATTTGTATGTCCTCCTAGCTTTGGAGAGTTGGATAGCTCTGGTCCTTGGCCCCTCTGCAGCACTTGCATATGCAATTAGCTGTTCCCCTTTTTAGGGTGAAGGGAAGCCACTCAGATTGTGTCCTCTTGTTAAATCAAAACTATAGTAAATTACCAGCTAATTCAATGTGGCACGTACTGAACAACTGAAAACAATGAAGTCATAAAAATCACAAGTAGCTTGTGTATAATTCAAAGTGGGGGAAGAAAAAGAGGTCTAAATATGCTAGGAATGTTATTTGCAAAAAGCTTTTGCAGTTATTCATGATTTGCTTGGAGAGAGACGAAGAAGAGTGAAAAGGAACAGTAGGCAAAGACATGACACAATGGAAATAAATGTTAGAACAAAATCACAATGAACTTTTTTGTTAGTAATCTTTTGCTTGAACATTTTTTGTTAAGAACTTATGACAACTATCACCACAATTCGTACCCTGAATCTATGTCTAAACAAAAAGTGGAGATGCCATCACAGAATCATGGGTGTCTAAGGATAGCTGAGGCTTGAAGGGCTCATAAGACAGAGTAGGGCACAGAGAGCATAAAAGATAAGAAAAAGGTCGCTCACTGTTATTTGCTATTCTGATTGCTTTTGACTCTGCTCTGGTGTCTATTTTTGTAACACAGGAAAACCAGTCTCGAACTGGCAGACAGAAATGCTGAAATAGATAACCACAGTAGCAGGGGAATTAGAACACATTCCCCTCACTACTGATGTGCCAACAGCATCCCCAAGCTGAGTACTTCAAAGAAAAACAGCTTCTTTAATTATTCATGTTACTCATGAAATTATTTTCAGCTCAAATTTGCAAAATAAGTACTTGAAGCCAAAGTACCGAATGGAAGATGCAGCTATGGTCTAAATTTATAACCTTAAGTTTTTTGTTCTCATTTCCAAGTAGAAGCAGCAGCAGTTTCCAGAACTAGTAACAAGCAATTATACACTATAGACATACCAAGATTCTTCCTAAAAGGATCCATGCACAGCTGCTAGCCAAGCAGAGGATTTTATTCATTGGCAACTCTAAAGGCAGTTAAGAATGCAATTCTACTGTGTTTTAAGTAAGTGTTCTACTCTACCACTGGTTTTGTTTGTATTTTGCTAAGGGACAGGCTCAACAGTGAGACTAATCACAGAGAGCATTTGTGAAGGTAGTATTACTTACTGCTTCCACCTAAACTAATCATCTTAGAATCAATTAAATAATGTCCATTCGGGCTTTTTTTTCTTCTAGGAGTGGAAGAAATCATAGTTTTAGTTCACAATATTATTTGGTTTACAAAGCTCCTATTTGAATGGAGAAAGAAGCAATGAAATCAAAATGTTTTCCTCCATCCAACTTTGCATATAGAATCATAGAATTGTTTAGGTTGGAAAAGACCTCTAAAGATCATCGAGTCCAATATACTGTTTCTATCAAAAACTACTCACAGCTGAGTAAAACACAGGCCTGCTGGGACCACAGGAAGAGGTTCAACATAAAAGAGGTCAGCCAAGTTACACCTCACCTGCAACTGTTGGAGGAGACAGCTGTGAAGTTACGGCAGTAGTGAGCAGGGAAATAGGACACATTAGAAAGTGTTGGCTGGACAAGTCGTACATGTGCACACAGTATCTGCACGCACCCTGGTTAAAGACTAATTTTTCAGAACAAGCTTTGTGTGCTTTCATCTTATTTGGTTTTTGTTGCAGACTCAGGAATGTGACAAGATAATACGTCAATCAATCTGTGGCAGACAATGACAAAACCTTTCTAACATCTGGTAATACAGCAGAAGTTGACAGGAAGCATCTACATGATATATGTAACTGGCTGCCTACCAGCTCCAAGTAAGCAGAGACACTGGACATCCCCTGAGCACCCAGGATAGCGCAACACTTTTCAATTAGGACATGTGAGGTGTTCCTATTTGCCAACACCATGCTTGTCTCATTTGAGAAGACAGAAGAACATTTTAAAACGTAAAGTCAGCGTCTGAGGGGTAATGAGGCTGCTTCAGAGAATCAGCCCCAGTAGCTGGTTCTGGATGGTCAACCTGTAACAACCCAAATACCACAGGCCACTCAGAGCAACAGAGTAGATCTTAGCTCTGATTTTCCCAGAGCTCCTTCATAATTCTACTGGGATACCAGCTCTCCCTGCCAGCTTTCCAGTTCTAAGGAGTTCCCCATCACCTCAGGAAATCTCTCATGTGTCCGGTTATGATTAGCACCAGCCTCTTTCACACTGCCAAAAGCAGTATGAACATCTGGTTCCTACCAAAAAGTCTTCCTGCCTTTCCTTTTTAAATTAAATAAACAATATTACTAAGGAGATGTGATTCATGTGTGCAACATAATTTCATCTGATGATAAAGTTAGACTTATTCATCTGTTTATCAGGAATGTTAGTGCAAAGAAAGAGCCTCTACCATGCATCCTTTTGTCCTAAACCAGAATTCTGCTCATGCCTGGTAACCTAACTGCATGCTCCCCATCTATTCCTAGCAAATCCTTCTTCATCCAGCGCGCTGTGTTTACAAGCCTCTGAAAACCTCTTCAATCAGAAAAGAAAGGTAGAGAAGCAGCAGCTCCTCTGTATGCCTAGAGCTGCCTGTCCTCTCACAAATGTTTACAAAGCTCTGATGCTGGGAGGTATTAATTTACCCATTTTTCTAAATGCCATAAAAACATAAATGACATTTGATAAAGTGCTGTACATCAGACTTCAAAACCCTGTCAAGTATCAGACATTCTCAAGATATTTCTATGTCATTTATCTGCCCTGCATTTACTTAAGCAAACATTTTATTCACTACAATTCACTACACCCTGTTCCTGTAATTTTATTTCTTGCTTCACCCTAGTTTGTAAGTTAAAATGAGTCTGCATAACATCCTCTTACACCAAAACCCAGAAAAGCACCCTTCCCATCATAAAATTACACTGCAATGATGTAACTCATTTCCCAATGCTACACTATCTTGAGACAAACTTCAGGTAAGCTGTTGGCAAAGTCATCTAGACCTCAGGGAGCACAGATCAGCATTTGCAGAAAAGTTCTCCCACCGGGTCTGCCTGACTCAGAGGCTGTGAGCAGCTTCTAAATGGCACATTTATTCCAGAAACGTTACCTCTGTCACAATGTTATGCATGTGCCGCCCTGTGACTGGTACTTACCATCACTACTCCCTCTGAGCACTACATCTGGAGACGGTGTCTGCTGCGAGCGGGAGCCAAAGGAGTCCAGGCTGTCAAAGGAATCATCTCTGCCGTGGCGAGGCGGGGAGAGGGAGTCACTGCGTTCAGAGTCCCAGCAGTCTATATAGCCACTGTCACGAATGCTGCGCTTGGGGCTCTCAATATCCTCTGTTTCCTACGTGGAAATACAGCAGGAACCTCTTCATAAAGAAGGCACTGACATACTCATGAGATGCATTACACATCAGAAAACAAAGCATCTTCCCAAATACTAAAAATCTCCTCCCCCAAAAAGGGTTTCCTTGGTTTTTGCGCCCCTTCTTCCCTTCAAAACAAAGTGCAAGCTTGCAATAACCCAGCTTTATGCTGTTTAAGAAGAAGCTACTCTCATTAGATTAGTACAATGAACTGAGAAAAAGTTCCAGTAGACCAGTTAATAAACTGATCAAAAGTGAAAGTAACCTGAAACTTGACTTGTCGTCCACAGTCCATAGCACAGCCAAAGGCACTACAATTTTAACATCGTGCCTGCATCAGGTTTAAGTTTGCTGCTTTCCAAAATATCTCCCCCCTCTCCTTGCCCATCTATTGTATCTGGCCAGGACCCCAGCAGACAGCATTTGTTGTTGCTGCTTCAGCTCGGCAAAATAATAAAGCAGTGTGCTTCAGCCTCTGTCTACCTTGAAGAGAAATTCCTGTTATGAAAGAGGGATGTCTTTCTCAAGCAATCAGCAATGAAAAATATGCAAAATGCTTTTCCCGATGCCTCAGAAGAATTCAGTTGTGCTCTTTACTCTTTGCCAGCTCCTGGCTCTGGGGGATATGAAAGCACTTGTAGCTGACCCACATGTTCAGAGCAGGGAGAACAATGGTTGTCTTTGACAGCCCTGTGATTATAAATTCTTTCCAGTGCAAGCAGCACATACTAAAACACTGAAACTCCAGCAGAGGGAAAGGTCAATAGAAGCCATCCTCACCCTTGCATTATAATAAATCCCTTGTTTTAGAGTGTCTGAACATTAATTACAATAGCACAGACTTAGAAAAAACAAAAATCACTAAGTTTGTTCAGAGATAAATCTGGTTTTTTCTCCCCCGACAGTAAGTAAAGTCAGAGATGTGGGTGCCATTATCAGACTGACATTTTGTGACCCAAAGAGGCTGGAATGTGATTATTTTTTTTCTCCAGAAGCATTTGAATATTAATTCCTAATTAAGAAGCACCCCCTGCTTACCACTAGCTGAAGCACAATGGCTATATTGAGCAGAGCTGCCACTGTCCCTGACTGTTAAGGTTTTACCCGTCACTAGTATTGCCAATGAGAAGATCAATCAGGAATATCACAGTATGCTACGGCAGGCTGCCTCCACAAAACACCGGGTTGAAACGGGATGGAGGGGAGAGCCCTATGGTAATACACCAACACTCCCCTGCCCAACAAGAGGGAGGCTTGAAGTGGGGCTGAGACATCGGACCAAACACCCTGCAAACTTTTCAGGAAGAAGGCCTAATTAGTGCCACTCACTACTAATCTGCCAAAATGCCACATTAAGGGCCGCGGCAAAGGTCACCTAAGGCCAAGCTAAACTGTGGTAATGCCATTAAGTAACCTCACAGTAAACAGAAGTGAAAATATATTCTAAAAAAAGATAAAATGCATTTTAAAAAGTTGTAAGGAATCCTATGTAATTTCCTTTCCCAATTCTGCTTAGTGAACTAAAATACTAAAAGAAACAATAGACAATAAAAATCTGTCTCCCTGAAATCTGCATGATTTACACACAGCCAAGAACAAATCTACAAATCCTATGAAAATCCCATTTGTGACACGATCCAAAAACCTTTTAAAAATCCAAATTCCTTAAATCCATTCATCCCTTCATACCAATCAGCTATTCTCAATCTTTAGGCACACTTCCATTTTCCTAAATTACTGTATTTGAATGACACAGAATTGCTCAGCAGCTACAGGGACTTCAACTGGGCAAAAAGCCCCATCCCACATTCAATATCTCCCAGAGTTTGAAAACAGTCCAATTGTGAACTAATGAGTTCTGCAGAACCTACTTTCAATGGCCTGTTTATGTTAATTTTGCATGCTGCTCACTAGGAATTAGGAGGCAGCCACCAGGACAGGATCCTAGACTTCTGTAAACATGTTCTTTACAGCTTTCCCCTTGGCAAAGACACTTTCACAACACAATGCCGTCACACAGACGGGTACTTGTCCTGCCCTGAACAAACACGTCATCTCCCAAATGCCATCAGTGGGAATGTGATTATCTGTGGGACTGATAACACCACGACATGACACACAACAGCACATCAGTCTTTCATATTATCTAATTAAAAACACAGTATGTCACTGAGCGGCAGTTAAAGTGTGATTGCCAAATACAAGATGCATATGTCCAGGAAGTTCCACCCAATGAATATAATCAAAAAGCAATGGATATTTTGTCGTTGGGAATTTCTAGTTTAAAAGTAAAGAAGAATGAATACTCAAAGAGTTAATGAAATTGAAAACAGTGTAGCATGAGTAAAATTAGAAATTAATATCCCCTTCAGCATGAGAAGTAGAAAAAGATGAGTCTGAGACAACTTACATCAGAGCTGTCTTTTGATTTGCTTATTAAGAAAGGAGGGTAGAGAGGATTTACAACAGAAAAACTAAACCGCACTGAATTTATGGTCAATTTAGTTATTAAATTCTGTGGAAAAAATGCCAGTAGAGAATGTGATAAAGTGTCTTTTCATCACTCTAGCTCAGCTATAAAGAACATCAGAGTGTTGCACAGCATGATTAACATGTTGTATTTTACAACCAAATCCTCTTCAAATGCAGTAACATAAAATCCCACAATTTTCAATGGGAAATACTGCAGGGGTACCAGAGTAGGGACATGATAAAAGAAGTCACCAGCAGCCTGCACAGCAGCATCACCCTAAATAAGACTTTTCAGGACTGCAAAATGCTCTGTTTATGCATTAAAGGCATATATAGCTTTCAGCTTTTATGAGACTACTCTTCTCCCAACTCCAACATTTGCAACAAATCAAATACCAGCCTCTTGCTTTTGTCCTTAATTTGCAGCACTCCGCAATGCCCAGCCATGCCCTTCACGACCACTAGCTCCCTGGAGAACGCTTCCTTTTGCCCCTAGCCTATTTCATCCTATGAAAGGGTTCAAGATAGGACCTCCAAAATGCTCTGATGATTAGTTTCATGGGTAAATATCACCTGGAAAAAGAGGAGCTTCATGGTGTGAGATTAAATATTAAAAAATAAACCACGATATTATGCAGCACTAGCATAGTTTCAAACTGCACTTTGGCAATTTTTCTGTGTTAGCTCCCTTGTTTGGGTATGTTTCGCCTTTCAGACTCTTTGGAGTGCATACTGCTCCTTCCCCATTTCTTCTGTTTGTAAACAACTCAAGTACTAACTTCATCTTTTTATTACTTAGGCTCAGTCATATCACTCGTAAGTGTCAAAGTCCCAAGTGATAAGCACAGGTCATAAAATGAAGACTAAAATAAACTTCTCCAGAGAAGCAAGATGTTCTCTTTCCCTCTCCATTTTCATCTGCTTGTTCAGAGGAACTGGGGTCACAAACAGGAATTTTACCCATCTAGTTAAGGTTCTTGGGTCACACCAGGGTGTAGGAACTGCTGTCAGTCAGACAAGCATTTCTTCCTTTCCAGTGGTCCTGGCCGTGTGAGATCCCCAAATTAAGAGCTGCAGCTGGCACAGTTGCAGCAGCACAGAGCTCAAGGAGAATTTAAGTCCAGAGAGTCTCCCATGGCCCCCAAACCCTACTGCCTGTCATGACATGGCCACTACATGGGAGGTGGGGAGGGAGTAGCAGGCACGAGGCTCTGTGGACTGCAGAACAAATCTGCACAGCCTTGCTTGAGTAGTATGTCCAACACATGCAGTCCCAGCACATGGTGCTGCCAATCCTCTTCCACATCTGCTCCTTGCCCCTTCAATCCCAAGGAAAAATAGGTTTGGTTATCAATGCTAACCATCAGCATGAACCATGAGGTGAAGTGTCTGATGTCAAGTTCCAGGGCATGCTAGGATGCTCAACCAAAAATCCCCTAACCACCCTACAGCAAACACAACTTTTCCCTTCCAGCTGAGATCAGCTCATCATAAACCACCAACTATGATTTCAGCCAGAATTTAGAGCTTGGCAAAAATAAATTTATCCTAACTATGCCCTTGGTGAAATATAATCTCCTTCTCCTCCACTTCAGCTTTATTTAGATCCTTTGGTTTGATGCTTTATGTTGCAACACAAAACCAAAAAAGCTGCCCATGAGACTGAATGTTTAAAAGAATTCAAACCAAAACACATGGAAATTAAGATGAAGAAGGCACATGACAATTCTAAAGCCCTATTTGACATCACTTGCTGCATCAGTGATACCACCACAAAGCTGGCTGCTAAAGTGCTTTTCAGAGTTTGATAGAATCAGAAACATTTTTGATGCAGGTAGAGGTTTACTAAGGAATTTGCACTCCAGCCCCACTTCTCTCATATTTAGCAAGAAACAGTTTATTTATTGGAGTAATAATTTGAAGCAAATTTTCATTCCCAAAACATAACAAAAATATACCTTTCTCATTTGTGCCAGGAAGCCTTCAAACTCCTTCAGGTTCAGGGTTGATCCACTATATGACGTGCAGCTGTTTGCTGCTTTCCCTAGCCAATAAATGGTGACTAATACCTGCAGAAGTTAATAATAGTTAATTTAAGCCATCTACACAGTCCTTTAGCTAAATTTACTTCCCTGCAACATCCCTCATTTATTCTAAACTGCACAGCGGCACAAAATTTTGTTGTAAATCAAAACTGAAAGGGAAGTGACTTTCAAAGGTTAAACATAAATACATCAGACAACTATGAAAATTAAAACAGTTCTACAAATTAGGTAACTTAACATATTATCTTCCTGGTTTTTTAAATAAAAATAGTAAAACGATTCTGTCTGCCTGGAAAAATAAATAGAAAATACTGATATGAGTAGAAAAACTAGATGAATAGATCTGAAAGTCCTAGAAGACACACATAAATATATTTGTTTGTAAATTCAATGCAAAAAAAATCCCTAAAGAGTGCTAATATTGGTAGTCATTAATGAAAACCATTAAGACCAAGGTAATAAACAATATACCTAGAGTGTCTGCCTGCCTAAAAGCATGCCAAATATGTGTCTATTCCAAGGACAGAAAAGGGAGTCAGATTTTTAATCACCTTAATGTAAGTAACCAGATGACACAGGAACATTTATTTCCAGGCTCCTGCTAGTTCAAGAATTGCTTAGCCCAAGATTAATCAAAAGTCATGAGCATCTTGTTGTTTCTATCAGACTGCAGTGTAAAAGTTACTAATTTCATTAAAGTTTCTGACTTGATATCTCTCCATAACTCAAAAATCTATTCAAAACTGGTGAGAGAAAAAGACCAGGAATTGCTCTTGCAAGTAGCAAAGATATCTGACCTGACACGGCTGGTGTTGCACTTACTTTAGAAAATGAGAAATTAAGATGCTTAGGATGGTCACATCCAATACATCCAAAAATGCTGACATTTATACCATGCAGGGAAAGGCCTTTTCTGCACCCACATATGTCTCCACTTAGAGCAATGTCTTTAATAATACCTGTGCAGCAGCTATTTGGACTGGAAACTGCTCATCAAAGGCAATTCAATTCAGTGCTGTGTTTTGCACTGGTTAAAAATGAAAAACCATCACCCTAGAACTTAGGTCTTTTTCTCATTTAATGCTCCTTATTTTAGGATATTCCATGACATTGCAAAGTATTTAGCTGCAGAATGAACAGGAAATATTTTTATATGGAAAAGAGATGCAACTAATAATAAATAATAGTTGCAATTAACTGTAGCAAAAAAGATTCATGAACTCAAATATAGTATTTCATGTTTTGATGGGACAGGGCCATATACTTCCTGCTATATAGTGAACTAAATGAAATGAGACTAGCAGAAATCCCAAAGGGGGATTTCACTGCGAACAAACATCTCTCACACTCTTCTTCCCTAAAACATGCATCCACATTCCTCCTCTAGCAACATGCTAGACCTTTCTTATCAACTTGCTGTGACATCCCCATTTTTCATTTAAGTGTAATGTCCAAAATTATGCAGCACTGGCTGAGGCCCTGTCAGAATAGGACAGAGCATCATACAAACTTTCTGTTTAAAAACAACTGGGGTACATAATGTAAAATATGTATTTTATATACAAATATAGTTTATATTTTTCTTATGTTTACAAGTAGTACACATGTTATGAAATAACTGAGTAACATTTTTAATAAAGTTCAAAATTTTTTCCCTTTTTTTAAAAATTATATCCAAATCAATACTACTGTGCTGAATGAAAGGAGGTAGTGTTGCTAGTACTGATTTTTTTTTTGTTATAAAACAACCTTTATCTGAACTGTTTTCCTTCAACCAACACCACTTTACAAATTTAATGCAAAAAAGTCTTACAGTATACATTCTTAAGTTAAATGAAAATATTTGCAAATAACAGTATTTTTAGCAACCAGGAAACTGTCTAATTCATTCTGCCATTCAGTTTGTTGATGAAGGTTATGGGATTTTTAGTTTTTTAGTATTTTATTTATTCTTGCTAGCATTTATTTACATTCTCTCTTCTTCCTTTATTTGAAAAAAAAAAAAAAAAAGGCAGAAAATTTCACATTTGCAAGCAATTCCGGCTGGCTGCCAGCTGAGGCTGCAGGATCATGCACCTGGAAAACATATATTGCCTACAAGAACATTATGGAGGATACTTTTGAAACTTCACCTTTAAAGCAATACATCTGTACAAAGATGTTTAGCCAGTGCCCACAAAAAGTGTAAAAATACCAAAGCTAAATTCCTTCTGTAAAAATCTGTGTACTGGGTGCAGAAGATTCTACTCTACTGATGGTGGAAAAGACAGGATGAAACAATTTGGGGGAGGGAGTGGTTTTGGTGTTGTTTGCGGTTTTTTATCTCCAGTCACAGAAGTTATGATTACTGGCTTTCAAAGTTACTAGAAGAGATCTTGGCATTTCCTATCAGATTATAGGGATGTGAGCCAAACAAAAATTATACCAGTTTACAGCTAACAAAGGACAGACAGCTTGCTAGGCTTTAAACTGAGACCAGCAAAGTTTAGACATCTTCTTTTCTAGTTAACAAGTACAGGATCCAATACCATTGCCCTTAGTTCAAAATTAACAGGAAATTAAAGTTAAATGGAAATAGTTTTTCTGGGGAAACTCTGATTTATTTAGAAGAAAAAGGAGAAAGCTAGCAAACCTGATAGTAAGGCCTTGCATCCCAATTTAATGGTCATTTTGCTTCATTTTAAACACTTTGTGCAACTGTACTCTATGCCTATATATTTGTGAAGGGCTACAAAATGTGGCTTCATGGTGAATCAGACTGTTCCCAGCAAACACCACACTGGACAGCACAGAAATCACTTTTATCACTCATCTAAGAGTATCTAAGAAGAGACAAATATTCTCCATTTTATTTCTATCATAAGGCTGCTTAGCCATAGCAGCTATACCTAAATTTCCAGCAGAACCCAGTTAGGTTTGTACTCAGAAAGACTTTTCAGCAATACTCAGGTGTACTTAGTTTTTACTGACATAACTCTTGATCAGGCCAATAACAGGATTAACCAGACAAAAAGAAAAAATCCAAATAACGTACTTACATTTTTCAGCTTCCTACTATAGTCAGTGTTCCTGGTTGCACATACAAACACATAAAAAGATTAAAAAAAAAAATCAGAAAGTAGACATACTTTCCAAGAGGCTGTATGCAGATCACATTTTCCCTAACAAAAGCCTGCCGAATACTTCTGCTGTCTGGAAGCACATGAAAGCTAAGAAGGTGTAGTTCACACATTCATTTATTCATAACATGGGAGTATTTTGTCACCATTATTTCAATCATTAAATTAGAATTCTGGGAGTACACAAAGAAAATGTGTTTATAATGGTCCCACAGTAAAGTAGGACAATGCCAAAATATTTCCTTTAAACAGAGTTGCTGATTTCTTAAAAAAGGAAGACAGAAGTTTTCATTGCTAAAATACATTCTGCAGTTATCCAACAGTCAGATTCTGCCCTGCAACCCATACAGATTCTGGAAGCAACTGCACAAGCCTAAGAAGCATCACAAAACATTAAGGAAATATTGTGGGTGCTTCTGTGGGAACAAACATTACAAAGAACAAAGTGAATGGATGAAGCAACAAAGACCCTGCCATCTAAAACAGAACATGCCATAGAAAACATTTATCTTTTAACCATATACTTGAGCACTCAGACTGAACATTGGCATCATCCTTCTCAACTTCTTTTTTTCCCTTAAGTTCATGGAAGAGTGGCAGTTTTATGTTAAAAACAAGGTACAAAGTTTCAAAATCCAGCAAAGAAAGCACTAAAAAATGAAGGAAATACATAGGTGCTGAAGACTAAATAAGATTACTTGAGAATTAGTAAAAATTGTTTTCTGATTATTTATAGTGGAATTGTCTTCTACTATAACAGTAAGACCATTCCAGCATTAAAGTTTATCTGACAAAACCAAAAGTAAATGTACTCAAATCTGTTAGAACAACAAAAGCCTAAATATAGGCAATGGTAAACAAAGTATTTTTGATAACATCTTTTTAAGCCAAAATTTTGTCCACCAATACCCACACAATAAGAAAAATAGAACAGTCCTGGTTTTTTTCTTAGTAAAATAACAGTGGAAAAGAGTCGCAAAAAAATTCCGTACAGCATTAGCTCATAACTTTTATAAGCAAAGTGATCCAAACGATCTAATGCATGCCTCAATTAACATCTATATGGAAAAAAAATAGTTAAAATGTCATTATCTTCAGCATATGAAGCAATGTCATACTCATTCTTTACCACAGAACAAATAATATTTTCACCATGTTTAAAAAAATCACCCAAAAGTCTTCAAAGAGGGAAAAAAATCACCTTCATGCTTTGGGAACTAGCTAGCAGAAGACAGCCTTCAACATATTTCTCTAAAACAGTCATGGACTTGGCTTGTACACCTCAACTCAGTTACTCAGCATGAACTTGGACAGTGCTAGGAAAACATTTGGCTCATTTCCACAGCTGCTTTCTCTGAAGCCCTCATATGCAGCAGAGGGCCAGGCCAGCCCTGTGGGGTTTATGATACCAGGTTTAACTTAGTGACATACTGAACAGCTCTGCTTCGAGCTCCACCCCAGCCAAAGCCTCTCAACCTGCCTGCATCAAGGTACTCCATCCATCCTCAACCCCAAAAGATGAAGGTTTTTATCAGAAGAACTCTTCCTCTCTGGTTTCATGTGGAAATTAGGGCTTTATATGAAGATTATGGATAGTTTTTTCAACGCTCTGCAGTCAGTCATTGTAATGATTTTACAGGACATCATAAGGAACCTATTGCATTTAAGTATTAATAGATTTAGAAGAAATACATCACATAGCTGCCACTCACTGCCATGTAGAGAGCAAGAAGAGCCTCATAATAGAGTCAGAATCTTGGGAAGGAGCAAAAAGTGGTATTCCTTAAAACAAGGACACTGGCCAATTCAATTTTCAGAGCCTTTGAATTTTCCCAGACAATGCCTGAACACCATGAACACTTGCCCAGCTTCCATTGCCAGAAAGGAATAAAAAAAATGCTACTGAAATTTAGTAAATTTTTTCCATATACTTTTCTAAAATGGATATGTCTCACCAGGATTTCATTAGTGATCTTTTTGGCCAAATGAAATTAGACCATTCAATCAACTCAGCAGCATTTGCTTGTCTGTAGAACAATAACTTCTGTTATAACTGTAATATTACATGACAGACCCAAAACTTTCAGGAAAACTTCTAAATAACACCAATTATAAATTTTGTTAATTTTATGAAAGTGTGGGGTGCTTTTGCTTTTAAAGGGTATGCAATTGCCTGTGCAATTTGTGTTGTAGTCGATGTGTGGCTTTAGTAAAAAACTATCTAAATTGTAGCATTTCCAGTTCACACAGACTCTCGTTAGCCCAATTACTGTATGTCTCAAGCTATAGCTCTTCCAAGAAAGTGAAGAGACCATGCTTATGCCTGTATCTCATACAATCTGAGAGACCTCTAATGTCCTATATTGCACCATCAGAACAGTTTAATCTGAAACAGCAGAGCTGTGACTTCTTTTCCCCCAGACTACAATATTTTATTAGTTGGACAGAGGAAAAAAGAATGTCATCAATTTAGATTAGGAAAACCCCTAAGTCCCTTGGAATCTCATTGCCTAACTAAGACAGTATTTTCACAAAATCACAGAATAAACTGCGTTGGAAGGGACCCACAAGGATCACCAGTCAACTCCTGGCCCTGCACAGAACACTCCCAGCACTCACACCACATGCCTGAGAGCATGCTCCAGTGTTGTCCTATTTTACAGAGCTGTGGTTGATGTCTCTGGGACGAAACCTGTTAAGCACAACAATCTATTCGTCCCAACACTGCAAGTTTCCCAAACCTTTGCTTCCTATTTGCCTTACACTAATTACAGTTCTATAGCTTTTTGCTCATTCTTAAATATTTACTATTGCATCACACGTGCCTGAAACTTTAACATGCTACTCACAAACTGCTGTTGTACTTACTTGATAGTTACTCTGTTTGATGTGTCCTGCAGATCACCAGGATCAAAAAGCTGAGATTCCTTAAGTCCCAGTTCTTTGCAGCCTCTTAAGAATAATATGATATTATCCTGAAAAGAGACAAAAAGCATAAAACCTCAACACTTTAGGCTCTCCTTAATTGAAAAAAAAAATAAAAATCTTACCAAACCAACTTCTCCCTCATTCAGTAACTGGTCATGAACAGTCATACCATTAGCTACATAAAGAACCAAAGACATTTCCAGTCTCATAATTTAAGAAGTCAGTGCAGGTTTTGTTTGAAAACTAGGTACATATGAAACCTTTTTCTTTTTTTTCCAAGATATATAACTACAACAAGCTTGTTGACTTGCTTCTTTTCAAACATAGATATTGCCAACTTTTTTAACTGAAAAAGGCTCACTAATTTCTTCACCTACTGCTGGAGGCGGCCACACAACCTCAGCATGTTACAAAATAGAAAAGGCAGGGCTTTCGAAGCGAGCAGAAAGAGTAGATATAAAAAAGTCCACAATGGTTCAAGCAAGCAATTTGTTTGAAAAACACTTTGCATATCAGATATGAGCAAGCCAGTTAACACAACTGCTCTCCTGCCTCTGCAAATGTAACCGGTCAGAAGCCACTGAGAAAAGAGATAGGTGCTTTCTCCTGAAATAAAAACCTTGAAGCTACACTTCACATGGCCACTATCTCTAAGAAGAAACAACACCAATTTCATAACACTTCTTATAGAGGATTTACTCCTTTCAAAGTGTAAAAATTAAAAGTCAATAACTAAGAGAGGCTAAGTAAAAACTGATATAAGTCTCTTTCAAACCAAGTCCAAGCAATGACATTTTGGTTTGCACCAAGGAGATTGAATCTGCATGTGTGCATATACAGTTAATTCAGGTTTTATACTTATACATATGCATCTACACCACTCCTCGTCACACAAGCAGTGAATATGCTTTACATCAATAAATCTTCCAGGCCAGTAGAGAATAAGTTTTTAGATATATATGTTTCTAGATCAGCAGCTGCAATGGTAGATGTGTGGACAAGTAAAGACAGGATGTACAGCCTGGTACTCTGAGAACTCCCATCTCCAACGTAAAGCTAAGCTGCCACATGAAGAGTTACAAGAGGAACAGAACCACAGCCTGTGGTGGAGACCTGTTTTCATAAAAAACTGGGAAGCAGAGGAGCCTGTTGGTGTTCAGCTCTTACTCACCCTGCATGACAGAGCAGGATTGGTGAACAGGGCTTTCCCTACATCTGCTCCCAGGCCTTTCCTGGGGCTGGGGGACAGCAGCCCTGCTTGTTCT
Source organism: Zosterops lateralis (assembly GCF_965231275.1). NCBI lineage: Eukaryota > Metazoa > Chordata > Aves > Passeriformes > Zosteropidae > Zosterops > Zosterops lateralis. Next base: position 24,060,545 of record NC_139766.1, on the reverse strand, counting down.
GCAGGCAGCATGCTAATTGCCACGGCTCTCGGCGTGCCAACACTCGCACACAAAGCTTGCCAGCCACACCACAGAAAACACAGACTTGGAAATTCAGAGGAGTTCAAATCTCCCTTTCTTCTCTGGTTGAAACTTAACAGCTCTGGAGGGGAGCCTGAGGGGGAAGGAACAGCAATTGAGAGAGCAGAGAGCCCATAACCCAGAGAGACAGCATCATTCATGACATGAAAAAAGATGCCTGTAAAATTTTCCATCTGGCTTACTGTTTGCATTATAATTTTTCCAACTGCATCATGAATAACTCTTATGTTTAGTCTTTGGTGGAGGACAGTCCTGGTCACTCTCAAATGGTTGGTGGAGCAATGTGTAAATCTAATAAATCGAATAAAAATGCATAAGCATTCAAAGAAAGTTCCTAACAATATTTCCAAATTTAACAAAAATATACAGGACATAGAGGTCATAGTAACCTAATAGACTTAGAAAACAATCGAAGGAGGAGGAATGCTGAAACTAATTGCACCCATCTTTATGCCAAAAGTTCACATCTGAGTTATGATAAGCAGTAACAAAAATACCAGTTATTTGGCAGCCACGTAGTTTGGAAACTCCGTTCTTCTGCTAATGAACAAATGCCTACTTCTGAAAAAAACAGCATCACCTACTCCTGCTTGGCTACATGCTTTTATTTGGATGGTCATCATATGAATAATGTTTGCCAAAGTCACTAACATTAACTATCACTCAAACAATACCTCAGAAAGCTGGTATCTTGTATGGGCACAAATAACCACACATGCCAACAAGATGCAATCAGTGAGCCCTGAAAGAAGTTTTTGCTTTTGCTAACAATCTCATAATTTTTACTTCCCAATGGTCTCAAAAATGGCACTTTGTTGGAAAGGACTGCAGAAAAATCCAACAAAGAAAATGCTTTCAAGTGATATATTTACTCAAGGACACCTGCCTAGCTGCCTAACCCCAAGCCAAAATTGTATCTCATGCTACTGCAAAACTAAACTTTTCCTGGTTTGCTCTAGTACAGATGAAATTCACATTTGTTAGTTCCATTGAGTCACTGGAGGAAAGCACTCCTAAGCCACTGAAAGGAGAAAGGACTCTTTTAAGTTAAGACCCAACTCCCAGCAAAGCTTTCTCTCAGGATTACTACACCTTGCACTGACCAGGTACTGATTTCTTTAGTTCTCAGAAAATTTTCCTTTTATCTTTCAAGAGGATTTATTGTTCAGTGTCTGTTAGCTGCAACTATGCATTCTTTGTAGTCATCTGAAACCCTATTCTTTGTCATTGCTGAAGAAACTAAAGAAAGCAGAAAAAAACAGGTTTACAAGTAAGAAGATATAAAAACCATCCTTACTTTAAATGCGTGACTGAAAAGACACATTTAATGTGCCTGCCCAGCTCCGTACAACTTGGCAGAGTTAAATAGGTCATACAAATGGGTCACACTGCAGTGGCAAGGATCTCAGGGTGGACAGCTGCTGTGCCTCAGCTAACAGTGATATCTTTTACAGTGGTCTCAGAAGACACACGACCAGAATTTGGTCCTTCTGGCAGCCCCTACGAGGCACTATCACACAATTTCCTCAAAACATTAAATGGAGATGACACTGCTTTTCTCTCAGCCATTACTTTCTGCAGCTGCAGTGCTGGAGTAGACAAGAGTATTGGTCACTTGGTCACCACATCTTTTCCTACAGCCCCACAGGATCTGCAACTGTCTCCTGCTGGCTCCTCTTGGTTTTATCCCACACCAATATACAGTCAAAAATCTTCTTCTGGCTTTTTTCCTTCATACACACAGAGGAAGGACAAGCTGATAGGTTACAACCTAAATTTATTTTGCAAATTTTCTCTACTATTTTAATATATAAAATTTTATGTCATAAATATCTATGTTTATATAGATCTATAAATTATAAATCTGTAATTTATGGATATCACAGATAGCTATACAATTTTATCTGTGCCTAATCAATAAAATGGCAGAAGGTCTAAATAGGCTGCATAGAGAAGAGAAACACTTCAGTGTGGTGACTGACAGGACACAAGCACAGGATACAGTGATAGGTTAAATCCCAACCCTTTTCTGCTTACCTCAGCAGAGTCCTGACAGTTAGTGTTACATCAGCACTACAAGCAATGTCATTTACTCTTAAGTATAGAAAACAAAAACTTATTAACATAAATGTATCACTATACTGGATAGTGAAACAAAAAATTAACCAACACACAAAACTGCAAACTCCCAGGCAAAACCAGGCATGAACCAGTAAGAAGGGTCATGGACAGATAAGACACTGACTCTTTGAGAACTTAGTCAGAAGGATGCATAGGAAGGAAGTGAAAAATGCTCCTGCCCTCACAGCTGCATGTCAACACCATCACCTTTTCATCCTTTCCTGCTGTGTAATCAGACAAACTCACCTCTACAAAATCACTTTGCCAGGACAATTATCTGAAGATAATGCACAGAGAGTAGGTGGTGGAGGGGTTACACCTTCATGAAGGTGGAGGGAGGGAATGAGGGAGGGGGAAAAGATAACACACTGCTCACTGGTAATTTTTTTTTGTTTGGTTTAACCTGTGCGTTATGAATATGAAAAAAAATGTTCACTGTAGAGCATTAAGTAAGTTTTCTCACACACGAGGTGGAGCACAAAATCCTGAGCTCTGTAAAAACCCCCTCAGAAATTGGCAACTGAGGAGGACAGACACCCTGGAAAGCCACCGCAAATTCACACAGTAGCACTGCCAACACACAAGATAGTTCAAGCTAGCGAGAATCAAATATTCACAGCAGGCAAATTCTCTCCATAGGATCTGCTGATCAGATGCAAAGGCAAACAGCTTGAATTTGGCCCTCGTCCATTCCTTTCATCTGCCACAATACATACAAAACAGTCTCACTGTATTCGCACTGCAAATCGGTTCTACAGCTTATCACTGTGGAGCCATCGTTTGTCGGATGCTACTGCATGGCCTGGATGAGATATTCAGATAAACTTGGGGAAAATAAAAGCAAGCCAAGCTGTATTCAGTGCTCTGCTGCATAGAGCACTGAATAAAATGCCAAATACATGCCACTTCTGCAAGCTGGAGATATTATTAGATGCCAGTAGCACTGCTCTGTTTTGCAGGACAGCTGCAGACAAACAGGTGGCCTTTTTCATTTCTGGAATGCTGATATTTTCTCTGCTCCAGAATAAATTAGAAGATCTCTAAAAAAAAAAAAAGTAAGAAAATTTCCAAACTGCTTTTCTGAGCAGTTTCCAACGGACTCTTAAAAGCCTTTTGTCTGGTCCCAACATTTCTTCCTAATTCCCTTATTTTTCCATTTTATGTAAGTAAATATTGGTGATAAATTATCTATATAAAAGCAGTGGCTATTGCCTGATTCACAGGTTCATAGAAATACTAAAATATTCAGTTCAAGTCCACCAGGAAAAAACTTCTCTAAGAAAGGCTGGGAACTTTACATAAGTCTATGTCTATGTCTACATACATACATACATACATGTATATATGTGTTATTATTCCTCCAATAGGGTTTTCTGTGTATGTTTAGCTATATACATATGTTTAACAATATATATGTGTGCTTGTGTGCATGTGTGTGTGTGTTCTACTGTTCATCCAATATGTTTTACTGTATCTATATAATAAAGCTGCATAAAAGATTTTTTCCTGTGGCAAACTCCAAATCAGAAGATTTGGTAGGAAATGGATCATAGTTAGGACACATTCACATAGAAGCCGAGGAAGGTTAATCTCCAGAGGAGTAAGGCTGAGAGCACACCAGAAGTGAAAGCCCCTCCCAGAGCAGCAAGGGGAGGCAGGGCTGCTTACATCCCGAAAGTACTCTGGCACACAATAGCCTCACCCACGAAAATTGAACGCTAGTGGAAAAAAAAAAACAGAAAGTGATGATCCCTGGGAGCAGGGAGGGGAAGCAGGACGTAGCAGCCCGTCAGCTGGACCGATCCTCCCCTCCCCAGGGCTAGGGGAGCCGCAGCCCCCGGCCCCACCCGCGGGAGGAGAGGCAGCGCCGGGCGCGGGGCGTGTGAGCCGCAAGGGCAGAGGCAGGTCCCGAGAGTGAACACCGCCAGGATCACACTGATCAGGAGGAGCAGGGCTCACCGGGCGGGCACAACAACACCCAGCTCCACAAGGCAGAGCCTTCCAGCGCACCCCCGACAAGCTGGTAAAGGCTGCCTTTGCCAAGAAAGTCCAGCGTTTTTCTGCTTCTTTTGGGGCAGTCAAGAAGTAAAAAATGTGTATCCCTTTCAACAGCAGTCATGCTTTCTTGTCATAAAGGCAAAAAACACCTTTAAAATGGTGTGAAGTATGGGCCAGTTGGTACTGAACTTCAGCTGCACAAAACACACCAGAAACCCCAAACATGTCTCTAAGTGACCCTCAGGTAATATCTAAGTCTGGCTGAAGATAAAAATCATAGATGCATAAAGTCATCAAGGTTGGAAGAGACCTTCAAGATCATCCAGTCCAACAATCCACTCAACACTGCCCCTATAACCCCTGAACCACTAAACCACATCACCCAGTGCCAGATCTAAGTGCCTCTTGAACACCTACCTCCTGACTCCACCACATCCATGGGCAACCTATTCCAATGCCTGATCATCCTACAGAGAATTCTTTTTCTAATACCCAATTTGAATCTCCCCTGTCTCACCTTAAAGTAATGTCGTTCAGTCCTCTCACTGTAGGCACAGCAGAAGAGGCCAACCCCCACCTCACTACAACCTCCTTTCATGAACTTGTAGAGAACAATGAGCTCACCCTACTCTTCCTCTTCTCCAGGCTAAACAACCCCAAATCCCTTTGGGTGTCACAGTACCTGACTCCAGAGACAACTTGGCTGGAAGTGCCAAGGTGCTTATATCCTGCTGCTCCTAACCAGGCTCTCACTAGGGCAAAAACCTGCAAGTGCCTAGAGCAAGAAGAGAGTACACAGCTTTGATGCTGCTGTTGGATGTATAAAAAATTTATAATTTTTCAATAATGTGAACGGAAGCTGAGCAAAGGAGAGAACATGAGCAAGAGCAGACTTCAACCCAACAGGCAAAAGCAAGCCACGGGAGGGTGGGAGGGGTGCACACAGCATGAGCACAACAAGGATGATGCTATGACTTCACTACTTAAGTAGGTTCTGATATTACCCCTTGCTACATCAGGTCATTATCCCTGAAGGCACAACTAAAACATTTGAACAAATGGGGGCTCAGTCAACTTCCATGTCTTTGGGGGAGAGAGCAGATGATGATCAGATGATGTGAACTCCCTCAGATTTGCCAAAACCAAGATACACCCTAAGATGGCTTTGTTTACAGCACTGAAAACAGAACATAGGCAGGCAGAGAAAAAAACTGAAAACATTTCCAGGCTATTCACTAGATCTGATGCTGATGAAATGACAGCCAGGTGTCAAACAGATGTTCGATTTCACCAGATCTTGAAGAGGGTGCCTATCTGATGTCATATTCTGTGGTAACAGCCATGCTATGGCCAAGGAAGAGGATAAGATTTCCTTTCCACTCCTTCTCTGCAGCTCACTCTCTCAACTTTTTACTACCAGATGATAGTGCTTGGCTTGTGAGGAAATTGGTCTCAGTTTTATGACTTCTTCTGTTACCTACCTTTCACTTTTTTTTTTTTTTTTTTTTTTTTTTTTTTTTTTTTTTTTTTGTGACGAAATTTCATGAAGAGCAGGGTTAAAAACAAGTTCTCATACAGTGAATTGTATCCAAGCACTCCTAAAAGCCTCTGGGAATTCACCTTGCAAATTGAGAGCGAGATGGATTAAAACACACAACCAGGAAAAACGTAAGGCATGGTTCCTTTTGCTGTGATGGAAAGGACTTATTTATCTCACTCTGCCTTCATGGTGGGGCTATGAAGTGAGTCAATACAAAAGTTATGTCAGAGTGGGTTGGGGAAAGAGCTACAGAAGAGACAAGAATGAAGAAACATCACAACATCATGCTCAGAGGGCAACCTGAGCTCCCATCTGTGGCAGGTACTTCTTATCCATCCTCCTGATAATAGTTGTGCTCTCTGTCTGAAGGAGAGGAAGAAAGGTCCTGAAGACCAATTTGAGCTTTATTTGCACTCACATTATGAGTGCAGGAGTATGACTAACCTAAAAACAGATCTCAAGGCTTTCAACCCTGAAACCACAGCTAGTGCCACAATGGTTCCCTCTGGACATCCTCTGGGGAAACTGGACACTTTCCTTTCTCAGCACATCCCTGCAGCTGTTGTCCCCACAAATGAGCTCTACAGCAAAATTTAAAAATGGGCAAGAAATTCAAAACTAAGAACATGCTGTTTCCTAAGTTTGGTTTATTTGTGTGTTATTGTCCAGACCCAAAGTGCCAAGGCAAGTACAGAGTCTGATTATGGATTTATAAGCACTCAAAAGACAGCCATCCCAAACAAACTGCTTAAAGAAAACAAAAATACATAAACTTTAAATCTAAAGTTTTAAGTCATAAGAACCACTACACCAAATATTGTGAAAACAAAACTTAAGTAAAGGAGACCACCAAAGAAACTAACCTGAGCATTAAATATGAGAGAGTACGGGTGTTTTTTTGCTAGACGTAGTGTTAAAGCTTATCACTCTGCATAAAAAACCCAACAAACAAAAAAACCATAGATAAATGAAGCTGAATTACCTCATGAGCAATATACTCAAAAGGTACAGCCCTAGGGCTGTTCAAAAGAGCATCACAAATAGCTTAATCTCCAACACAAGTAAGTCCTTCATGTGTTTTGTACAGTCATCAATTAAACCACATAGTGCTGAATAAACCTGAGCCCTTACAGACTGCTGCCAGAGCAATCGTGTGTCAAGCCATGGCACAACAGATACTTTTTAAAAACTAATTATATGTTCCTGCCAAGAGGGATACTTTGCTGGTAAAGATGATTACCTATGCAAAGCAAATGTATGTGCTAATAAAACATTGTTCCATGTTTTCCTTAATTATACTAGCAAGTCTACAAAAGATAATACCTTTTTTTTTTTTTTTTTTTCACATAACCTGCCTTCTTTTCTCTGCCTGCAGAGTCCAAGCTTCATGGGATCCCTTTGATCACATTTGATATCCCAGGGTACTGATACCCAACACCTGCTTTCTATATTTTGACTGACTGTAGAGAAAATAACCTTGTTTTCCAGGAAGAGCAGTGTTGACTATTCAAGGGACTCAGCTCCAGGAAACTGTGATATTCAACTTGCAAAAAAACCTTTGGGATGGAGTGGGTCTTGCAGAGAAGAAAATGAGGAAAAAATCTGTGCATCATGAGCCTGTCCACCTGAAAAGGTGTATCTGATTGTATTATTGTCTGACCAGCATCATCTATTACAAACCAGCAGAGGTAACACAAAGCATAATCGGTGCATCTGCGTGCAGCTTCAGAGATTACTATCTGAAAAAATATTCCTCAATCTGTGATCACTACTGACTGCTTTTATTTTTTCTCTGTCATTACATCCAAAGCAGGTGGCAAGGAAAAAAAAAATAAAGGAAACAGATATGAGTAATAGTGAGAAGTATACATAATGCTTTTCTGATACACAAGAACCTGATTAACTAGAAACACGAAACTGTATTGGAGGTATAGCCTCAATTCTTACCTTCCCCATGTAATTTATCAGCTGTCTTCCCAATCAGGTACAGAAGCAGATTTCATCACAATTGTATAACCCCCAAAGGGTTTTAATGAAAATATGTGCATGATGAGCATAATCTGAAGTTTCATGACAGCCAGCTATACTGGACCAGCTGTGCATTTAGAGACAGAGAACAGCTGAAATTTTCTAAGGTTTATTTCTAGGGTCTGAAACTGTAAAGGTACAAAAGAAATCAGTACCTGAAATTAAAATCAATATGACATCAAACCTCTAAAACTGAATGTATGACCACCACCTGGCTTCATAATACTCTTTCTAATTGCAGTAACTACCCACTTCTAACATGACTTCACTTTCTTGACCCTTTTCTTTTACATGGTATGTTCCCTTCTGCTTACTGTATTAAGTAAAGCTATCTTCCATTTAAAGCCAGAGAATTGTAACACTTGTCAGCTGGACTTCTCTCAGTAGACAACAATCCACCTCAGGATCAGGACACTTAGCATCCTGAGCTGTTGGAGGGCCTCTTCATCCCTCTGTCCAAGTACAACTGCTGTAGGTGGGCCTCAAAAGATGCAAGAAAGCTGCCTGTGGGGGCCGGGGGCCTGGCAGTAGCTGTTAAAATCAGACCAAATCTCTATTCCCCAAGGTAAACAGCAAAATAGTGAAACCGCCAAGGAGGACTCATTCCTGTTCAGTTCATGACCTCTGCAAAAACCCAACAAATTCCACTTCTCCTTTCAAACTAAACATCTACTCTTTATTGCCAAGGAATATGTTTTAATAATCTGTGGTGTTCAAGGTTTGATAAACATCAGAAATCTTTTTGCTGCTGTTACATGATACCTGACACACATTTTCCCTCCACTCACAGCTTTGCATTTTCATGCCAACATTACATAAAACACACTGGACTTCTTAAATGTTCAGGTTGGGGTCTCCTTAAAACACTTCAAAAAGAAGCTGTTCAAGTCCAAAAACCACAGTTCTTTTTTTTTTTTTTTTTTTTTTAATTGGCTATTTCTACTGAATGAAGTTCCAGCACATTCCCCATGAAAAACCTACCTTGTTGTTTTTACTTCCACTGAAAAAATAAATAGAAAACTTTCATATTTAGGTGTCTAAAATTACTTTGGTGAGGAAAAGGAAGGGGAAGAAAATGAATAATTTTCAATTTTCTGCAAGTGAATTTTACAGACAATCAAAATATCTCTGCAAAAATACGCTCAGTAAGTCAGTGCCCATTCGTGACTTTGACCATGCATATGCAGTATAATAGCTTGAATTATTGAATACTCCAATACTATATCCATGTGTCTGTTGTTTCTTTCCCAGCTATGAAAACATACATTTGGTGTCTAAATGGCATGGCCATAATTATCAGTGATCTTAAATAACTCCAGCTTTGGTGGGACTTTTTATGGTAAATATTCATGGCAAGATGAGCTACCCAATAGTCTGGCAGTGATTTTTTTTTTTTCAATTTCTTTTTAGCCATCAGTAAGCCAACTCTAGATTCAAGAAATAGCATGACTATCCCTGAAGCTATTGTAGCTGCAAACCTAGATTGACTACACTGAATAGCCTACTTAAATTGCTTCTGTTCACTAAGTCTATAGTGGTCATGCAAGCATGCCTTTGAAGAGCCATTTGGAAATCAGGATTCATGGATTACATCTGGATGTCAGTGTAATTGCAGTTGTGAAGACTAAGCTTTTAGGATGAATAAAATGTAGTACAATAATATAATGTATTTAAGAAGCAGAATTTCCTCAAATTAATGTAATAGAATCAATGTTTAAAGAAAGTGAGAAAAAAGGGAAGACTTCTTTAATATGGTGCATTCCTATTGCAAAGCATTTTCCCAGCTTTTTCACAATGTCTTTGTTTTGGTTCCTCTGGACAGCAGAACAGAGGACGGGAAAGGATGTGTCCTCTTACAGGACTGATAATCCTGTTGCTCAGTTTTCTTCAACACATTAAAGGTCTACTACTGCAACACCCTCTCTCTCCTCAGAATACACAAAGCAACAAGGGTAGGAAGATGTGTTCATCACATGGATCACACTAGGTCTTTAGAAACATCTAAGCAGTGAAGATGGTAGAAATAGCTTGTCTTGTTTGTTGGTGAAGGGAACAGAAAAGGAAAACAAATCACCTATTACTGATAATTTATTCTTAAAACCTAAATACCATATTCTCTGTTCTTGCCAGACCTGAGATAAACTTTTGTTTGTTTGAAGAAAAGAGCCAATCATGCTTATAATTCAGCTTACCTGGGTATAACCAGTGGCTCCTGCTCAGAAGTCACAAATAAGGCCAGCAGAGATGTTTACGTACCATCAAATAACAAGCTTCCAACTCCTCATCTGCTATTTCTAAAAACTGCTTCAATTTAAAGCCACATAAAAAATGTAAAAAAACTTAGCTGATGAGACTATATAAAGGAAAATAGTAAATTTAACGTAAATATTATTTTTTTTTCCTTTCCTCAACAAAGGGCCAGGACTCAGAGTTGATCAGAGAGAGATATATGTAGACAGTAGAACCAGTAGAGAGAGTCTAGCAAGATTATTAGGCCAGGCATCAAAGACTATGAAAGCAGCTCCAGCACCAATAAGAAGCTGCCAGCAAATTAGCTGATTTAAAGCACTGCAGAGTCCCAGTCCTCATCCAGCTCACGTCTCCAAACCATTCCCATAGGTGCAGATTTCTGGAGAATGCAAATGTTACACATGGCTACCCCAAATCAGCTCAAGGCCAGCAGGATTTTATTGGCTTTGGCAAGCACTTCTACACTGCCCTTCCTGGCAACTGAGGAATGCATTCATCAGACACAGGACTGCCTTGCTTGAATGCACTGACCCAGCTGATGCTCAGCACTGTGCTGAAGCCAATGAACTCTTAAATCTGGAGACCCTACTAGAAGCTACCTGGCGTTTACAAGGTCAACAGATGTAGCCCTATCCAAATACAAGGGCTACAGAGCTATGCAACCACCTCAGGTGATGCAGGAACACTGCCCAAACCGCAGCACAGGAGCCCACCCACCCAGGAGGCACCAGAGTCTGGTCACACATGTTTTGCTTACTCTTTGTGTATGTGCCAGCCAGCCCAGAGCTGCACAGGGGCTTCAGCATGCCTGTGACTGCAGAGACTGTGGAGAGCCAGCTAGCACCTGAGCAGTACCCACTTTCTGGGGCTTTTTGGCTACCTGGAAATCCCTAAATGTGCTGTGCTGCACTGCTAAGGCCATTTGGACCATTTGCCCTCAAATGGGAAAGGCACTGGCTGCTCTCCTGCAAGAGCTGATGTGGCTGTCCTGAGCAAGGGTGAGCTGCCAAACCCAAGTAGACTGTTCGGTGAGTTGCCCACAGCCACACCACAGAGGTTATCCAAGGTTCTGCATTCTCTGGCATGTCCTAAACTCCACCTTCCACTATCCTGATAGAGTAATTGACTGTTTTTCCTTTATTTACTTCCCATCCTCAGTCTGGCATTTTTATTTCTCCAACTTGCAAAGTTATAAAAGACAAGAATATTTCTATGCTGCTTTTAAAATAGAGTAAGTTATACTGGAAGCTGTGATGGAGAACACTGACCACAATCTTTGAAGTTCTTGGAATGTAATTTACTCACATAATAGTTTGTATTAAGGTTTAAGTGCTGGATTTCTAGTATTGCTCATCAAATTTCAGCCAAAGGAAAAAGAATAAGCAAAGTGAACTACTTTTGGGAAGATAAACTATCTGCAAGAATTTTTTATGCAGGTGTGAGAACACCAAGAACTCTCAGTTCTTCAAAAAATGTGTTAAAGTCTGAAATTCAAGGAGTTTCAGTTCTCTAGGATCATAATTTAGAAAGTAAATTTTAATCAGGATTGGGTGGCTCAAGAGATTGGGTAATAGTATTTAAAAAAGCAAGGGATTAATCTCTGATCAACCAGAGGGTAAAGACTAAAGAGCATTTAAGGTCTCAAACACCCCTGGGAACTAGCCAACTTAGTCTAATACTGTGGGTGCTGACTCTAGGCAGATTTTGGATTTTCTCACACAGAGTCTTCATGCTTATGAGTAGCCTCCTCTAAATTTCATTATAACTATTCCATCATCCTCCCCAAAATTCTGCATTAGTTATGCCTTTGAAATGTCAATAGCAGATAGATACTGAGTTTGCTGATAACACTGTACTAACAAACACCTTGTTCCTCTCTGTCCCTTTTTACTGCATCTATGTGTTTTTTCTGAATTACAGACTCCTGAAGGCATTGACTCGAAGTGCCATATGGTATAACAGGGAAGAGGAGATTCATATCATTAAGTTGATATTTTGTAGGAAAACAGATTTTTGTCAGTGCTGACTGTGTCATTCAAAGTTCGGAGAGGAACAAAAATGGAGGCCAGGCAGGTCTGAAGTTCCTAAACTCCCTTCAAACTTATCAAAATACTGGATTAAATTTTGCTCTTTGGGTTGTTTCAGATAGAATGAAAGAACAAGGAAAAACTGTTGCAATATTGCTGAAGATAAAACATCACACATTCTAAAATATTTCTGCTAGTACCTTGCTTATTCAAATTTTTTTGGACTGCAGCAGTTGTCCAAGAGGATGTAATTATCTTGCTTCTTCCTTGTCTAAAATTCTAATCCACTGACATATCAGATTCCACCCAGCCACTATTCAGCAATGTAAAAATAAAATACAGGCATTTACACTAAGGGACAATATCAATCTAGCCTGACTTCGCAGAACATACAGAGAAAAACAAAACCTAGTCTCCTGTGACAAACTTTATGTTGTGTTACTTTTTTTACATTAGTCTGTCATTAAACACTGAACTAGGTTACAAATTTTATGTGTTCTTTTGGCCCACAACATTTACTTATGTACTTACTTCTCTTTACCTCTTTAGAAGTTTTTGTAAGAGCTCTGACAGCACTCGCTGGGAAGCATTCTGTTTTATTTACCAGTCTGCAACTAGTTTAGCCAGTGATTGATGCAATTCCTACATTTGTTCATAATTTGTTTTCTGAAATATCAGCAAATACATTGTTTCCAATATACAGTATCAAGCCTGTAGTAGTAGTCACTATTTTTTAAAAAAATCTGCTTGTATTTTCTTTGAAAGAAACAAACAGTACAGCAGAACAGTGTATCTGGTGCATGTGGGACTCTCAGAACATTGCAAGTTTTCCTTTTCATGCAGTTGCTATAGTTTAAGAAACAACTACAATCTGACCTCCTTAGGGGTAACAGGAGAAACCTAATGAAAGAAAACATCCAGGAATTGTACAAAAATAAAGTTTTTTTTCTGCTTCTGCAGATGTCAAGTGAAAGTTGCATGAAATATTTTTCCAGATCAAAAGTTGAGATATTTTATTAGCTGGTGCTACTGACCTGTGCAGACAGTCTTCTGGCACAATTTTCACAACTTGTTTACAGTATCACCTCAGTTATCTAGAACTTCGTGTTATCCCCACAAGGGTCAAATTCCTGACGTATTAATTACATTGAAAATTGCCTTGGATTACTTGAAACCTCAAATAACTGAACCTATCCACTATCGTCCCTTTTAAATAACAGAGGACACACTGTATAGTGGTGCTAATACTTTACGGCTGATCCCTGTAACTCCAGAAATTAATACATAAACGTCACACTTCTTATCTAGCAGGTGTGCCAGCTTTGGTCTGAAAACCAGGCTTGAGAGGCAGAGAGCATTTATAGCATGGTCCTATTCACTGCTATGGGCTGTAGGACAGGAGGAGATAGGAAGGACAGAAAGGTTAAAACCAAAAAACCACTGACCAGCATTCCTGATCCATGCACTGCTGGCCAAGGAAACAGACCTGCTTCACAGTTCAGCTCTCTTTAGTTGCCAAAATGACCTTGGATCCGCCAAAGACTAGGTGCTGCCTGCACAGAAAGCCTATATCCCACTGACACTTAAGCTTTTTTATTGTGCTGCATCTTCTTGTGCCCATTACCAGCAAGTCAGGCCTGCAGCTTCCCCCTGAAGGCACTCACCAAACAGCTCCACAGGAACTTCTATAACTTCATTATATCAGGGCTTGAATGCAAAGAAGAGAATTCAATGACCTTCTGACAACTTAGGTAAGCCAACAGCATTAGCTATAAGATCCCTAATGCCGTTGCTAGGCAGGAGTGGTAAAGTTAGGATTGGTTTTGGAAAAAACAGCAAGCCACTTTCCAACCAAACTAGAAATGGTATTCAAAGGACAGCAGCAATGAGGCAGCTTTTGTTAAGAAAAGGTATGAGAAATATCTAGGAACGTTTGGTAACACCCTCAGGATTTGTTGGCTGTGCAGCCAAGCTACACAGCACTCTTCCAACCCAACAGTTAAAAATGGCAAGAGCATCAGCACCCTGGGCTATCAGTTTAAGGCCTGAAATTTGTTGTCCAACAACAGGTGCAAGGGTAAGTGTCATAATCTGGCTTTCAGCCACTTTGCAATGTATTAAGTCAAGTAACATCTCTTTAGCAGTAAAAGGAAACCAAATAATACTAACATTATGGCTAAAAAAGAAGAGAAAGGGGAAGGGGGGAAAACATCATGTTTACCATTGGCCTTATTGGGTAACACAAGCTTGGTTCTGAATTGTGCACGAGAACTACTACAATTCAAAGGAGAAAAGCCGAGGTAAAGAAATAGTGTAACAGAATGGACTGAAAAAAGCTGAGCTGAACTCAGTTAACACTTGGAGGCATGCACACATTTAGCAAGTACAATACACTCCCCTTATTGAAAAGCCTGAAAAGAAAACTCCCTTTCACACATCATGCAGTAATAAATCAGCGTGCACTATTGCTCCAAAGAAAAACAGGCATTCTCCATCTAAGTAATAGTGCTTCCCACATGAAGATGAGGAGGCAGAAACAAACAAATACATGGCAATAGTAAGGACTTTAACAGAAGGACACCACTCCAAAGAGCTAAGGATGGCCTCTGTATTGCAATATTAATTTTCTAGACCATTAGTTATATTGCTTGTCCATAAATGAATGTGCAATTCTCCTACTAAGCTGTGGGGAAGATTTGCACATGGTATCACAAGGTTTTTCAGCTTTCAAAAAGTTAATAGTTAATTGTTTTGATGTCCCTCAGTCAGATAGTTCAGCCTATCACTGTATTTTCCATAAGCAATTAACTAAGCTGTTTCCTCTGCAGCATTAATTTTAACAGGTTTACAATAGTATCATTAGACCTCTGGACATTTAAGAGGAAATACATTACAATTGAAAAGTACCATGCCAAGCAGGAAGCAAATGGCTTTAATCCAGGAGCAGTGAGGAATGCAGAGACAAGGAGAATTCAGTGTCAGGTATTTCAACCTCTATGAACTCTTGACCACAGCACCACACTACAGAGTGTTACTGGGCTCTTAAATAAAGAAATCACTTTGCACAGATCTTTAAGGCACCAGTTTTCCATTACTTTGCCTTTTTGCTTGTTTGCTTTAAGTCAGGAAAACAACTGCAATGTGATCTTTGGAGCAAGACACGTTCCATCATCTGCATTCAGCACGTAGGCTCCTGCTAGCAACAGGCACATCATCTAAAATAAATCCACTTCAGAGTGCCCGGAAAGGTTTTCAGCGCAGAAACAGTACAAGCAGTTGCTAGCAGACATTAACTGCAATAGTCTTCACCAAGTTGATTTGCAGCCAGGGAGGGGATTAGAGACAGCATTCTTCTGCCACCATCTTCAGCCCAAGGGCTGGGGTCACAACAGACTGTTGCTTGCTCTCTTTTCACAAGAGAAGGTCAAGGGAGCTTGAGCCTCCCTGGACCATTCTGAGATGCCAATCTGTTGGTCTGACTATACTGTGAAAATTCTTCCGGCTTGCCACCCAAGGACTTCTCAGGTTAAGGGCTTTTGGGAAGGTACCCTCCCTTTTCACACTGCTGCTGTTATCTAGCTATCAACACTGATCTAGCTGTTCTCTGCAGCAGAGGCTACATGTCACTGAAAAAGACAGTTGGGGATCAGAGATGGTATTTATAGTGCAGACCTACAGACTCCAACCTGTGAGAGGCTTCCCAGAATTAGGGAGTGAGAATACTACTAAGTGTAATTTTAAACACAGACAACCTTTAAATGAAGGATTTAAGATTGAGACTTTCCTAGGTTCCTGTGTCCTTTGCGTTTGGCCAATACCTTAAGGAGTGCATCTAAGTTTAAACTCTCTGTAGCTGTAGTTTGAGAACTATTTTAAATTGATGGAATGACACCTCTTTTCCCAACTTGGTGAGCCTCTTCCTTCCCTCCTGCCTGCATTTCTGTTCATGCTGTAAGATGAAGGGCATTTTTTAGCCAGGTCAGTTGCCCACTCCAGCTAACATGAAGGCCAGTGCTGTCATTTGTAGGAATGCTAAATACAGAGTAGTTGAAAGCAACCATAACCTCATGTCTAGTCTTCCTTGCTAAGAACAAAAGCTGATATTTAGCTGATATTTATTTAGCTTCAAGACATGGATAGCTGTAGCTCTGCATATTTTATGTGTGTTGGCCTAAACACTTGCAGTATACCAGCTCAGTGCTTCTTTTTATATCCTCATTGCAAACTAAACAATTTTGCAACAGAAGACAAACAAAAATTGGAGGTGCCTGGATACAACTGCAACAGTGCCTCATTCCTCACAGGACACAGGTGACACATTCACAGACTCAGGGCATCCAAGTCCTTCACTGAAAACTCCTGAAGACGGTACATGTCTCCAGAGCATGTGGTATTTGCCCAACTATTAAGACAAGTCATAAGCTTCAACAGTGGCATTTCTTCTGAAGAGTATAAATCATTGCTCAGGAGGCTGTTTCAAAGATAGCAGCTCAAGGAAGGCACTGATCCTTCACTTCATTAAGTGCAAATTTAAGCCATGTGGCAAATGGCATTTGTTTGTTAAACCATTATTTTTTCTGACACTTACAGGTACTTAGAGGTTTACTTAGAGAAGAATTTCAAAAGCTTGCCATTTCTGAAATACTCACTCAACTCAATGTCATTAAACCAACATAATGCAAGTCATGGCTGAACTTGCAGAAGGACTCCAGCATCTGAATGCAAATCTAACAGTTATTCCAGAGGGCAACCTACGTTTTTCATGGGTACAAAATGAGCTCTTCCTGGAAGCCAGCTGCCCTCCCCAAACCAAGAAAAGACTGTCATTTATAGTAAAGGTTGATGCCATGATAAGGGCAAGTTTACGTTTCAGCTGCCTAGCATTATCACTTCAGCAGTAGTGACATTTTCCTTTTTGTAATTTTCAAACTTTATCCCTGGAATCCTTCAGTTTACTAAACTTTCTGTTAAAAAAAAAAAAAAAAAAAGAAAAAGTAAAGAGTCATTATTATATTTAATAAATAACATCTTTGAGAAGACATTTGATAGCCCAAAACATGCAAACTCTGCTTTTTTCTAAAGCATGCTAAAGCTGGGCAAGAAAAGGGTGTCTCCATTCAGCAACAAAAAAAATTCAAAACAGGACATCCTCTACAGTGACCATCCTCTCTTGGTTTTATCACATAAAAGGTTCCCCTTCCCTCCAAACTTGCATATTAACATTATAAATTATTCAGTGTGAATAAATCTAATTATAAATCTACAGATTAAACTCACAGTTGTTGGGAGAGCAGTCTAAAATGAGGCTGTGAATGACATAGGAATGCTTGTGATATTTTTGTAACTGTTATTTATTATTTGTATTAACATACTGTCTAGGAGTCCTGGCCATGGAGCAGGACTCATGGGGTGAGGTGTTAGACAAAAACAGACTAACAGATGATCCTTGCTTCAAAGAACTTACAAGTATTATTAGCATTTGGCCAAACCAAGTCCTGACATTCTCAGCAGCAGAGCTCAGCAGGCTGAGGGCACAGCTTAAGCTGGCTGTGAAAATGCTGCACCTTTGAATCCTAACCAGTCTAGTTTGGGAAGAGGTCTCAACAATATGACAAAGTTTGCATATGTCCACAGTAGCTATGGATCACAGCCATTCTTCATGTGTGTCCTGCAAATATTTACTCATCTTGGCTGGTGCTGTTCTTGCTGTTCCTTGAACAAGGAAACTGTTCAAGGCACCCTGGGTACTGAGAGACTTCATCTTACAGCAAAGGACAAACTCCTGGACGCTGGCAGAAAGGGTCAGTATCCTTAGCATGACAAGGAGTGGTCCCAGCCAACAAACAGTTTAGCTTATTGAATGAACTGTAAGCACTCCAGCCAAGGAAGCATCCAGAAGATAGGACTTTAGGGCCAACAGTGAGATTGGTCTGCCAAAGTCCTGGCTGAGTTCTGGCTGGGGCCAGTGGTGCAGGAAGCACATAAAAACTCCTGAGGGATCAATAACGGGCAATTTGGAAATGAACAAGGTTCTTCTCTTCAAGTTTCACCTCCAGCCATCAGAAACACAACACTGCAGCTGGTATCTGAGGGAAGAAGTGATTGCCCGTGGATGTTAAGGACAACTCATGAGCCATACACAGGTGGCGAACATGAAGACTACTAGGAGTTGGCTGAACTCACTTCTCTGAGAGTGTGTCCCTGAGCTGCTAAATGCAGCTCAGATCATCACAAACAAATAAATAAGGTGAGGTCATTTACCTCCCTCTGTTTTGTTTGTTTTTCTACAGTACATGCCTTCTATTAATTTCCTATTATTTCTGCCTCTCTTGCATGCACACATCGGTTTATAGTACAACTTGGAACCCAGGCAACACAGGCTGAACCCAAGTGCAGCAGTGGAATGTATCTCCAGTATATTTGCTGTCAGATCAATTATTAGTTTCCAGCATCAAATGTTTGAGAGTTATGGAACCAAACCAAACACACCAGAGTACGAAGAGCCATTTTAATCAATAAAATATTAAATGAGATGCCAGCATTGTATTTTGCATTTGTATTACTAGTCTAAATGGCAGGAGAGCAATGCTTCCCGGACAGCATTTGTATGGTTAACTGGAAGCAATAAAAACCTTCAATCTAGTTCAAAAAAGAAAAATAGCAGAATTTCCATATAAACTTTTAGTTTTTATTTGTTTGTATCTCATTTTCCCCCCAATACTGCTTTCTCTGTGCTTCCTGCCAAATTTGAACTGATGGTTGTTTTCCCCTTTCTGCAACGAAGCTGCACTGCAGAGTTTTCCACATGGACCCTGTTTACAATGTGGTCAAGAAACACCTGTTAGTTTGCTTTTATATTCTTTGTGTAACTTAGAAATGTTTATGAATACAACATACAGCTAAATTCATTAAACAGGAATTTTATACAGTAATTCTGTCCAGCTCAGATGACACCCAAGGCAAGAAAATCTAAATGAAAAATCAATTTGAAGGCAGTCTAGAAAGCTAGGGGAGTAAAAAACCCAAACAACGCAAGGAATACAAGGACACAATACTAAGCATTATTTTTTCTTAAGGGAAGACATTCATTGTATATTACATGTATGTAATGAGCCAAAGCACACAGTGCTGCTCTCAACTACTGGCCAGACCATAAATATTGCATTAGTCAAACATTCAGATTTCAAAACTGAATGCAGGCACAAGAGGTGTAGAGAAGCCAATTACTATTTAGCAAGGAAGATCCACAGAAAACAAGGCAGAAGGTTTGCACAGTATTTTGCTATGCTGTTGACACTTCTTTTTCCGTCAACATTCACAAAAATGCTTTTGGAATGTGAGTGCCAAGAACTTATTGTTTTTAGTTAGTCAGGAAATTTTGCTTCTGTTTACTTCACATGTACCACAACGTACACAGCAAGACTTTTTTTATGAATACAATTGTGCTGGGAAATGAGTATGTTCAGCAGAGAATAGTAATACAAAACAAGGAAACAGAAATTATCTATACATTAAAATAGGAGCAGGCTTTTCCCAGAAAGTACTAGAATTAAAGAAAGAGCAATAAATTTAAAAGAAAAAAAGCAAGAAGGTAGTTTTTAAAGAAAAAAGTTAATAACAAGGAGGGATGAATGAAAAAAGCGATAAAAATAATGCACATCTGTTAAAGTTTTGTGTATTTCTCTATCTTTGCTAATTATTTTCACACTAATTGTAGTGTGAAACACACTATACTTGGGCTCTCATTTGCTGAATTTAACTAGTAGAGCAAACTCCTAGCTAACATAATGATGACATTTCTTTGAAATAACATATAAGATAGAAAAACCCAAAACGTACAATTTGTGCAATATTACAGCATAAGAACAAACTACCAGCACCAGCAAACAGATAGCTGTTCTTAATAAGGGTAATAGCAAGCTCTCAGAGAACTCTTTGCCAAAAGAAACTTCCTGGGAAAATAATGAGGAAAAAACCCAACTCTGCTTTCAAAGGAACAAGCTTTCTTAAGCAGCACATTATGGCTCTGTTCATCTTGGCGCAATAACCATGCAACCAGGTGACTTCTGCAGGTCTATTTTTTCCAGTGCTATATCATACATATGTCACAAAGTTAAGGACCATAAACAAACTGAAAACTGGATGCCACAGTAAACACAGTAGTGCTGAAACATGAGCCAAGATTCAAGCTAAAGTTCATCTCTCCATCTTTGTCTTGACTACTTCCTCCTATTATATGTGAGAATCGTTCACACAGCCTCTGAAGTAAGTGTCTGAGCTCCTGTGGGGATTGTTCAAGGAACTGAAGTAATGCTATAAACTCCCCTAAATCCTGTCAAACAAAAGATAAGGCAGAAACCTTTTATTTTCTCACAGAGTGACATTATTCAGGGACAGGAAGCAAAATCTGGAATCTTTTTAAGGGAAAAAGAAAGTTGACATACAGTGGTTAGTATTACAGAGCAAAGCTTATCTACGGTGATGCTGGTAATTTTTTACAGAATAGATAATAAGGTATAGAGATACAAAACTGCAATTAGTAGAAACCTTAAAAATCAGTTGTATTCACTATGAAAGTACAAAATGAAAGAAACCAATAGCAACTCACTGAAAAAATTGCTGGTTTTGTAAAAGTTAATTATATTCATTGTACTCTAATACATCTTTGCAAGTTTTCTGCAGCCCCAGATTTTTTTTTAATTTATAACTCAGCCAAAACTGTTCTCCAGCCTTCTACAATTAAATACATGAAAAGATGGTGGTAGAAACCTGACAGTCTTAAAACAAAGATGCTCAGTATCAATTTCTCACATGAGAAAATGTCTTCTGGCAACAAAGCTTTTAGTAAAGCCTGTTACTGCTACCTCGGCCTAATGTGTTCTTTGAATGTTTTGTGAATTTGCTTTTTGGTGGGAGCATTAGCTTTTGGGATTAATGAATACTGAACAAGAACGAGAAAACATTTCATCAGATTTAATACTGTGAGTCTGAATACCAAAGCAGTGGTCCTACATTTTCTTTCATTAAAGCAATGTATCATTTCTGCTGTGATAACAGAAGCAGTCGGCACTTCTGGAGATCAAAGCAAATTACAAAGAAGCCTGCCAAGCTGAACATATGTAATTCTATATGTAATGCTGCATACAATCCACATCCTGACTTAGACTTGCAACTAGACAAAGATCATCTTTGTGTATTCTATGGCTTAAGTATGGTGGTGTTCAGATCCTTAAGTTTTTACTTTAACACCACAGCACTATAACCAATAAATTTTACTTAAATGTTTGGTGTTCTGGTATGTGAGATCTGCAAATAAATTATTTCCTCTCAAAATACATGAGCAAGTCACTGGTGAGAATTTCAGGGTAACTGTGGATTCATCTAGTTTTAAATGCTAGGAAAAGTTTGAAGAATTCAGTCTGTCAACACTAAACCAGTTGTACATAATACCTACAGAAGTGTTGTGAGAAGTAACTCAAACATGAAACACAGGTAAAATTTTTACAGCTGATAATACTCCCAAGTGAACACCTCAGCCTGTGTCTGAAATGGGCTTCAAGTTCACTATTTTCCTTCAATAAAGGAAAGTTCCTAATTTTTCCTTACCATAACAAAGGAGAAAAAGAGACTGTATCTGGAGAATTAGACTCAAGTAGACATTTTGTAGAGCTACATAATAAATAACTGTTGTGTGTCTCTGGAGGTTAAAGATGAAACAAAAGGCACTTTGAATACTCCACAATTACTCTTACGCTTTAGCTCCTACTGTGTATAAAAGAAAATGTACTTATTGTCTCTCCTAGAGAAATAAATACTTATTCCATCAGCTACAGGAAAGAAATTAATTTTGTTACAATAATTAGGTTACACTTTCTAGGCAGAAGCAGTATCTAGGATTTAAAAGCAAATGTCTCATGAAAGGAAGAAAAGGCACTGAAACTTTCACAGCATTTCCACTTGTACTTGAGGAAATCACCCTCACTGGGGTGAAATAACTGGGAAGAAGTAACTATTTAGTATGTCAAACAAACCAAAACTAAGATAATAAAGAAAAATTGACAATTAATAAGGGAATGTCTCTCATATATGGTCAACTACCTAGGAGGTATAACTGCTTCTGGACTATAGTGTCAATATTTTAAATTTTTTTTCAGACATGTAGGCATGGTACAGGTAAGTGAAAAGAAAAGGATACACCCTATGCTCAAACACCCCCCTGATGGCTGTACTTTTAAATAATACACCATAAATAAGCATAACAGACTAGAAAGAACACTTGATCATTTAAATGCACATGCAATCCTTAAAGCAGCCACTTACCACTGTAACTACAAATGGCAACAAAAGTCAGCAGGTATGGAACCAGACATCTTGGAAAACAAGGGGAAATTTTGATTGTTTGTTTTGTTGGGACGAGGCATTTAGTCACAGAACAGTAGATCAAAACATCCATTGGTAATGTTCAAGAACTCAGAAACAGTGAACTTTTTAAATAGCCTAATTATTTCTTAAGAAAAATATTTAGAAAAGTAGTTACTAAAGAAAATTAGAGGACAGAGGTGATAAAGTCACTTTACAACACAATAAAAAGATCTGCTGTATCATTAGTATCCTTAAAATATCATTTTTCGTATTGCTTTGAAGATACACATCTTGCAAGAGAGCTTTATCTCAAGGAATGAGAAAAATACATGCACATAATGACTTTTTTTCTGTGTCCTTCCTACTATAACCACCTTACCATTGGGATTTTACATATGAATAAGGAAAAAAACTAATGTAATTCAATATCATCTTCTTAAAACAGTCATAACAAAAATTGAGTCTTTCCTGAAAGCAAGCCAAGGAAAAGAAAACTGCACTACCAATACTTTTTTCAGCTGTTTATATCAAATACTCCTTTCAAATAGGACTGCAAAGGAATAAAACTAGATGGGTTTTATAGGCAAAAGAAAGGCACTCAAGGAAACTAGAGAAAGGGATCTCAAAAATGAGATTCTAAGACCAGGCAGTATTCATGAAGAAATATCCTTGTCAGTCTAGAGGCTGAAAGACCCAGCCTCAGAGGCTATGTAACAACATTATAAAACTAATTTAACAGCAAATGTAAAATGGTTTCTGATACACTGAAACTTTTTATGCTTTCTATACAAAGGAATGTTAACTTCAGCTATCAGCAAGTAAAATATTCTGAATCTTTTATAAGCCAGTGTGAACAGTGCCAGAACACAAAGGAACCATGTATATGTATGATGAGTCTAAACAGAGGATGGCCACTTTTGACATGCTCAAGACCCTTTTGTTCCCAATTACAACTGAAGGTAAAATCAATACAGCCACATTACTATGTGGCTAATCCTGTTAGACCCAACCAAAACTCACACCCCCGCCTTCTGCCCCAACAGCAAGCACAGGGTTGTGCTACCACTTGAGGTGACCCCCTGAGCACCCAGCACTCCTGACAGCCCATGAGTTGTCAGCACATCCTCTGTGGTCTTCCTGGCTTACAACAGAGTATGGCCAAACTTTGCTCTGCCCTTAAAGTCAACATGAAAGTGTTCCCCAGATAGCCCCACAATGAATGTTATCTCCAGACTGTGGTATTCTAGGGAAAGGGAAAATGAGACAAAATATACAAGTACAGTTTTCTTACTTTCCAAAAACTATCTTTTTTTGTGGTGGTGGCTTCTAATGCATGCATTCCAGTTTTACTAAAGCTAGTGCCACAACTGAGAGGTGATAAATAACCAAGAGGATCATCTTCCTCTAAAAATATACCCTGCCACTTAAAAACTGCCTACTTCTGGAAAAAAAAAAAAAAAAAAAGACTGAAAGGTCTTAAGGTGACTACACAGAGCATTCCAATTTCAGAGGGATTGTCTGAGTTTACTAGGCTAGAAGAATTCAAATTACAAAAATAATTGCTATCTGAATCCCATAGTCAATGTCAAGGTGCAAAAAGCAGCACTGAAATATTTTCCTCCATTTGATATACTCACCAAACCTGCAATAGGGGTCGGTAGTCTATTGATCTTTTTTACCAATCCTGGCTTTATCGCATTCAGCAACCTGTTATGAGAAAGGAGTATTTTATGAGTGGTAAGTCACAAAACCCAAATTATCAAACACTTTCCCGCAGCACATAAAGACTTCAGTAACATACATGGACATCCAAATTCCATCACTGAAATGAAGAAAGACTAGGATGAATATCTACAGCATAGTAACTCAACAACATTTATTTTAAATTCTAAATTGATCTAGACCACATCAGCAACTTAGACAGATTCTGGGTCAATTTTGACACATCAGCCTGCATTACCTGTGTACAGGCAGATCATGGGTTTCTGAGAGCAGAAACCCAGAAGGTATCCAGATCTGGCAGTTTCTGCACTGCAGGAAAGTGAGAAAGTCTGTATACATTTTGGGTGGCCTATTTTTTTTCATCCTAACTTGAAATTAAATGTCATCCTTCCATATATTGTGTTGAATGGAGGGCCTCATAAATCATAAATGAGAGAAGACAAAAATGGAATCCATAAACCCCCCATCTCATCATGAAAACACCATTAGGCCAGTGATACCACATTTGAACACTGTTCAGTATGCAAAGATTAGCAACCCCCCAAATCCAAGTTCCTCACCACCCGTGAGCACGCTATGAGATGTGCTGACATGGCTCATTGTTAGAATACTCAAAAAAATTACCAAGCCTCTGAAAGTGGGGAATTTTAATTGTAAAATCCTGTTGCAAGAAGCACTGTGTCTTCACCACCCTTCCCCTAAGAGAAAACCATAATGCCTTTTATCCAAAGAAAAACTCAACCAGTTCCATCCACTAGAAAGAAAATCATCAGGTCAAGACACGGACTTAAAATTCAAAATCTTTGAAGAGAAAAAAAAATTATGTCTTCTTAAATTTAAAACTCTCTGAAAATTAGAATACCTCTACGGAAGGGAGGAATCTCATTTTGGGCTGACGTGGTCTCCATTCAAGAGCAGACTCCTCTGGCAGCTTACTGTGGTGATAAAATTACTCATATTTAATATTCAGGAGGTCTGGCTGAGAAGTTTATCCAAATGAAAAGAATATTCCTTTCAACTAAAAGCTAACAGTCTGTGATGGTTTCCATCTCCCTACTTCTGAGTTAGAGTGACAGGCAGCGTGCCACTGCTCAAAGCTCCACCAAGAGCTTTAGTGGCATGCTATTTGTTGCTTGATTCCTTAGGACTGTGGCAGTTTGCAAGTTCATGAAGGCATTCATCCCACCTGGAGTGAACATCTGGCTTTATGAACACTGAAATGATCACTTTTCCTCACCTCTTTCCCTTTGTGTGTCCCTGAAACACTAGATAGGTTGGGTTTCTGCAATCATTTGAACAGAACAGGGGAGCAGAGTGGGAGATGCCATTCTCAGTTTTCTATGATCATAGTAAAGCTTCTGTTCCACTTGTCCTAAATTGTACACGTTATTACATTCTTGAAGCTCCCACATCTCCAACACCATCATGTATTGAGAGTAGCATCAAAACCAATATGAATGATACTTTTGGGAGCTGAGGAGTATTTTTTTAATATTCTTGAAGTTAAAAACTCCATAACCCAAGCTCATACAGACTGCTATATTATTCTTCTTCTGCTTAAAGTAGAATCTAACAGTAATGGCCTAAAATCAAATAAATTAATATACTTCTGTTTACAAAAAAAATCACTTTTCCTCATCAGATGAAGAGAATGGCAATAAAAGAACTTCTTATCTTCTAGAACCATTATTTTATCTCACAGATGGAAAAAAAATTACTTTTTTCCCCCCAAAAGATACTGTGGTATGTTTTAACCTCACACAGCAGCAACTTTCTAAAACTATTATTTTCCATTTAGCTGCTACACCAGGCAATTTATGATATCTTCTTTTTTTTGCCAGAGGACTTCTTTCCAAATACTAAAGCTCTCTTGTGATTTCAATCCTCAGTCTGCCTATTCTGTCTTAGGAAAAAAAGAATATATTAGCTAAAGCATCCCATTTTCTTTATTACTCAAACGTGAATGCGTCAGTACCATAACCAACATCGCAGGTGCAGATTAAAAGTCATAGGCAATAATAGAAGGCAAAATAAAGACTTCTTATTGGAAATCTCAAATGCCAAGTCCCATTCTAAATAAATCTTCAAAATGGCTTGTACACACTTCCCTGTGAAATCCAGAAGAATAAATTGAGAGGAAGGACAGGAGTAGGGAACAAACAACATTTTAAGTCACCATTTGGAGGCTGAAGAGAGGAAATGGGATGAGGCAAGATGGAAAACACTGAGGAAGAAATTAAAATTATTACTAAAAAGTTTGTCTCCTGTTGGAAACATTTTTAAGCAGTCTGGCACTGAACCCCCCAGGACTTGCTTGCTGCAGAATATGTCAAAGGAAGGTTTCTTCCAGAGCACACCGACTGCTTCTGAATTATTGCCTCATTTAGAGTAACAATCCAGATGCCAAAACATTGAGCGGTTTAAGCTTGCTTTGCTACCAAGCCAGCTGAAAAGTCATGCTGTTTGTGCAGTGTCTCAATGGTCACCTTCACTCACACAGTTACTGTCCATCCCTGCTCCTCAAAAATTCACTCAATACACCTCTTCTGACATAGGCCTGTATACACAAACTAAATTTTCTGTGCCAATTTAGACTTTCATAGAGCATGTGTCTTGTATGTAAAGTTTTATCAGCTCTGGTAGTTTCTGTTGAAATACTGGGCAAGCAAGACTGATCACCATTTTGATTTGGGGACGTGGCACAAGATCCTTGGTCATTGCCCAAGGGAAAGACTCTGCAGGTGAAAAAAAACCCCTAACTCACACCTTCTCCTAGAAGCCCCTGACAGCTGCAGTCCCATGCTTTCTTGCCCCACCAATCCTAAGCAAAGGACTTGACTGCCCTGGGCCTTCTGCCCCCAGCCATGTCCTAGTCTGAAGAGTTTTCAGGAAAGAAAACCTGCAGCACGTATCTTCCTCTGGCAGCCCCAACTGCATCTGCAGCTCCAGCCTGTGCCCCCTCCCCTAATCCTAATATCCAGTCTCTCCCAGTCCTAACAGTAATTCTTGGCTCGTTTTGAGTGATCCCAACAATCACACCCAGAAGACAATAACCCAAACCAGGATACAAAACTAAGAACTTTCAGGTTCCATCCACAAAACCTGAGTCACTACATACACGTGACCTACTCTCAGACCCTTCAAGCTCTCTGTGGGGATTTCTGCCCACCACTCCTAGCATTTATGCACCTGTCCTGAGTCAGAACAATCCTCTGTTCTTCTCAAAGTTCTCTTGTATTTTTCAGTCCAACATAGAGTAATCAAGGTTGGAAAAGACCTCAAAGATCACCAAGTCCAACTGTTAACCCAGCACTGCTGGGGATGGTAACTCAATCACTTTCCTGGGCAGCCTGTTCCAATGCCTTACAATCCTTTCGATGAGCAAAATTTTTCTAGTATCTGACCTAAATCTCCCCTGGAGCAACTAGACACCCACCCTCCCTTTCCCCTGTGCCAGGTGCTGGCTTGGACTCTCCAGTAACAGCTACCTGTTAAATGAAGCACACTGCATAGAAGCTAAAACCTTGGATCTGTCTCACCCTATAGAAACAAAAGAGCATGATGGAAGTGGAAAGCTGCTCTAGTCCCATGCATAGGGAAAAGCTAGGTCACTTCCTTCCCCCGATAAAAACCAGCTCTCATAGGTATGGGGAAAATCAATTGCTCTACTCATGCTGTCCCCAAGGCTTGGCATTCCAGAAGATAAAGTATCTCCACAGCTGGACAGACAAGCTGAAATCAGTTCTAGCCACTGTGTGACTAACTTATTAGACCTTCCTGGGGTTTTTTATCATGAGCTAAGAATTTGAAAAACTTCTGCCAGGAAGAGAAGGCGTTTCAGGCAACAGTTGATAAAAGATCTAATGAAAAGCACCAATAAACTGCCCATGAAATTCTTGCAAGAAATCGTCAGTTAAGAAAATATTCAGAGGATGGCTGCCAAAACCCGACCTCCAAAAAGACCTCAATTCTAGGAGGAAATGGAAGAGAAGAATTTTCACAGAATAAACTTCAGAAATGGAGAGGAGAAAGGTTGAAGTGATGTGTGTTCACAGATCAATCCAGGCTGGAGGGAGAGGCATCCAACAGAGCTTTTTGCTCAAGTAACAGATCATATTCCTAAAAAGAAAAGCTGAGTAATGATCTGATCTAAAAGAAAAAGGGAATTTCATATTTGTGAATTCAGGAAATTCTATCTACAGTAAACCTTCACAGAGATATTTCTCTCTCCAAATTATGTTTTACAGACTTACATTCAAACAAGCAGCCTTTCAGCACTTGATAATTATTAGCCTAGACAGCTTCAGTACCCACATATTTTTAACTCATGCCCTAGTGGCAGCTCCAAAATGCCTGCAAATATTTGAAAAGGACAGAAAAATCCACTACTAGTCTTAAAGATTAATAAATCACCTTGAAAGAGTGAACAATGAAAATTCAAAATATTTCATTGCAAAAGACATGGCTAAGAAGTTTCAAAATATAAACATGTTCCTGAGGTCACAAAAATATTTTTGTGAAAACATTCTTGAGTGATTGGTAATGATGCCCCTGACATCATTTATTTAGAATCAGATGAACAAGGTGCTTTTTTAACAAGCAGGACAGAACTGACTTCGTCCTATAAAGGGCTCAGTCCTGTCTAATATGTGCAAAGTGAATAAAGACCTATGCAGATATGTAGTATTGAAAAAACAACATTCCAAATACAGGACTGCATGAGTCTTGCTCTGCCAAAACCTAAAAATATAAACAAAATAGAGGCCTTGCAAACAGCTCAAGAAAGGCAACAGGGAAGATTTTAAGTAACTTCACAAGCTATTTATACAGAACCTACAATCACAGGGACTGATGATGTGAAGGTGCATCTCATGCACCTATAAATTTACAATTCATGCATAGTTTTTACACTGAGTAGCAATGGCCATTGATATGTTTTCTAAAACCACTAAATATGCTTTCTTAAACATACACTCTTGAAAAGCTGAAACTTTTCACAGGATTATCTTGCTTTGCAGTTGAGCAACATTCCTTTTGAGTGGGTCAGTGTTCCACAGTCTCCTGCCCTGTCAATAACCAAGAATCAGTGAAAAAGCTCTACTATATTCAGTCACTGAAATGCATATTTTTTAAAACATGAATACAAAGATAGGTCATTCTGTCTGTACTCAAGCATGCCTCTCACAGGCTACTCCTCTGTTCTCATCATGGGCTTAGCATTAAGGTTTATGCTACCTTTGGCTCCTCATCTAAACCACATTAATAAATAGCTCTTCATTATGAAACAGCAACACAACTTATAGATTAAGGACTCTGTATTCATATAAAACTATTTCAAATGTCCTCACATGAACCTAAATCTTAATGCTTAATGAGCCTTGGGGCCCATCTCTCAGACCTGGAGCCATGCCAAATTCACGATGCTGATAATGTTTTGGCTTTAGAGCACAGAGCCTGAAAACCACAGCAGAACACCAATTCCTTCTCCCCTCCAAGCATGGGTCACATTCAAAACTTCAAATATGCCTATGAAACTCAAATACCATCTTAGTTTCCAAGAATAGGAAAGTCAAGCAAAATACTAATTAAGCATAAGGGCTGGGCACCACTGACTTCTCCACTGTTCATCAAGCAAAATACTAATTAAGCATAAGGGCTGGGCACCACTGACTTCTCCACTGTTCACTACACAGCCAAGTGCTGAGCTAGTGCCAGGCCCATAACACTAACAGACAATTAGAATGACATATCTGAAAAATCCTGTCATCTACAAAGACTGTTTGTTTCCCCCTACCAGATGACATAAGTGACATTAACTTGCAAGAAGAATGACTGAAACACCATATATACAGCAAAGCCTGTTCTTCATACCTCACGGTATCACTGACTTGGAGAACAAAAGTTTTATTATTCCACAGCATTACATTTGTACTGATCTGGCACAAAGCCAGCCCTGTTTGAAAACTGCATTCATGTCAGCCCAAAGCTTGGTCAGATGCACTAGACCAGGATGCACATCCAAAGAAATTCTCTTTGAGCAAAAGCAGCTCATTCTTCATGAACAACATGAAGAACACAAGCTAAGGGGATTTCTTACTTATGGAAGAAAATCATTCTCATTACAGAATAAATGATAAATTCCATTAAGTAATTATTAGTCATAATCACTTTCAGTTTGCTCAGATTTATAGCCACTCTTCGCATTTTCTTTAAATACTATTAAAATAATCTATGTGCATGACTAATTTCTCATCTTTTCTATTTAAATGTAAACCTAAAAACTTTCTCATGCTTTTTAAGAGCATATATTCTGAGTGTGCACAGAAGAGAACTGCCTTTCCTATATATATTGTCCTACAGGACAAAAAGTGTAGAATTTTTTTTAAGTTCACTGTACATATGCAATTTTACCAAGATTACTTAAAAACAGTAAAACATCTTTGTATCTCCTCTTTCAAAAAACAAGAAAAAAGTTACATAGTCAAAAGAATTCAAGTTTCAAATAATATGTGTAGTTTCTGCATATTTTACTAAATTACATAATTCCATGTGCTAATAGATAAAATAACTGTATCTAAAAACAAAGGAGACTTTAGGAAAGTACTCATAAGTTGGCAGCCAGCACTGCACAGGAAAGTGACATCCATCTTTAACCACATACAGTGGTTACAGTGGTCTTTCACTTTTTTATGTGTATGCTATTATTTCTCAAGATATGCAGTTAAATATTTGTTAGAACTTTCATGCTTGAGAAAAATCAGATTTATTATGCCTGCATGTACTGCTATAAATTGATTTTAATACATACATAAACCAGACATGCAGCTAAACTGTTTTACATACAGAACTCAAGGTATCACACACAATCATGACGT
Source organism: Zosterops lateralis (assembly GCF_965231275.1). Taxonomy (NCBI): domain Eukaryota; kingdom Metazoa; phylum Chordata; class Aves; order Passeriformes; family Zosteropidae; genus Zosterops; species Zosterops lateralis. The sequence continues at coordinate 24,029,541 of NC_139766.1, read as the reverse complement.
CGTCAGACTCTACTGCAAAGCCAAATAATTTCTGCTAAGATCCAACTGGATTCAGTTTTAGTTCATTGTTTAAGGTCTTTTGCCCAGGATCCATATCCCAACTGTTCTTATTTTTCTTTATGGTCTGGTCCTGTTCCTGACATTAGAATCTCATTACTACTAATACAAACTTTCAGGGTGACTGGATTGCTTGATTCCAGAGAAAGCTTGAGAGAAAATGTGATCCCAATTGCATGTCAAAAGTTCTTAGAGATATATTGGATATATATCCTGTTTGGATAATCATATCAAAGCAAGAAATTAACCCAGATTTTTGAAGTCTGCCGTCCCTACAAAGATGTCTTTAACTACTGAATGCCCAGTGGAAGGAATCCTGCAGTAGCAGAGCTCAACAAGGGGAGGTGAGCAGCAAGAAGGGCAAAAAAAATTGAAAACACATTTGCATGGATATTAAAGCAGTAACAACTGGGCAAGGTTGCAGCAAAACATTCATTTTTTTCTTCTTGTAATAATTTTTAAACTTATTAATAGCAATTGTTGTGTGGTTAGAAATAAACCAACACTGACTTCCTTATCTGCTGTTTCAAAAAATGCAACGGAACCACCCAAACCAGCAGGGCAGACAGGATAAGCAGGTTTTTTTGGCAGTAAACCTTGATTCAGATGCCTGAATCCATAGAATACAAACACCTAAACATTGCAAAAACCAGATCTAATTTATTTCTGATTAATCCTCTAGCTTCTTATGATATCTGGGTCAAACCAAAACATTAAAACTATGCAACAAGGGAGATAAAAAAAAATTGAACATGTGCTGGAGCAGCAATAGGGGATTTCCAGTGACATTTCCTGTGACTGGTGTTGCATTCCTGCATCATATAGCTTTCAACCATGACCCTAGGAAGGCACATTTGTCCACCCATGCCAAAACTCTTCAGTCTTTTCATACAAGAATTTAATTCACAAAGCATGAACAGAGCAAGAACTGCCTCTGCCTATATGGCTATTATATCCCTGCTGAAATCACCATCTGCACTGATGTCAGATAGCTATGCTAAAAAAAACGTGAACTCATTTCAGACAATTAGAAGTCAGTCACTGACTTCTCAGCACAGCTGGGTGAACAATTAGAGTCACCATTGTCTGAGCAACTGCACAAGTGGGCTTTCGAACAGCCAGAAAGAAGAAAGGGCTTGTGTTGCTCTCATCTGTCGACTTGTTGTTTTATGGCATCCTGCATTGTTTAAAATATGCCCTCAGCTCTTCAGCTGAGCACGTCAAGCTATAAAGCTTGTACTGAGGCCAGAACAAAATGCCAGCCACAGCACAAACACTACCAAAGAGGCAGGTGCAAGGCCTGTGGGTTTCTATGGCAAGTCTACACATCTGGACTGCTCCGCTAGTCAGGATGGTGCTCCACAACACATTCATCCCAAGAGCCTGAGCCGTTGGCATTGCACAGTTGCACTCATTTTCATTTATTAAAATATGTGGATTGTTGCTGGATGTGAATGAATCATTTATAGCCAGTGTAGTGATGTCTGCTTGTGTCTGTAGGCTGTCTAGGACATTCAGATTGGGATCAAGTGGAGGCGGGTCTGGCATTATTGTGTATAAGGGTCAAACAGTCCTGCTACAGACAGAGATGCCCCCTGCATCCTTTTCCACAGATCAGTCTCTTTGAGGAATGGACTGTAGCACAGTAACTTCCCCATTCCCTTCTGCAAAACACCTGCAAAGCCAGAAGGCAGTCTGAGATATGTTTGGGATATTCAAGGCGTGCTGACTGTGTCTCCACTCCTGACAGCAGTTTCCAGTCCTCTAGCTGCTCAGATCCCTCAGAGCCCAAGCTCACTTTCAGTCTTCCTCACAAAATACAACAGTTGAGGAAAACCCTGAACCAGTGACGTGGAAGTTAAGCACAGCTAAGCACAGCTATTCCACATTAAATGTGGGCATCGCCCACACATGTGTCTGGCTATGAGTTGACAGTTAATGCCACTTTCAATGAGTACTGTCCTGTGGATAAAAACAGATATAAGTTTGCTTTTCCCTAAAACTTCGACAAATAAGATAAAAACCTGACCAAAAGCAATGAGTTCTTCCATCTTCAGAAACCAAGACAGCTATAATTTATTTCTTGTCTTCTAAACTTGTCAGAGACTTAGATCAGGTTTTCATCTACTTGTTGAGGTCAGCTGCAATGAAAGTACAACAGACTGGAAGGGAGCTAAGAGAAAGCTGGTATACCACTACATTTTTTTCATTAGGTACCCTGGTAGGTTTCTGATAAGTCACAAAAAGCCTGTCTAGAAAGACAATATTGCTTCTGGCAGCTTTACAGTGCTTCTTCACTAAGCAACAGATAAAAAATTAATTATCTGTGCTTCACTTCCCAAAGTACTTTTTGAAGATACTCAAAAAGTTTTCAGTGTTAGACCCAAAAATTTCTGTTGATTTCTCTATTTTATAGTAGACTTGGAACCAGTGAGAAGTACACTTCTACTGCTGGTGCTATAGTTTGTCATCAAGAAACAAAACTTGAAGGCCAATTTGGTGGCTTTCTCATTAATGCTCTGTAGCCTAACAGAGTTTTATACCCTAACTACAGCTTGTTAACCAAGAGCAGGATGCAATACAAACATCATGGCTTTTAAGATTTGAGGTTGAGAAGACAGATCCCTTCAGGCTGATTTGCACTGATCCACAAGTGGTAAGTGAGGACAAGCAACTTGCCAATATCACAGAACAGTTATGTAGTATAACCAAGCGCTGTCCCTTAGCTTGGTTATTACTGAAGCTCACAACCTTCTAAGAAATACATATTTATTAGTCTCATTAACAAAACATTACCTTGTTAAGCTTTCCATCTTAAAGATTTACAGCATTCAAAACAGAATACCTCTGCTTACTTGCAGATAAGATTACAATCTAATCTTGAAATACACAGCCCTAGCTTTTCATGCAACACAATTCAACCTTAACATTTAAAAGAGCACTGTGAAGTGATTCAGCACACAGCACTTCCCTTCAACACAGAGGAGAGAGATCTTGTTTAAGAGGCAACCCTTAAATACAAAGAGGGTATGCTCCTTCTGAGTTACACAACTTTCCATCAACAATAACAACTACTTCCCTCCTCCCTAAGCCACTCCTCAGCAAAGACATGCAACTACAATCAAAATAGATCACATCATTTCCTTTCTATTTTTTCACCTGTAAAAGCCAAAGTTCAAGCTGTCTGATTAATGACACCAGTGAGACATACAACAGTATTTATACAAGTAGGTTTCTGATCTGTGGTAAACTACCTAGTGCTGAGTTACAGGATATTAGCTCAACTCTACTGCTGAAAACAGCTTCCAAGTTCTAGTACGTAGAATAGTATAAAACTTTACCAATAGCTGCAATTGTCCAGCTACACATCTCAGGAGATCTCCTTTATAAGGATGGATTCAGTTCTGCACAAGCTTGATCATTCTGGTGTGCAAAGACAGCTTTTATGAACTTCAGTGACAGGGAAAGAAATTGGTCCATACAGGTGATTCAGATCAGCAGATTCTCCCAAATGCTTGACAACCTGATTTTCAAAGGACTAAGGGTATTAGGGTACATTTCCAAATTGCTCTTAGAAGTTGCCAGCTTTGTCATGTAAACCTGTAACAAGGTTTTGGACGACTCTTCCTAAAAACTAGCCATTAGAACTGCACAGAGAAATGTGCAAAACCAAACTTGTGTCTCATCCAAAAATTACAAAACACGTCATTGAAACACACCTTTAGGCAAAATTTAGAGGATGCCTAACCTTTCCAGAAACTATTAAAGCAACTGTGTATTGATGGCATTCAGATGGCTAACTCCTGACAGCATTCAGACTTGGAGTTGGTCCAAAATGCCTCACTATAGCAGAGACGTCCACAGGCAGGTGTGGAACACCGTTTGCCAATCTGTGGTTACAGCATTAAATAAAAGGAAACCAAAAAACAAACATTATATATATATATATTTATTTTTTTTAGATAACTCTGCTAAGGAGCTGGGGTGGAGTGAGGGAAGCACTTCATAAAACCTGCTTTCCTTAAACCACATTTCAACCCTTACCATAACAATAGCTTTGGCATTGAAATGATACTGTAGTGCAATACCACTGTGCACAATGACAAAACTCTCAAAAGGAAATCAACAATGGGACATACTATCTAAGATTGTTTTCTACTTTAGTCGAGATTGTATTCAAGGTTCAAAACTGTAAGCATTACTTACTCACACAGAAGAATGCCGTTTTCTAATCCGGAACGAAAATCTTTCTCACCAAAACTTCTGCCCGTCACTTGCTGCAAAAGAGTAGAGGGAAACAGAAGAGTGATATCTATTAGAAAGAGAGCTTTACAAGCGCAATTAATAATATTCAGTTAGACCATCTCCTGTGTAAGGAACATTTGAGCTTTACAGGCTTTGCAAAGGACTAAGTCATGTTCATTTCTCCTTGCCATTTCATCAAGCTATTTAACATATAGGACGAAGTATTTCCTCTGGCCAGGGCAATTCCAGATTATAAAAGAACTGTTTTCTAGCAGTAAAACCCAAAAATGACAAAACATAAATTACAATGTAATCTTCAGAATATTTTAGAAGTTTTATTTTATAGTGCTTTGAATTTTAAAACTATTGCATTTAGACAAACCATGCATTTTTATTGCTTTTTTTGCACCACATTAAACATTCTGTACCAGCCTGGGGCTTAAGTCCGTAACTTACCATCTTTATAGAATAAGCAAAGACAATTGAAAGCACTGGAATGAGTTATAGTCTTTCAGACACATGCCTCAATACTCCTGGTCATATTAAAAGATACTTCACATCAGCAATTCAACCATGAGTGTTAAGAGAATACAACCTCAGTGGAAGCCAAGGGCCCCCCCAGGTACATTTGGACCAGGACGTACACTTTGCCTTACAAGCTCTTAAGCCAGTCTGTGCTGCTTAGGGATGGACCACCTAGAAACCTTCCAGGAATCCCAATCTCACCTGAGGGTACTGGATTCTCCAAGCATGACTGAACCCCCATTTATGACTCACTACTGTGTTGACAATGTCTTCCCATTCATCCTCATATCATTCTCAACAGATGATATGTTCAGTTAAAATAATACTTTTTATCATCATGAAAGCTATAAAAATAGATACTATGTTTAGAAAGCACTAAACAGAAACAATACAAAGAAAAAAATGGTTTTAATTGTCCTGCAGGAGGTCTTCTCTTTACCCAGGCAAAACATTTACCGGATGCTTATAGAGTTCTCATGGCTTGCATCCAATCTTTCAGCAAGACCCTTGCTCTGGGTGTTGCTTCCACCATAGAGAACAGTGACTTGGGGACACATCTGTCATTATGTCCCTGTTTTCTCCTTGCTGTTATATTCAGATATAAGACCCTTCCCCTCCTAGTTTCCTGTCATAAAGACAGCAATTTTTAAAAACTGACAAGTTTGGCACTGTCTCACAGGATTAGCGAATCCATCAGTTTCAGAAATGCTGGTTATAGCTGTGCAGTCTTGGACAGAGAGCAACACTTTTTAAATTGAAATGCAAATGCAAAGCCTAAAATCCAATCCTTCAATAAATTATAAACATATTGTTTTGTTCAATGTGAAGGAAGTTCTCCCATACTCTGAAGAATGTATCATAAGGGCATCAGTGGACAACCACATCTTATGCCAATGCACAAAATAGAACAAGGCACTGTGTTGCACTCATATATTTGAAGAAACCACATGTAATTGTAGTAAATGACCTTTAACCATTTAAAATACATCCAGTCATAGTAAATCATCTCTAATCTTGATCTGCTGGAACATGGGAAAATCATGAAAATAAAACCCTTGGCATTTGGGACGAATTACTGGTGGAGCATATCAAAACTAACTTTTGTTTCATGCACAAGACATAGTACAGAAAGGAGTAGGAAGAGCTACTTCATAGCAGCCTGACTACAAGTGTTTTTTTTAATCTATGAAAAAATTAAAGAAAAATTATAGTCATCTTATTTCACTCCTCAACACCAAATGCTCCAGATATGGAGATCAGTCTTTTTATGCATTTATTGAAGACCCTTGTTTAGCAGCGAGCAGTACTGAAACTGTTACCACAATTCAGGTAGGACTCTACCTGCCAAAAGCTTTCACATGAGTATTGCTGTTATTACTGATGATGTAGGAAAGTCTCATACATACTTTTGTCTGCACAAATAAAATCATGAAGTACAGATGCACAGTTGGCACACAAATTCATTCAGTGAGAGGTACAACACACACTGACAGGAGGTGAGGAAAGACAGGAAGGTCCAGGAACAGTGCACGTCTGTTTGAAAAGGAACTGGAAGTAAATGAGGCATGGCAAGGTTTATACCTGTTCTAGATGATGCAGCTGCAGAGGGAAAACATTAATCACCTATGAGTCTCCTGATTTAGTCAATTAAAATGTAAAAGCAGTTCAACATAGAAAGGCTAGAAACTAAAAATAAGCACTAAGATGACATTAAATGACAAAGATAAACCTAAAATGGGATTGAGAGAAGCAATAAGCTGGATCCACCTTTTCCAGAAGAAACCAGAGCTCAGTTGCTTGGCTTCTATGCACAAACATACACCTCCCTCTCCGCAGGGGCCACTTTGGGCCACACCCTGATGAACAACATCTGCAGGCCCACAGGCCAACCTGGTGCACATTGTTGAGGTAACCTCTGCTCGGCACATCCAGAGCAGGAGACAAAGGGATTTCAAGCAAAAGAATTGGCGCTCACATATTTACACATGAAGAATCGCACATAGCAAAGTGCATACTTTACCCAAACTCCAGTAAAAATGAAAGTGCATTAGCCACGGTATCACAAAAATGCTGCATGCATCACAGATTGTGTTCATGTTCTTGATACAAGCAGTGGTCTGTTCTTACTAGCTTATCTTCCATCTCAGGAAATAAAAGCCTCCAGTTTGCTGGACGAAATTCTGAAAACACTGACACACAAGGCCTAAAGGATAGCATTTGCAGTGCTTCTACTGAGCTCCACTGGAAAAAAGGAAGCTGTTCATCTGCAACCAAGTACAGAAAACTGCAAAATGGAAGAACAGATCTTTAGCACACCAATTTTCATACTACAGAGAATTAGTGTTTAGAACTGAACCTGCACAAAACCAGTCAGATGCAAAGCACTCTGTATCCTGGGCTGCTGTCTTCAGGAAAGGAAAAAAGAAAAGTAACACCAAACCCCAAGATGCTAACTGAGAAGACTTTTGAGACCTGGCCTTGCAAAGAAAGGTTTCCAGACTGCCACATCTTACATACTTTGGAGACACAGCTCCATCTTCCACCTTGCCCTCTTCCTACCTCACTGGTACACACCAGCACACTTAGACAGTGCACAAGGAAGCAGGATAGATGGAAAAGTTCGCTATCCACTCTACAATGGCAGCATACTGTAATTCTTGCAGTGCCAGGGTGCCAAAGTTAGAACAAAGTAGCTTAAAGACAAAACACAAACTGCATCTTGCTAATGATTAGTAGAATAGCCTCCCACTTCTTTAATAAGTTCTATAAAGCTGAGTGGAAAAAAGCTGCATTTCCCTGTCATACTGGAAATTAAAAATAGAGAACAGAAGCAAAACAGTATCATTTATTACTGTGTGCTTCATTTATGTGAGGAGGCGTTGTTTTTATTCATCATCTGGATGATATTTTCTTCTCTGTAAAAAGCTACAAGTGTCGCAACCAGGGCAATTATTTGAGTGCTGGGTGCATTTCTCAGTTTTCCTGTCACTTAACAACAGCAAATGAACCTAAAATGAGTAATAAAAGTTCTTCATGGCAACAACTTTAATACATATTTGCATATGTAACACTTGGTATATATTGTACTGTTGCTGATTAACTCTCTTGTTCTTTACAGTTACACATGCTAAGGATGGCTGTCATCCAGCCACTAACCATTGCCATATTGTACAACTTTATTTTCCCAAAGATTCAGTTTATATTGTTTTCCTTGCATTTTATATTGCTGCTGGTGCTTCCTGAGATGGAGCTTGCAAAGCCTCTCATGTCAAAACAGCCTAGGGGCATGAAAAAGAAAAGGTGATGAATTAGTGAACAGATGCTGGCCTCAGGTGAAATTTATCTAGGCCAACAAGCTATAAGTAGTTGAATAAACACTTGGTCGTCAGGGATAACACACTGAAAACACTTAGTTTCATTTTCTATGTGCACATCTGAAATTGCCATGTTATGCAGTGAAAAAAATTAGAGACACAGCAAGAAGAGGTCTTTGTTTCTCATTACATGTTTTTGAGAGCTTATGAAGCATGACAGTAAAGAGAGCAAGATTTTCAAAGAGTTTCATAAGCTGTTCATTTCTTTGTATGTGAGTATACTGCCTTTCCATTTTGTGCAACCATTATTTTCCCCTAGATATTTTTTTTTTCTTAAATGAAAAAATCAGGCCCTGCTACTTAACTAAGAAGATACAAAAGTAAGGCTTAAACTGTAATAATCAGGTATATATACAGAAAACGTTGGTTTGTACAAGCAACAGGGAACACAAACCACCAAAGAAGCATGACAGCTTTTAGGGCATCAGGATTTGGCTCCTCTAGAGTAACGAATTCCTACTTCCCTGTTTCTGAGTTATAATATGAGTTATAAGATGAATACACAAGTTAAATTCCATTTTCATATAGCATAGGCATGAGATTTCTGAACTAAACAACCATGACTAGTTAAAGCCATCTTCACCTTTGCAGCCCAGAATTGCACCATACTGCTATGACAGTGCAATGGAGCCTGGAGACCCTTCACTGGCTCCTGGTTCAGCCACCTATCAATCATGCAATGTCTCTCTCTGCAAAAGTGGACACAACACATCGTCTAGGCATGAGCTCCCTCTCTCTTATGTCACAGAGGTGTTTAAATTGCTGAAATCATAGCAATGTAAACCAGACCCAGTCAACCAGCTGTTCCATAGCAATGTAAGCAGCTTTATTACAAGTACTAGGAAGCTAGCTGATTTAGTTCAGAGAAACATGAAGATTGCATTAATGGAGTTTTCCAGGGGGAACAACCACTGGTCTAACATACCTGTCTTCAAGGAAAGCTGAATGACAACAAGCACTCTGCTCAAAGCCTTCCAAGGCTTTAGAGTACCTTTACAGAGGTAATTTACTACTGAAATCACTAAAAGAGCAAACAAATATCTGTAGTGTGTAATTCTACTCTCAGGGACAAACCCAGCATGAGCTCTGAATAACTAATACAGCTAGCAATGAATCACCTGAAATTCTGTGATGCAGAACTTGAAAATTTAAAGAATGTATGGGAGAATGAGGGGAGGCTTTACACTTAGGTAGCAAGATAATTCTGCAAAGAAAGCATTTAACATTATTTTTAGGTCTTCCACTTCCTGGTCACTTAAGTTTAACCGCAATTTGCAAAGTTAACTACCTGTGCTGAAGTCCCCTTTTGTTCTTTTCATCTGACTATTCACTCTCATATTATTCTTTAATGAGACAAAAAACTGACACACTTTTGTTATGCTTCATATAAACTTCATTTTTTCTAGCAGCAATAGAATAAAATAGCATATTCGCAGTCATTTGCTTTAAATTCCTTTCTGCCACACTGGTGATCAAGTCAACTGACAGTTTGGTGTCAACATACAGCATGGAAAAACCACATCCACTGATACAAACACATTCCCCCTTTGGTGGGCCCAATTCTAAGTCCTCACCAAAAGAATAATTTATTTACTAAGGGATACTAGTCACTGCCTTTTGTTTTCCACGAAGGGAGCAACAACTAAAAAACCCACAACAGCCGGGGTTTTTTTCTGAACCTTTGCACAGATTAATGAGGACATGATCCTATGAATGGACACCTATATTTGAAGTGTAGACTAAACTTGCTTGGTTAGTACTTTGCTTAGGAGACATGACAAAAAAAAAAAAAAAAACTCAAAGACTTGTACATACCAACACCACCAGCAGCTATTACCCTACCTGAGGCTTTAAAGCAAAGTCTGGGAAGATTTTGTCCTTGCTAAATCCTGCCCACCACCAGGGCTTTCCACACCAAAATTCTGCATTGCTAACAGTAGTATTAAACATGCAGGGTTGCCATACGTTGCTTGGATTTATGATCTTGCAGAGCCGTGCACATTTCTGCCAGGACATCTGGTAGTATAATCTCTTTTGGCTGGCAAGCTGCTAAGGAGTGTTAAAATTTAATGACAGAGTAAAATCAGCTTCCTTTTCATTTGATCTCCCCTCCCTAATGCTGTTTGTATACATTTCCAGGTGCATTGCCAGATATTGCAGCCTTCCCTTTGGGGTGGGGTGGGGCAGAAAACATTTCAGTCAAGGCTGAACATTTTGTGAAGAAAGAGAGCAAAGAGCAGGAAGGGAACTTAAAAGCGACTTCTGTCAGATTTCTCTTGGCTGCAGCAGATGCCCTGAAAGCTTCACCTAGCATCAGGTCATCTGTTACATCCAATTTGTATTTGACAGTCAGTAGATTGGCACTGCATTGTTGTTTTGTGGGCACCCAGACTCTTATCTCCAGTATTATCAAAATTAGGCACAAGATGACAGACATGACAGACCACCCTAGGGTGTTTTTAATCAACTGTTCAATTTTATTGCTAAAAAAAAAAAAAAAGGAATAATGAAAAAAAATTAATCCCTTATTTCCTATACTGTTGGATCCATCATCCCTTTCTTAGTTTTAATGGGAATTAAAGAAGGGGAGAATTGTAGGGTTTTGCCACGGATTTATCAGTAAATTGTTCATCCTACTTCTTGAGTGGGGAGAAGGGAGATGAAGCACTATTTCAGGAAAATAACTTGTATTTGGTGGAAAGTACATCTTACCATAACAATACATTCTTTAGCTGTTTGCTCTTTTCTGTAAAAGCAAGACTCCATGCAGATGGTCAGAGGACCAGAGATCAGAGGAGCACATATGATGTGAGGTCAACAGGTACAAGAGACCAGAAGACAACCATCCACCTCCTCAGTCCAAGGCCCTCATTTAATCTAGTCCTGTCTGTCTGGAGAGGCTGGCTTTACTCTCTACACTGCCTGGAGAAAGCTCCTTGTTCAGCTGTCCTTTAACTACTGCATCATCTCTCCCGCTTCGGGGCAAACCAGTGGCAGTTCCCAAACACAACGGCAGTTCCTGCACCTTTGAAGGGAAGAGGAGCAGAAAACTGGTAATTACTATCATGAACATCCTTTCCCAAGGTCTTACTTTCTTACCCAACCAGGTTAAATAAGCAGTCTGCTCACTAACAAATGAAAGGCTAATTAAAGTTATCATGAATTTTCTTTTCTGTGTGATTCCCTGGGGCTTTCCATGGACAGACAAGCATTTGCACTGCCTTTTATTGTACCTCTTTGGTTACATACGGAAAGAAAAGTGTATATAGGGAACTAGGATCAAAAGCAGAAACTGTTGATTCAGCTCTTATTTTTTCCCTAACTAATCCTTCTTGAAGCTGGAATCAGTACTGATGGAGGGAGATAACTCAAGCTCTGGCTACTGAACACAGAGTAGCTGTCCCACCAATACCTATTTGCCTTACATTTTATCACCAAGTCAAAGATGCTTTTTAGCAAAAGACTGGAGAAATTTTTTCCTTTGTCTCAGGTTGATTGCATTAGCAACTGTCCAGCAGAACAGGAAATTTGGTTTCTGGCCATCTCTAAAAGAGCAAAGAATTAAAACAGACTTTTTTTTTTATCCTTTTACTCCTTTTTCTAGGTCTAGTATCCCATGTTCTTGAAAAACTCCTTCTCCAAGATTTATGCTGTATCATCACATTGAAAGTGAAGCATCTGTTAATAAAACCCTCTAGTTTCTCTCCTCCAGCTCTAGAACGTTTAGACAGTACTGAATCAGAAGTGTTTAATGCTCTGTCAGTTACAGCTGCAGAGGCAGAGCAAAACACAACACAGGCAGCAGACTCCTCTTGAACTCAACATCTTGTCTCACCCTCAAAGCAATGAAGAGATCAACAGCTCTGTAGGAGATGATAGGATCACTGCAGTATCTAGATTTGCTAATCCCCACTTTACACTGCTTTAACCTATTTTACATTAATCGCTGCATTTATATTTTACAAGACCACTGCACTACTTCTTGGACAAGCAGTTTTTGACGCCAGTGCGTTTCTTTCTGCCAGGAATGTGCATCTTGGCAGACAACCTTAAAACTGCACACATTTAAAGCTGCACAGAGACAGGAATACATACATATGAGATGCTCCAAGTTAGAGAGGCCCAGCACTAGAAGCACTTCAGCCTGTCATTAACCACCGTCAGAGAGACTACCAAAGCTCAGTACTATTACTGAGATTTTGCAATGAAAAACGTCTGGTAGGAGACACCAACTTCCCTTTTTGAAGAAATTAAATGTTCACTTGAGCAGAACAATAATGAATTTAACCATCCATTTAAAGATGACACTCAGTATCTTAGGTCTCAGTGAAGCCTCTGAAATGCCAATGATGAGCATCAGTAGGCACCAGTCTACCTTGAAACTTTTAAATTTAATACCATCAAGTCATTTCAAAGCAAGTCCACATGTAAAGTGTCCCATTTACAGTCTGTGCAATTTAAATCTCTCTCTATATATATTTAAAAGTATAGCTCACCAAAGCATTTAAAACTTGATTTTCCAGACAATAAGCCTGGAAGCCCAGAGCAAGCAAAGCAGGAAACTGCCCACGGGGAATGGAGATGTGTCATACAAACACTGCTGAGAGGCGTAATTCTATCTGCTATCAATACAACTCTGCAAAACTTTGCTCCTTTCAAATAAAAGGGAAAGAGGTAAACCACAGTGCTTTTGCGAACAATATCTGTGTTTCTTGGATGTTTCCTCTGTACTCTGGGTCCTCTCTTGGCACATTCTCTGGCAGGAACAGGTCTGTGTGCCATGGTTTTGCAGTCACTTGCAAACAAACCACTGAATTACCATCAGGTAGTTCTAAACAGGACAAATAGTGCATTAAAAAAATCACAGATGGAAGAAAAATTATCCACTTTCATGCAGAAAGAAGGCTAACCTTAATTCAGTCATACACTTTTGAGACATTTATTAATAACTCTTTGGAAGTAGATCTACTTTGCCTTAGTAGAGACAGAGTTAAGGAAACACATTCCCACTCTGAATGCTTTTCCAGCTAAGACAGTTTTTAAACATTTGGCTACCAAGCATGGATAAAACTAGACTCACAAGAATTTAGGAGGGCACACAGTCAGGACAGCTGATCTCAACTGACCCAAGGGATAGCCCATACCATATGGATCATCCTCAGCAACAAAACCAGAGGGAAGGCTGGTGGAGAAGCTGCTGCCGGGGGACTGGCTGGGCATTGGCAGGTTGTTGGTGGGAAATGGTTTTCTATTGCAACACTTGCTTTTCTTGGGTTTTATTTATCACTCTTTGCTATTTTCCTATTCATTACAATGTAGGATTATTTAATTTAAATTATTAAACTATTCTTATCTCAGTCTATGAGTTTTCTCACTTTTACATTTCCAGATCTCTTCCGCCCATCTTCCTGCAGGGGAGTAGTGAGTGAGCAGCTGTGTGGTGCTTAGTTGCCAGCTGGTATGAAAACACAGCACAGCCACAAAAAGAACACTGCCATAAGTGAATAAAACCACCAGAAACTAAACAGAAAGGTATGGTGAAAGAGAACAACTAATTCTCTCTAAATTATGATGATATTACAAGCAGATAGAAAACCCACTGTAGCCTCTATTGGAATAAACTGGTTTTCTATTCTCCCCAACTCTTCTCCAAGGCCCCTTTGATCCACATCCTGAAGGATCTGTAAAAGGGAACAGTGACTGCCATTAATGCTCCAGACAAGAGAAACATTGCAGAATAGGTAGAATCAACTGATGTCTTAGAGCACATGGACATGAGATGTTGGTAGATTTGACTGCCTACAAATAGAAAAGGAAGTACTTCTGTAAGATTTCAAATCACAGCTTACTCTTGAAAAGACACTTCCAAGAGCCGCCAGCATATTAAGCAGAACTAAGACCCCTATTTATTTCTCTGTCCTCCTCCTCCTCCTTTTCCGAAAAATTACAATTTTCCCCAATTAAAGAATGTTTAGACCTGTCTTTCAACAGATTGTTCCACAGGAGCTAGGGATCTTGCAGTGCATTATGAGTACTAGATTGAAAGCCATTTTTCACTCATCTGATTTTGCCGGAATAGGGCAGTTACAAATAACAGTAACAATAACCAGTAAGAGTTTTCTGGCAAATGGAATTCATAAATCAATACTGTTGTCCCCTGCACTAGTAAACATGCCATTCACCGATCTCGAGCATCAAATCAAGTCCTATTTACAAGCTTGCTCCTGAGACAAAACCCAACAATGTTACACAGGGTAAGTTGTTGCTCTTTTCTCTCCTGCTGCTGCATATATAGGGAGCCTTTGTTTGGAGGACACAAAAAGCAGAGGGAAAAAGGGAGGAGGATTGATGATGCATACAACAATAATAAACACTGCTCTTTTCTATTACTAGAGCACCTGCTGCCTCCATCAGTTTAGGCTCATCCATTATGCAGCACACCAGCCCTGACAGCTCTAGAAGCACCAGCTCTGAAGACATGACACACCTGACCAGGAAGCAGGACACAGAATGAGCACCTCTCGTTATCAGATCAATGAGCTGCACTGGCACTCATTCTCTGCCCTGTTTGTTGTTGGGTGAAACAAATACTAGGAACAATTAGATTAAGCATCTTGTTCAAATATAGCCAGAGCAATAAAAGAAATTTGCCTTCTATAAAATTTAACAATTTAGCCTTGTAGAAAATAAATTCCTGAAGAGGAAAAAAACCCTGACAATTATTTTAACAACTCCTCCTTTTATTTTTACTCATAATGGAAATCATGTAAGGTCTAAAATGGATTGAAAGGAATGCAATTATTTTACCATAATGCTTTAATAGTAGAAAAGGAGACTATTAAAAATATGCTTAACATTTCCAATCTAAACAATAAGAACTGCAAGTTTCAAAACATTTGCTACATTTCTACAATTCCAAGAAATCTTTTCAGTTGGCCACTTCCCTGACAGAATCAGACCTGTCTCAAGGACATTTTCACTCTTTCTTACCAATCCAGAGTACCCCACTCATGTCAAGAGTGCAACTCAAATGCCACATTAAACATGACGCACTGGCAGGAATCAACATTGAAAAGCATATTTAAATATCATCGGAGATCGATTGCAAAGTAATTTTAAGAATTAGTTAATTTACAGTTTTCACATGTCAAAATGTGAGAAAAAGGTATGATTGACTGAAGTCCTTTATCAGCACATTGGTTTTCCATGTACCTCCTGACACTCATGTACACTCAGCAACCTCCTTCTAATTTGAAATAAAAAAATCCACAGAACTTGAAATTCATCATTAACAATACAACTATATTAAAAAAGGAAAATAGTTTCTTTAAGTTACTTTCCTAAGTAGCTTGTTTTCAAATTTCACATTCAAATAGATTAAATTAAAGGCAAGTAAATATCATCAAAATTTCTCTGTTCCTTTTTAAAAGCATTTAGTACTAACAATGTAGCACTCATCAGTAATATTGTTCATGCAACCATGGGTGAATACTGATGTCATACAAATTGGAAAATGAACCAGAACTGTCAGAACAAGAATACCTGCCTAATCTACAAACAAAATTATACACAAAGAAAGAGAGAAAAAAAAATCAAACAAACCCTACAATTAATTTAAATAATCCACATATTCTGTGTAGCCACAACACTCTTTTGAGAAGGAATTTACTTATAGGAATTGTATTTCTCTCCTGTTGTTTTTAATGTGACAACATATCTGCATGACAGCAGGAGCTTTGTTGTTAAGTTCACATGCTCAAGTTTTTCAATCCTGTCTGTCTGCAAGTGCACCAAAGCCATATTAAAACCTGAGATAACCCCTGTGATGTTTTAAAAGGGAAAGCTCAGGAAGAACCCAAAGCTTCTTTCTCTGGCTAAAATTAAAAGTGCCTCTTGCAATCAGCTGACTTCATTAGGTGCAAATTCAAAACCTCTCATGCTAAATATTGCCCAGCTTAGGCTGGAAGAAGCAGTCACCTACAGCAAGCTACCAGGAACAGCTGTTGATAACAACCTGTCATCTGGAATTAAGGGCAAGTGTTCAAGACTTCCCATGAGGGGTGGGGGGGGGAAAGAAAAGAAAAAACACAAAAAAGAAACTGACACAAGTTTACTTGCTATGAAAGCATCACTGACACCTCCCTGAGATTTGGACAGTTTCACCTTAACAGTCAATCCAGTTTCTGAATGTTTGCTTATTTTTCACTCCATGACTAGGGGCTCAGCAGAATATGAAAGGGTTTATATGCAGTTGGAGAGGCTGCTGGAAACTTAAAGTTATTTTGCCAAGACTGATCTGCTGAGACATTTGCGACCACCACGTGATTTAACTGTGCCAGGTAATCTGTCTTAAAGGTAATTTATCTTCTGGTATTGAGGTATCAAGCCCACCATTGCTGGTTTTGTACATGATGAGAGGCACCAGGTATCTGAGTATGAGCTGTCTTGTTTTAGCCAAAAGAGGAATATCAGCACACTCTCCAACCATCTGTTTTTTACCATACCCTCAAAGCTGACTGAATAATTTTAAATCCAGTACTTTTGTAGTGTTTTGCATACTCTGCACTCTGACTCCACATTTTAAAAAACTGTTAGAAAATTTCTCCCAATTACCTTGAAATGATACTTGTTTGTGTCATTCACTACCTTTCAAAAACATCTGATTTTTACTGCTCAGCAATAAACCAGCAATAAAGATATTTTTATGCTAAAAGAAACAAAGTTAATTTTCCTGCTGCCGCAACACTTGGTGAGATGACAGAGGCAAAGGAGTAGAAGGAAGAGAAGGGCAACCAGTGCTAAATGCCTTAATTGCATAGTATTGCATCCCATAAATTTTGTGCGTTTCACTTTCAGATGAATTCTGATGAATTTCTCTGGTTTCCTTTAAGTTTTGACTTGGGCAAAAATAAGAGAAGACACATGAGGATAAAAATAAAATTGCAGACAGAAAGTACTTTATGCATTAGGAGCTACTCATAATTCTGTTTGATGCAAGTTAACTCCTACAGAAAAGCACAGCTGCTGTCTCCAAGAGTTAGAAATCCCACATTCATACAAACTCTAGCAACATAAGAAGAGGCCTCACATCACTTATTCAAGGGATTTCATTTTTATCTTGATGAGCTGACACCACATAATGCAAAGGCATTTGCATTAGCACAAAATTATCAACTTAAATAAACTGTGTCTCAAGAGCTAATTGTCTCTTGCTGCCTGTCTGAAGAATCATTATATAATGGAACAAAATCGGATGTCTACTAATATGAAAAAAACAGATTTGACATCATAAAAAATAACACTATTTTTGTATGTTTCACATCCAAACCACAAGCCAGCAAAGTATTCAATTTTTTTCCAAGACTAATAAAAGTTAAATTACTTTGCGGTCTTTGGTTACTGGGTTAAAACTAGATATTCTGCTTTAAAACTTTGTCTTTACGTAGCAGGGTTTACAATTTAAACCAGACAGCAAATGCAAATGAACATTGAGACATTTGAAGCTGGGTTTTGAACACTGTTCAGCACTCCTCTACCTAGGTCTGAACTGTCTCTTGAGCCATTTCACAAAAGCACATTCTCTCCATGATTCAGTTATGCCATTTTGTCCCACTCCCTCTCCAGCTTAACTCCATCCAACAAGACCCATTTTGGCCACTTGTTAAAACAACTGAAGCAACATTCTCTAGAGGCAAGTATCAGATTAAATGACCTTGTTTTTTTCTCAGCTTAGTGGCTTTCTTTTGTGCTTCAGATAGCAGGGGAAGATTGAATGGTTCTGTAAAATCAAATAGGCAAATTAAATAGCAAATATACTGTCCCTTGCTACATCATCAACAGTCAGTGATGTCTTTTGCAGACTTTGTATGTAGAAGCAGGCCACTACATCTAGGTGCACAAGCCTGCCATTTGTGTCTTCCATAACATTTGGCAGGATAACCTTTGCAAACCTGAGCAGAGGTGCTTACTAAAATAAAAGGCAAGGTCTTTTTCCAGACTTGTCCAAGGAAAGTCAGTGACCCACATGATCACACAGCACCCGTTTGTTACTCTTGTGATTTATTCTTATGAAATAAACTCCATGTGGGTAAAGAGAAAGACCAGAAATCCAAACTGATGCATTTAGATGAGCTGCCACAACACTGTGTGGAGGAGATAAAACCAAAACTGAAAATACAAAGCTTGTTTCAATCTATTCCTAATGCTAACTCATGATCCCTTTACCAAAACTGCCATGACCCTCTACATGCTTTGCCACGCATGTACCATTTTCAATCATTTCACTCTTGCTATTATAGTCACAGTCACAATTCCCCTCTAATTTATCCAGTTTTCTACGCTACAAATAGAAAAGAAGTATTTCCACTCAGGAGAGAAAACTAATGTCTAGATAAATAACCCTCGAGCTTCCATTCCAGTTTCTCATTAATTTTGATTTAGACATGTGGTATTTGATCCCAAGGTAATAACAACTACCCCACCTTCTATTAAGATTAGTGAAAACTAAGCCATTCAATTCTCAACAGAGAGAATTGACCTAACCGTGCCTTGACCACTTCAGCTCTTTACAGACCATTTCTGTATCAGGGTTAGAGAAGGTGCTACCTCTGCAGCTAATAACTCCCACGCAGGGCAAGAAGGTTGAGACTTGCTGCTTCTTTCAAACGCCCTAAAATAAACAAACCCCTTTGTTCCTTCCCCTTGTAGTAACAGAAGTGACCAGATGGGAAAAATCAAACAAAGGTTTTCCTGATTATATCCATTTTATTATAAACAGCTGTTTTTCTCCAAGTCATTGTTAGATCTTACACAATTTCTTGATGGTCTTATGCACAGAAGTCAATCAACAATCATTTTTATATCTATGTATATTAAAGGCTTTTAAGTCTTCATATTGTTGATTTGCATTCATTCATCAGCTAAATACAAATAACCATTTAGCAGATAAGATGATCTCTACAACTGACACATTTTACAGGTTTTATCAGTTTGCAAATTCACAGAGCAGCCTCCCAGGGACCAACACTTACATGTCTCACAATCAAAACAAACAACATCTGCAGTCCTCAGAAAATACTTAGTAAACAAAACAAGGTGTGTGCTGACTGTAGCATTAGCATAAACAAATACCACTAAAATATTTTTTTCCCATACTTTTGAAGTCAGAACTATTTCCAGATTCTCAGGAATAAAACACAACCTGAATGTCTGCTCAAAGTCACCTTAATGCTGGGAGATCAGCTCCTAAAAAAGGACTCTGAACCAGTACCTTTCAAAGTTAAAAAAAACCAGCTATTTGATATAATCACCAAACAAGATACTAATGAGGCTGTTTGCAATTAGCTTGGAAAAGAGAAACATCAGCAATAAACCTGCCAGATCTTAGGATGACTGCAACCTCAGAGAGTAGGAGAGAGCTGAGAAATATTGGCAGAACTTCCCAGCATAAAGGCTGAGGGTGCGAGAAAGGAGAGGAAGTGGAAAGCGAAAGGGTGATGGTTTCCCAGCTCCTTCCAACATTTTTGTCTGCAGAGTATCTGTATGTGTGAGCGAAGCCCCGAGGTTACGCTGCTAACAAACAAACTGTGTGTGGCTCGTGTCCATGTGTGCCATGTGTGTGACTAAACAGGCCCTGATGCACCACGGCAGGCAGCTGACTCCAATCAGAAACTTCAGTCCCACCAGTATCAGGGGTTGCCACATCTAAACTGTGCTAAGTAAATTACAAACGTTTAATTCTATTTTTATATTCATTAAATCTTTAAAAAACAAGTAGCAAATTTAAAAATTCTGAAGAACTTAAGTGGTTTTGAACATTGAACATAACCTGTACTGGAGATTTTTGAAGGAAGCTGCAAAATAAAAACAAACATAAATTTTAAAAATGTGTTTGGAAACATTTCAGCTGCTTTTCTTTCTAGTATTTCACATGTAACTATTTGTGGTTTAGCCAGGAATTTTTTAATATTCATTTGATTCAATGAACAGATGCCAAAGCTTCATCTCAAAATTCTCTGTAAGAGCTTAATTTATTTTTGAAAAGGAGGTAATAGGTTTTAAATATCTAACTCTTCTTCAGAAAAAAAGCCCAGAAACAAAACTCAGCCAAAGGTCAGGCTTGTTAAACACATACATCTATGAAATTCAGATCAAAACACTGCTTCCTGCAATTAAAACATTTGCCACATTTCCCACTGGGCTCAAAATTCAGTCCTTTTGCTAGTGAGACAGAGGGCAAAAACAAACTCTTTTCTAAAACTAAAAGTTTAGAAACATCCAGCTGTGCAACTTCTGAACTACACAGAGCCACACCAAATATACATGGGCTCTGGAGAGGTCATCCTCCTTGTTATTCATATGACCAAGGGATGAGATAAAAACAGTTATCTGATCCAAAAGTCAGGAAATGCAATTCCCTTTTACATTCTAAGCCCAAACCCACATTCCAGCAGCTCCCTCGGCCACTGCTGGACCAGCCCAGCACCACCCAGAGCACTGCTGGAGACCTTCCTGAGCCCCTGTCACGCCAGCTCCCACCACCATCAGCTCCTGCCACTGTTCCCCTTCACAATGCCACCACCAAATGCTGAAAGGAACTTTGCAGCCATTCCCAGCCTGACTGTGAGGCCATTAAGGAATCCTAGAGAAAAGTGGAACTGAGCATCAGGAGGGCAAACATTTCAGCCAAAACAGGTTGCCTTGGAGTTATGATGCCTAAGGTATCCAGGTATCCAGGTCCAGTTTGCATCTCAGCCACAAGTTGCTTGGTTAGACAAAAATCTCAACATATCTCTTGCATAACACAAACACAGCTTCTTGGCCAGGATTTTTTAATCTCTCTTTGCATGAGGATATCTTTTTGTTGGTTTTTGTAAAGTATTGTATTTGAGGTTAGCTGTTTAATGAGCATATTGTTTAACAAAACAACGCACCTCTCACCAGCTTTTAAAATCTCATTCTTTTTCTGGTCTAGTCTCTCCTGTAGTACAGTTACTTTACACAAATCAGGCCACCCAATTTGCAGGTATAAGCACTTACATATTAGAGCTGGAGGCACACTTGACAGCAAAAACCCTGGTCAAATCTATCGCACTAAGCAGGACACACAAAGAAAGGAATGTAGGAACCTTGGACTAATAGTTCTGTAAAAACAAATAGTAAATGTCCTCAAATGTGTTATTAATTAAAAATAAGTCACTTCTGAAAATTGAGCATTTATTCGGAAGTTCCCTAAAACTACAGAAACAAATAGAAAGCTTTCTTTACAGGTAAAAGTCAAAATTTCTTTCCCTACATAGAATACAGTGATCATTTTGTTTTAAGAAATTAATCTGATTCAAAACAAACTACTCTCAGTTCCCAAGGCCTTTACTAGTTGTGCAGCTAAAAAAAAAAGGCATGCAAACAGCACAAAATACATTTCATGTACCAATTTGCATTTGCCACCTCAGTTACACTCTCCGGAGATGAGCTTTTCTCTACTTCTCAAATCAGAGACACGGGTACCTTTTTTCTCACACTTTTCTTCCTCTCTCCTCTCAGAACAGTTCTCTCCTTCTGCAACAGCACTTTTCAGTCCTTCAGAAAACTATAAAGAATTCAATTCACTAGATTCTCAGATCAAGTCACAGCTGATTACAGCATCTTATTTACCCTAGTGTGTCTGAATACAGAGAACATTCTGGTTAAACTGTTACACAAAACGCAGTAAGCTGGAACCAAGAGATGTAATGGCAATCTGCACATTACCTTTTGAAGTAAATGCTGTTTTAAGGAGTAAAAAAGAACATTAATATAAGCATTTCCTCCTTCACTATCATGACAATATTGCTTTATCTTGCATTATACCCTGATGGCCACTTGTGTCATTTAGAGGCTTTACTGGAAAAAATCCCTCATGCTTGGAAAGGCCCTTAGAGACCAAATAATTTCTGTCTCAAAGTTGAATCAAACATTTCAAATTCAAAATATTTGAAGTTTATTTAAAATCAAATTCAATAATATGGAAATATTTTTACATTAACCACTGGCAAGAACCCTCAACAGCAGTGGTCATTCTTCCCTTAGTAAATCCAAAGAAAAGCACTCCAAAAATAATAATTCAAAATATAAAGAAATAAGT
Source organism: Zosterops lateralis (assembly GCF_965231275.1). Taxonomy (NCBI): domain Eukaryota; kingdom Metazoa; phylum Chordata; class Aves; order Passeriformes; family Zosteropidae; genus Zosterops; species Zosterops lateralis. The sequence continues at coordinate 24,007,218 of NC_139766.1, read as the reverse complement.
TAAGCAACTTTTTCTGTAATTCTGCTTTAAGCTTCTGTACTCTCAGGGAACTAGCTCTGACACATATTGACACTTCGTTTTATCAACCTAAAACCCCACACAAGCAGTTACACTGATGCAGAATAGCCTGAAATCACTTTACACTGTCTTTGAAGGAGACCACAGGAGGATGCATAGCAAGCACAGACCGCTGAAGACCATGATTCCTTGCTTGTGCAATTACATGGAAATCAATAAAGAGCCTCTTTCTGTATCAGATTTATTACTGACTCTGTTAAGAATTGGCTCTGTTCTACCTGAAAATCTCAGACTGAATTAAATTAGCATTTTCTATAAAAAAATACTGTTATGCAATAAAGAATTTAGTCTGATATATGTGTGAATTAAAAACTAGCAGCCATCTAAACCAAGTGTTACATGCTAAGACGCCTATCACCAAAATGCCAAGGCCAGTAAGCCACAGTATCAAAACTCACACATTTCAACCACAGCATGAAAAAATACCCCCAAAACTCCTTGAGCTTTGAATGAAGAGATGATACGACAGAATGCATCATCTATGGAAGTCCATTTGCATAACACATTTAATGGGTTTAAAAAAACTCCTAAAACATAACACCAACTAACCACCCAAAATCAGCAACTAAAAACCCCCCAAACAGTATGCTATGAAAATTTAGGCTGTCCAGAGGACTAAAACACCCTTGAATTTCCTTGTGGTACTTGCAAATCATGCTGCCATCAGTTGTAAAGAGGCCACATGGCTGATGCTAACTGTGCCTCGTGCTGCCTCTGCAGCAGCCCTGCTCTGGCCTGTTGGCCTGGCTGGCAACAGCAACACAGCAGAGCCCCAAAATGTGGGCACAGGTTGACCACAGACACCCCAGAACTATTCGCAACTTACTGATGGCCAGCTGCTGGTGAATGAAGAAAAGCAACCTTGAGAGCCTGGGAGAGACTGCTTTAAGCTGACAGCAGGACAAGGAACAGAAAAAGGCACTTGATCCAGCCTAGGAAAGAAACATCATGCACATCACACTGTACGCAGGCCAGGGTCTGTAGGCAAAAGGACAAGACCCATCTCCAGGCTTCACATCTAATGAAAGCACAGGATCTCCAGTGCAAGTGGGAGACTGCCATGAAGGAGTTGTCATGGGAATGCTGGAGCTGTGCACCAGTGTTGGCAGCCAGCCAGGGGTCTGTTGGTCCAATCCGGAATGCCGCAACCTTCCCAGAGAGAGGGGTCTCGCAAGAGAAATCCCCCCAGGGGTCTCAGGCAATCCTCCAGCCACTGGGCAGCCTCAGCAAGGTGGGCACAGCCTGTGGCTGCAAATGATCAGCTCTTAGCAGTGATTTCAGCTCTGCTTTGCAAGGTTATCCCAAGCCAACTCAGAGACAGAGAGACAGGAGTGCCGTGTGGCGATTCCACAGGGATAGCCTTTATTATCCAGCACCCTGTGAAGGGGGCCAGGGACGACAGCTCCTCCTGAACTGGGCAGAAGCTGGGAAAGTGAGGGTGGTACCAAAGGGGAAAGACCAATGGATTAGAAAGAATCTACATGGGTATCCAGAGCATGATGGGATCTGACCATGACCAGGGATGACAGCCTCATATAAGGAGAGGTTATCTCTCCCGGGAATCACAGCTTATCACAGCCTGTTCAAGGGACATCCCTTCAGGGGAGAGGCTTGGAAAGCTTATCTGCCTCCACACACCAGTTCCTGCTTCCCACCAGCTGCAAGGACCTGCCTCTGTACCTGTACTTGGAGAAGCTCCCCAGCTGCTTCTCCTCTAGCCAGCCCTGCCACCTCAAGGACACAGGACCAGCTCACCAGCCATCCATAACCACACACAGGAGTGTGGGCGGTGTTCTCCTCAAAAACTCTGGACTGGAGTTAATTGGAGTTTAACTTTAAGACCTACTTGTTCAGGAATGGCATCTAAAATGGTCCTTCTGAAAGCAGATTTTAAAAACTGAGGTACATACGAGTTGCTGTCCCTTTCTGCCGATCCCTATACACCTTTAGAAATTGAATTTCGCTAGTTTCCAACTGAAGTCATAAAAACCTTGTGCTGCAAACTCTTGTGGTAAGGGAGAACAGTTCTTACAGCTGATTATTCTCTGCTAGTTTAATTGCAAAAGACAAACAAAAATAGAGGGGGAAAAAAAGGCCAAGGTTGCTCTTTTTGTATCTCAAGCAATTCTCATTTCTCCTTCAATTTCTTTGATGACCAATGAACTCAGCAAAAAGTTCTGGTGGCTAATTTACCCCGCTATTCAAGCCCATAACTTGCAATTTATTAAGGCAATTCTAATTAGCTTTGGGAGGTATGAAGTGTTTACCATGTGTATCTGAATGACTTGCTATTTGTCCTAGGGAAAGAACAGTAATAGAGCAGAATTGCTCCATGCAGTATGAATGAAAATGGAATAATCTGTTTAGCAGTCAAATACATCAGAGATCCATATTTTTCACATGACAACCTTGTTTCAAAGTTATTTAAAAAAAACCAACAACCCGACAAACAAACCTATGCACTTTTCCCTTTTACTACCCTTCAGAAAATGTTTGCTAATGCATTCTGTTTATTCCATGTCAGACAAAACCCAAGCACATAAAGACAAAGATCTATATTTTCATTTCCTACATTCATGAAAATCTTGCTATTTTGTTCATCCCAAACAGATAACTAATTCCTCTGCCTTAAAATAATTTATATTCAATCAAGTGTCCTCAGTCCTAGTGTCTTAATCTTAAACAATGTGTTTAAAATTTTTATTCAATTTTTTTCTCACCAATATTGTTTCACTTAGCTATGATACCCTAAATATTACCTGAAGCAAAAATCAGCATTTACTTCACTCCCATTCATTTAGTGCTATTTTTCTCAAATTCATAAAGATGGTTGTCTGATAAAACAGATAGGGTTCCTTAACAGAGGCCCACCGAGCCTTCAGCTGCAGACCATGGAAGTCACAGAGAAATTTCCAATGCCAAGCCAGAAAGAAATATCTTTTCACCCTGTTGTCAAACTATCAGGTTAGATTGCACATTTTGCAAACAATTTTACACAATTAGTATGTCACCAGCATGTTTTTGTTGTATTACTTGAGGGGCAGTACAAAAGATTTCTAAATTTCAAATTGTCCAGTAGCGTCTCAACCTGGCTTGGCACACCCCAGATTCTCGGAAGTGTTTTATTTAGAAGGCACTGTTGTAAAATGTACTCTGGGACCTTCAACCTACTTTTCTCACTACAGAGCAACACTAAAAGGATTAGAGGATTTTACCAGGATGCAGAGATGTTTACCTAGGAATCAGCAGCAGCTGTATAAAAAGACTAAAGCTCTGCTCTGTGTGTCTGTGTGTGTGTTTTCATCCTTCTGAACCTCATTTATTTATGAAATTAATCATCCCTAATAGTAACTTCCTAGTGAATGCAGCTGTTCTTGACAACATGGGAAAGACTAGCGTCTTGATCTTAAGAATCTGTGATACTCCACACTAGGCGGATGCCCTTTTAATAATGACTAACTCTTCCCTTCACTAAACAGACTGGGGGTGGAGGGTGAAATGTGTTGCTCTTTTCTTTTGCATTCAGGCAGTTCTGCTGGAAGAATGCTGAAGAAACACCATCCTTCTTATCAAGCTCTCAGTCATATCCTTCTCTCAGACAAAGTCAATTTTCTACAACTGCTTTAGCTTGCAAAATAAACACTAAACATATCTCAGGTAAGGATGTCTTATAAAACTAGTAGTCTCTGTAAAATAATTGAACTGATTCTGAGTATTATCAGATTCATTTTGTATCACATGTTTACACTACCACTTTGTTGATGCATATAAAGGACAAGGTATACTTCCTGTGTAAAATCTGTCATTTGGCATGTAGCACAAACTACTTCATTCAGGTTTCTCCAGTTAGCAGTATTACTCTCCATCCAACTAAGAGAACAGAATATGTTTAGTTTATGGACCATTCCAGCACATCAAATAAAAAATTTTCGTGATCAGTGGGAAGATTTACAAAGAATGCACAAAGCATAATATTTTGCATTATGTGTGAAATTCCAGATCATTAATCTCTTAAGAAGCAAGCCCTTCACACAGCTTCCCTGGACAGAGCTCCAGACAGGTCTTTCTTACCCACACTAAATGTAAATTGGATCATCACCTCAGGAAGCAGCCTGCCCACTAGAAAAACATGTTGTCAACCACACATAGGAGCATCAGCCTATTTAATAGACAAAACCACAGTTACAACACAATAAATTATGTTCTTTACATTCATGCTGATTATAAGTAAACATAAAAGACAAAGACAACTTCACCTCCCAACAATTCAAAGGCCAGTTCACTGACTGTTGAAAAGTCTTGCTGTATGAAGAGTCAGGAAATGAAGGGGTTGGTATCCACAAGCAAGACAAACTGAAAAGCAAGTGCCCTTGAAATATAATTTCAAAAAATTATATTCGAAATTGGAAATGGGTATGTAATCAATTTTTTATATATACAAGAAGTCTTTAATAGCAGTATATTTTCAATTATACTTCAGGGATGGCCTATTTCTGGTTTCCCATTACAACCTGTGTTAATAATTCTCCAATGAGCCTGGGGCCGAAACACCACCTCTTCTTACATGGAATACATTACACTGTAATAATTATACATACACTCATGAGTTGTGCTTTGTACTTTTTTTTTTTTTTTTCATTCTTTATCAGAAGACTCCCAAGGCAGGACTAACTGCTAGTTCACTGAGAGAAATTGTTTCCACTCTTAACTTATTCAGCCTCCTGCTCTTGAGACTGTTGAGCTACATGACTGTTAAACAATGAGGAGCATTTGGAACCAGGACAACGCTGGCACAGGAATAGGCACAGTTGTAGACGCAATCACTGATATATGTTTAAAATATATGTTGAGTTTTTCATCTTCTCTAGTCTTACACAGTGAGGTCTCTTCAAAAAAACTATCCTCATGCAGCCAAGACTTTGGTCACAGACATATACAGCAAGTTTCCTCTCATGAGTACTGCAGACTCATGAATTTGTGCAGTGCTCTCCTGTGTGCCTATGCAAACTCTGAACTGCAACATACTGGTTTTTGTTGATAGTATCTCAAGTTTGAAATTCAGAAGTGAATGAAGATACAATTCTGCTTTAGGATGTGATGCAGAGCCAACCCCACTGCAGAGGAAAGTCTCATAGGTTAAATAAGCTAATAGGACCAACACAAGGCAAGTAGGTATTTTTCTCCTATCTGAATTCACATAACTGCTTGGGGCACTGAAATATAATATGAAACACAAGGATGAAAACTCAAAGCAATAAATTAACAAGGCTGTTTTCAGCAACATGTTTAGATACTATGCAGTAATCCTGGAGTGAATACACATGTCAAATAAAGATCAATACTGACCAGCTGCCCTAGCTCTATGCATCTTATACATTGAAAACGAAAAAGACTGCTGGAAAAAGAGAGCCTACGATTATGTAGATAAAGATCACAATTTATGCTGCATGTTAGAAGTAAGACCAGAGAGGCAGACTAAATACTAACACAAGCTTTTGAGTGCTTACCTTCAAATTCGCTCTACTTTTTTTACTACTGCAATGCAAGTTAAGTACAAATATTAAATATAAATGTACAGACCTCTTAGGAACATAACACCCATATTAGAATGTTCATTAGAAGTTAATATTAGTAGATCTTGTTTGAACCATGACAGAATTTGAACACAGAAATCTGAAGTATTCAATAAGCCCTAACAACTGCAAGAAATTCAATAAGCCCTAAAACCTGCAAGCTAAATTAGGCGAATGATTAATTCTTTGTAGGTCCTTTGAGTGCAGCTCCTACATATAAACACATGGCCTACCAAATTATTTCTGTATGAAGTGCTTGTAATGCTAAGAAAAAATGTCCAAAATAAGCACATGTTTCCGAGGGTTGCTCTGAAATGCCAAGTGGACAGCCCATGTCTAGAAAAGGTAGTTTAGATATTTAGAAATGTAAATATGAGCTACCAAAGAAATCCTCGATTCTACAGCAGTTTTTCTTCATGAAGGACAAAAGTGTTACTTGAAAGATGGTGTGCAAACACAGGCTGGATTGCCAGATCTTAGATATCTGTGTTTCTTAGAACAGGTGGTTCAGACAAATTCTGCTACAGGCAACTCTAAAAGTTGATTTTAGGCTTTAGGTTAGAAGAAATGGTGTGCACAAATAATGAACCTCAAATGTTTTACTAGTCAAAATCAAAGCTGTGCTTCAGGCAAATGGCAGTAGAACAGCTGACGAAGTACATACCTTCAATGCATTTTATGTCCCATTCTGTAACAAACAAAAATCAGTATGTGACATCACTGTGGATCAGTTGTATATGAAATCACTAAATGATCGGTTGTGGATCAGTTTACATATGAAAGTGTGAAATCACTTTTATGTTTTATCAAAACAGGTTACAATGGGCACCACATTCCCTCTGATTGATGTTTTTAGTGCTTATTCACAGTAGAGAGGAGTGGAGAATCACAACCTCTAGAAAATTTTTACATGAAGACGATTTCATAGACCAAAAAGGTCCTGACCATGCAGGCAAATGTAATTGGACAATCAATAGTCTTTGTTGCAAAGCTCCACAATCCAGCTCACACAAGGACTCTTGGCCTCATCTCAGATTCTGAAGCTGACAGACTGAATGCTGTTTGAAGACTGCTAAGAAAATCTTGCATCTTTCACTAGTTCATTCTTTTCCACTAGTCATCATCCAACACATGCAGCAGCTGGATAAACAGAGGTTTGCATTGAACAGAAAGATTTCTTTTGATTTGCAATGAAAACCATTACTGGCCATCACAGCTCACCTGATATGGAACCAATAATAGTTTTAAATGTCAGGCATCAAAGGAGTCTAAGCATGGAATCCAGCCTGAGTTCTGGCATTTATGCTTCTTAAGACACATATTGAGCAAAGAAATACTTCCCAGTTTTGCACATGTAAGACTTCTCATACCTGTGTTGTAGTCCCGACTATAACAGGATCCAAAAACAATACTAAACAAAGAGCTGGGAAGGTTTTTTTGTTTTGTTTGGGTTTTTCCATGAGGAAGCAATAATCCTCCTTAAAAAGGATGCATTCTCTTCCCATTTCCCTTTTTCTGGGGTTTTATTACATATCTAATGGATAACTACGGGCATGTGACATCTTCAACCACCTCATTCTCAATTAAAGGCTTAAAGGCTGCTTGTGGACAGAAGCCAGAGAAACCATGTTCTGGTCTTTATAGTCTTTCTTATCGTCCCTTTCTGACTCACAAAATAGGTGTCCCTAACATAACCAAGATGTGTAAAATAGGTGTGAACCTACACTAGCCCAGCTAATGATAGCTACATATAGTCAACGACAGAAGTGAGTCAGGATGGCTTTCTGTATAGCATGGCACAAACAATCAGATGCATTATGTACATTTTCCTCTGCATTTAAACAAAATTAATAAAATAAAATAAAATAAAATAAAATAAATAAAATAAAATAAAATAAAATAAAATAAAATCATACCAAACAACCAAAATGAGCTCAGCAAAATACACTAGGTCCTGTCACTGTGCATAAGGACTAAAATGCAATGTAAGGCCACTGCAAAGCGAAGGGCTGTACACACCTGCAAGATGTACAGTGAAGCAGAAAGCAAAATTCAAAGCACTAGCATGGTGCATGTAAAGGAAGTTGGGTGACTGCTAGAAGTAGTAAGGGAAGAAGAGCAAGCACGGGACTTCAGATGAAACAGTGTTAAGTATAACTTGTAAGTGGCTAAATGGCTACTGATGTATCAGCCAGGAAGTCAAAAAACTTTCTGACAGAAAGCTACACAGCCATAAATCTAGGCAGATGCCTACAGAAAGACACAAAGAATGGAAGGACCAGCCTTAATGGAAGGACCAGCCTTGGTCACAATATACATGTGCTGAAGAATACCAGTAGTAAATGGCCACCAACTGAACTTTAACTGTTACTAAGCAGTGGTCTTTCTGTCCAGTCTGTTTTCCACCTATCCAGCAGACTTCAATTGCTTTCTACCTTATCTTAAACAACACTATGGGAAACAACATCAAAAATCAAGGAAAAGAACATTTGCTGCACTGTCCTCAGCCACTGAGCCAGTTATCTCACCATATAAGGCAAGCAAGTTAGTAAGCCAAAATTTACCTGTGAAAATTCAAGTTGACTATTTCTAATCTCCTCCTTGTTCTTCATATACCCTCAAACAGCTTCCAAGATAATCTGTTTTTGCCATAATCTTCCTGGAGACAAAGGTTACGCCAGTCCTCCTATGTCAATCTCCTTCAGATCAGCCTCTTACGGTATCACTCCTACCAGTTTCCTGAGCAAGCTGGAGTCTGCTCTCCCGAAGTCCAGTTGGTTCCATTATTATCTTTCTTTTCTCTGACAATTTTAAATGTCATCATTTCACAGCTGCAGCTGCCAAATCTGTCATCAACCCAAAATCCATCCTTAATTACTCAGGAGTAGTAGGTCTGGCAGAACAGCTCTGCTAGTCAGCTTGTTCAGCGCCAGTGTCAAAAGACTCAGACATGATCACAAGGGATATGGACTGCAGCTTCCAGCCAACAGTTTAATCATATGGAAGACCATGGGTTTTTTGCCTAAGATCTGGTGAGCTGACAGGCAGAAAGCATGGCACTCTAGCTTTGCTCTTCTCTCATGATGCACAGAGGAACCAGCTTTATGGAATATTTCCAGACACAATTTCACGCATAACTTCCACAAGGGTCCAATATACTTTTAGCAATTATCTGAATTCTTTGGAGGCTGAAGACCCTAATTTACGTGCATCAAGAATATGCATTTACATCAGTCTAGCTTTTCAGTATTCTTAAGAAAATGGAAAGAGAAGAAATGAAAGAGGCAGTCAGGGAATTTGACAACATAGTCTTTGTTTGTCATTTGGAGAATCTCAATCTCTGGCACACACAGAATTTTTCAGAAGGATTTGACTGTCACAGAGGGAAACAGGGTCCAGATGTCCACTACTCAAATAACAGAGCCAGTGTAGAGTTGTTGGGGAGACAGAGTGAAAGAAATCTGGTATATTTATGTTCTGCTTGAGTATTAAAATATGATTGTCTAATGAGAAAGCTGAATGAATGTCTGGATTTTGACAACAGAAGGAAGGACTCTGAAAAGCTAGAGACAACTAAAAACTACACTATGTCTAGACTAATGTTCAAGTAATTTTTTTTAAAGGTCAAGTGTAGATCAAGCATGGATAAAATATGGAGGTCATCTTCCATAAGATCTCCATAAGGAAACCTTTCCTCAAGCTATTCAAGTGGCAGTGTTCTGAAATTACTCAGTAGGCCATCTCCTCTGCTCGGATGGACACTCATACTACCATGGGTCACACGATCATGTGTGATCCTACAGAAGGCTGCAGCATTTTACATAGTTAGCTGATTTAGGCCATGGTGGACAACATGTTTCAGCTTCTTAGGGGCTTCTGCTCCCTGCAAAGCTGTCATATCATTAGCTAGGAACAGGCTGTCAGGAGACATGCACACTCCTTTTCCAAAGTGGCTTCATGTCTGCTCTTTTGATAGCCTACAGTCCAGGTCATTCAGCTGAAGAGAAAGGTCTACCAATATTGTTTTTCCATCAATGCCTTTCCCAGCTAAATGCTGGTAGCCCTAGCCATACTTTGAGCTTACTTTCCAAAGCAAGAGAGCTGTGTGAGAGTCAAAGGTGAGAAATGAAACTCCATACTATACTCATTATGAAACATCATATGAAAACACTGAATCATCCAGTTTGAAGAAGTAGACACAACAGAGACATGCACAATTCCAAGAGGACTTCTAGAGCAGATACACACAGAAATACTCTTCAGTATTTCCCAAGCTACCTTCCTGCTACTAAAAGTCACTCCACACTTAAGGTCCAAGTTGGGAGTTCAAAGCAGACTGCACAGATATCAGTGACAGTTACTGAGAATTTCAAGAATGCATAATCTTTACTGACACCTGGCAAAATAGCTGTTAATGCTAAGACCTAGAAATCCTTGCCAAAGAGGCTTAAAAAAAATAAATAAGGAACTTCAGTCATCTGACATGCATTTGCAAAATTGTTGTGGAAATAACAGAGTTGCACCCAGGTTCTGTCCTCACAATGTATTTTACAGCATTGTAAGAGTTGTATCAGGTCCACAGAATCACTACAGTTTGGGTGCAGCTCTGGAAAGGAAGTATAAGAACGAAAAACACTGAATGAACAGAAATAAGGACTGCAATGCTTAATGATAACGCCCAATAATTCAGGAAGAATAATTCTAGGTTATAGCAGTGCGTTGCATCAACATAATTAGTGAGCAGAGCTGGCATTATTTTTCATACAGACACCTTACCTGACCCCCAGCATGTGATAACAGTTCTACATGCCCTTGGGTCTTTGCTCTGTGGAACAAATAACACTTTCCTTAAGGACGGAGTAAGTTTGCAATTTATATTCCCCTTTCCCCTTCCTATGCTGCACATATTTGGTCATTAAAGTAATAGATCATAAGAGATAAAGCTCTGTACATCTACAAAGGCCCATCTATAATCATGAGGACACAATTCTATTCAAAAGATAGTTAATACCCCTCAAACACTTTTCCTCAATATCATCCTTTCACAATTACGGATAGAAAGACATGGGCTTACTTCCACCCAGTGACTGTCCTTCATCTCTTATCTCACACAACCATATCATGCAGTATTAGCAAACAGTTTTTGAAACTTTCCAGATCCATTTAGAAGCACAAATATTCTTAATAAATAGTTACAAACGTGTGGTCATAAAACTCACAGAGAATGTGGTGAAGGAATTGAAACAAAGGCATCAAAACAAGTTGAAAGGTGCCAAATATAAAAGAACTTGAGAAAAAAGTTTCCTTTCATGCAAAAACAGGGAGGACTTTTGCAACAGATGTTATCACTAATTACTGGAAGTCAGATAAATAACATATTTAATGGTGTTTCATCTTAAAAATTACCTTCTATCTGCTCAGCTTCATCTGAATTTGCCCTGTAGTATTAAACCAGTTGTATGTTTGAGTCAAAGTAAGTGTTCACAAACCTGAGAAAAACAACCAGTTCTATATTTAAACTACACAATATTGAAAACTCCTTCCATTATTGTGGAAAACCTGCTAGGACTTACGATTTTTAAAACAAGAAACAAAAATGTTGCCGTTTCCTTTATTAGGAAATGGAATTGAATTTTCTGAGACCATCTTTGCAACTTAGTTATGACAGTAACATTTTCCTGGCTTATATAGGCTTTCTGATGTCATTACACACCCAGCTGCCTGTTTATTTTCATTTAGTTAAAACTAACCAAAATGTCTTGAGGTTGTTACATTACCAAAATGCATGCATGGCACAGGAGAAGGCTTCATGTTTATGCATTAAGACAACAAGAAAATTAAAATAATTTATAGTTTAAAAATTCACACAATACCATTCAGAAATGGAAAATCTAAATCCTCTAGTTATTAAGGCATCAGTACAGGGGACAAAAATAAAAGATCAACCAAAGCTCAAACACAGTTGGAATGCAGCACCTGAGAACTATCTGAGGTCTACCCATTAAATTATGTAAATTATAATGAGAAAATGTTGTTAAAGTATTTTGATGGCTAGTCTCATAGACACAGCAACTTCTACAAAATGGGAGAAACAAGCTATGCCAACACCTACCCAACTTCAAACAGCCTAAGATCAAATCAATGGAAAGTCAAAATAGAACATATTTGTTTGGATTTAGTAGGACAAGAGTAAAATATCCACATTACAGTAAAACACAGTTCCTTATTTTTACCCCCTGTGAAAATGTAAGGTGACTCTAAAAAGCCCCAAAACCAAAAGTGCTGTCAGTGAAGTCTTTGCTTCCCTGTCCTTTCTGCTCCTCTTATGCCCAAGACACAAACCATTCACAACATTTTGCATGCAGCCTGATGGATCCTAGAAAACTAACCTCTTCAAAAAGTTTTTCCAGGAAGTGTTTTTGGCATGCTAGTGATAATTTCCTTTTCTTGACAAGCACTCCCTACCCAAAAAAACCTCTTGTTTGGCACACAACTCCAGAGAACACCTGTGCTTTTTGCTTCATCCAGCAGATCCAACACTAAAATCAGTCTCACTTATCCAGCTACCCAAGCTGCAATCAGATGAGAAAACAGCTGTTCCATGACTTCTTCCATGTTATTTCAGGCAAAATACACCCGAGATTCAGCAAATGTGCATTGTAGATTAAAAAAACTCAAGAAAGAGTTTCTAATTAATCTACAATATCCATCCCCATTGCCCCAAAAATGGGATGTCCTACTAAATTTAAAACAACTACTAGACATTTCTGCTGTCTCAACCTTAAAACTAGATCTAGCATTAACAAGCCAAACATTTCAAAAAACATCTGACACCAAAACACAGGATTGAAATGTGAACGAAGGCTTGCCCCATCACGATGCAAAAGCAATGAGCAAGCTACAGAGAAAATAGGTTTGCCTGAGTGATGTTGTAACCTTTAGAAAATAACTGGGACAACAAAATGAAAATGTTTTCAATTTGACCAAGACTTCCTAATGCCCATATAACAGTCACAGTTCATGCTAGCTCAAAGCTGAGAGACTTGAAGACATGCTACACACCAAGACATACGTGAACTGAGACTTTCATAAAGTTTTTCATTGTTTATACAGTTGGTAACCATTTACTGTGAAAGGCATTATGGAGCAAAGGGGTTTTTGTTGAGGTTTTCCTTTTTTGTTTTTTTTTTTATGAGTTGATACCACATGTTTTCACAGACAAAAGAAAAAAATTCTTTAAAAGCCAAAGCAGCCAGATTCATTTTGGAACGAAGCTTGCAAAACCGAATGAACCACATCTGCAGAGTAACTGCAGCAATGATATAAAGAGATTCTCACTCGTTCACAGTTCTGTGTACTAATGTAAAAGTTTATTTCTTTGTTTTAACATAGAACTGTCTCTGAAAAATGCTCTTCCCACCTTGGATACCATCTAATTAGTTTACTCCATATCCTACTAAAACTGGTTAAACATTTCCACTGCATCCACCAGTCTACATCCAGTAAGATTTTTTGTTGACACCTCTACAAAATTTAGTAACTCATATGAAAGTGGGGCAGGCAAATGAATCACGAATAACCTGTAACTCTTGCAGTAAATTTCACTAGCTTGGAAAATTAAATATCTTGGACTAAAGCAGTTCCACAATGATTTCAAGAAGTTGAACAAAAGTGCAATGGACTCCATATCCATGCTCTGAGCAGTTAAGCTGTCTCATTTCAAAGCAATTCCACAAGCTGGCTCTAGCTCTAAGCATTCCACATTTTAAGAAGTGTTGGGGTTTTTTAACATAAGCTTGCAATAGGAAGCTACACATATTCAGAAAGTGAACTCTGAAAGCACAGACTTGACCACAGACTACTCTGAACCAAAACATGGAAGTTTGACAGGAAAGCACAGTCTATCCCTACAAAAGAAGGGCTTCAGTGTCTTACCAAAGAAATCCCTTGGGAAATCCAAGAAGCCTGTTTTGTCTCTCACTTCATCTGTTCATTGTAGGGGGGAAAAATTCCATCTGTGCATAAAAAGTTCTCAAATCCGGCACTACAGACTGCATGCTGTTAAATTAGTGCATTCATTAGTAATGTTTTGGAAATGTGCCTATACATTGTATGGGGAGGAGGAAGAATCTTTCATTTTTTAAAAAATAGAGAGAGACAGAGAAAAATTGCCCCAAGCTGGTCTATCCTAACATCTCAGCACCACCAAAAATTATCAGAGAACTTCCCCTTATGAGCTTTTACACAAAACAGATGACCTCAGGCATCACAGTAACTGGTAGCACAATTACAACTTGATCATATGTGGTATGTCTCCTGAAAAAAAAGAGTATGTATTATATATCTTCAGCATATTGTTGACTTCTTTCTTTTCCTTTGAGATCTTTATTTAGCCTGGCACAAGTATGGACAGCTGTCCCTGCACACAGCTATGGATACATCACAAAGAATAAAGCTAGCTAGCTTTTACATTTTCAAAAGCAACACAAGAAAGCCCCTTTCTCAGCACTGCCATAGGTACCTGACCCTAGCTGCCTTTCCTATCGCATTTTACCTACTGTCAAAAACTTCTGCTTTTTACATTTATTTGCGTATGATCATCTGGCCTAAGAAGTCACTGCCCCACTTTTATTCATGCTTATGAACAATTACTGGTTACTTTCTTATACAGCCATTTAAAATAATTAGTGAACTTGGGTTTTGCCACCCCTGGGATTTGCATCCTCTTGGTGCTGACTATACTGGCTGTGTTTTGACACTTGGAAAGAAAGGTGTTTCCTACAAAAAAAACCTTTGCCACCCAACTTTAAAGGGTTTTTCATCAGGACCTCAACCTAAGGAGCCCAACTCCACTGACTTGCAGGCTCCTAAGAAAACTAATTACTTCCTTTTCTCGATGCACTGTATAACTTAAGGCATCTAATATTATTACCTTTCATTCTTCTCTCCCCAGCTTTAAGACCTGACACTACTTATGTCCATACTTCTGTATGCATAAATATGCTCTAGTTTTACATTATCTGTGTTTCAGCCTCTGCCTATCCTATAACTTTAAATCTCCTGCCCACATGTCTTCCATCTGTGGATCCAAGTTTAAAGATGAAGCTCATCAGCAAAGTACTACTCAAGCCTGAATCTGCGAGCACTAAAGCACATCAGCAGTTCTTCACATAGAGATAGAAGTCCTCTGAGTGCAGCAGAACTACTCGGGTGTGTAAAGTTTCTTATGTACTTAAGCACTTTAGGATCTGTCCCCAGTTTTTAAAGCAAGTTTTCTGCCAAAATGGAAAGGAGTTCCACAACAATCAGCAGTTCTTGGGAGATTTCCTCTTCTTGTTCTAAATCTTATAAGAACAGCTGTTCTGGAGAAAACTTGGCCATACCTGAATGTCCAGATAGGCTCCAAAACCACAGGTACAGGCTCCAAGCCAGGGATGCATATGTTAAGTCTTTCTGAAATTCAATGAGATCCAGGTTTTCTACTTTCTCCAAGTACAAAGCCACCCACTGCAGAAGGCACAGTGATCAACAATAAAGCTTCGGCAATGGGCATGTATCTGCTGCTCACATGGTACAGCCAACACTATTAATGAGATTAAGAGTTGAGGCAATTTAGCAAGACTTTTTGCACTGTTCTCACTACTAACTTGTCCTGTTTCTGTACTTCAGGTCAGTAGGGAAACAAGAATACTAGACCATGTGTTGTGTGGGCAGGGCTCTGGCGGACAGAGGGCTACCTTGCTATACCACTAGAAAAAGCATTTGTTCAAAGCATGGTTACAGTATTACACACAATGTAATTAGCAAACACTGGCTGGAGCAGCCCTGAGAGTAATTGCTTCTGAAGGTTTTGTTCTTTGTAAGCTTTACCAGTTAGCACTAGACATGAAGCAGACACTCCACTGACATTAAGGTAATTCATAAGACCTATGCAGCTTTCTCAGTTAAACAACTTGCATCTAAAAACAAAAAAGACATGTTCTCACCTATAGCTGTAGCAATTCTTGTACCATTTTTCAGTATGCCTGTCTTTGATCTCCTCCAACAGAAAGTTTGTGATTAGTGAAACTTTTAACAAGCCAAACACTTTTTTCCTGCCAGCTACCACCGAGAGCAAATCTGGATGGAGTTCTTTAAATCTTTCTTAATTCATTTATATTAATTTGACAAAAAGCATATTAATTTGTTCATATTACCCTGTCCATGTGTTGCAAGACTTGAAACCACATACTGCTTATTTGAGTCTTGTACCACAAACAGCTTCTCTAGAAGTCACCACAAATGTATGTACACAGTCACAATCTAGTAACTGGAGAAGGTGAAACAATTTTAGATACTAAAGTTTACGTTATGATATTATTGGCTCTGTGGCTAAATTGTTACTTTAACCATTTTTTTCCTCAGTTAGCTCAATACCAAATTTGCATTGGAGAGTGATCTTTATAGTCTTATTATCTTACAAGACTTCTCAACCATGTTCATATCACTAAACATCACCAACTGTGTTGTATTAAAGGCCAAAAGAATATTCTATTTTATGCAATATGACTCAAATCCAACAAACAGAAGATACCAAAATCTTTTAAAATAACCATTACAAAATAAACTCTGATAAACTACTTATTCAAAATTTGAAACAGTCAGGATTGGAGAATACTGGGAAAAAAACCTCAATTTGATCAGATAAATAAATTTAAAATATTCTCTAAGTCACATTCCAACAGCTACAGATTATTCACTCCGACATACAAACCATTTTGAACTCCCAGGTAGCACCAAACTCCAGTACTACAGCAGTGCTGTCTTCGCAACATGAGAAGCAATTCCTAGAATTTTGAAGCTTGTACGACGCAGGTGGAAAACATAAAGTGGTTTCTAATGCTCAAACATCCACTTCAAATTCCTTGTCTGTTGTTTGCTTGTTGGAGGAGTCCAGTAATCTCTAAGGGAACTTCAATAAGAATCAAAAACACTTGAGTAAGACAGTTTTTGATGCTCTTAATTGTACTTTGTCTCCCTTAAGGTGCAAATTGAACTGTATTATAAGATTATTAAAAGTCAAGAGAAGACAAGTTCTCAACTCTCTAGAGCTTTAAACAAAAGCTCAAAAGAGTTTAAACAAAAGCTCAGGGTTCATGGCTTACTATAGAAGCAGCAGACAAATGCATGTACTGACACCTCTATCCTTTAATAACTCCCAGTCAATGGTGACTGGCAATGGGCAGCAGTTTTGCACTGTATATGGCTGGATTTGTCATACCTAATTGCAGTGGGTTTCTCCTGTCATCTTGTAGGTGGGAGCTAGTGAGGAGACCCCATGTGGGATGACTTATTAAATTAAAAGGAGTCCAAACAGCAAAACCATTTGTCTTCGCCATTACCCACACCAAAGTCCCAAGCAGATTTTCAATCAGTATTTTCTTGGATAATGGCAAAGAGAACAACCCACACAGCATGAGAGTAGCGCAGGTATCACACATGGGAATGCAAGGCAAAACCTACTTCCTTCCTAAAGGATAAAGGTTCTTCAGGAGGTGTGGGTGTGCATTTCTAACAAAGCCTTCACCATAAAATTGACAAGGGCTTGAGAACTCATGAAGAACTACAGGAGCAGGTTAGAAAGCAAATGTCTTTAAAGTCAAGAAAGAAGCTTGGTTTCCCGCTCTTTGCAGAACAGGAGAGCACAGTTTGCTATCTCAACACAGCCCCCAATTATTTTGTCAATAGGACGGGTATTACATAAAGGATGAATCTGATGGAAATAAATGATACAGAAGATTATGTCATCTTCAAGATTTACTGCTAGCAAGGCTGAATTTGTTTCCATACAGAGCTCCAATTGCTCCACTCTTTCAGAGCATTAATTCCAAGTATTTCTCTGCTTTAGTCTTCCATGTTAGAAACAAAACAATGCCACCCACCAAAACTTAGGCATTGGTCTCATTCTAGACCACAACGAAATGCTGGGGAGACACAATGCTAATGGGATGAAAATCAGTCAGCTTCTTTCATAATTTTGGAGGGAAAACAAAAAAATGCAGACAGAATTGCACTAAACTTTTTTAAGAGTCTCAGAATTTAAAAAATATGTTTTCATTCTAGCATTCCCAAAGGTCATCCTGATATGTCTTTTGTTTAAATAAAATTACTATTGGAGAAGGAGAGACCAGAAAGGAAAGTGGACATACCATATGCATATATCTACAAGTGGCAACACTCCCAAACCTGCCATATAGATTTATTGCATCATCTGTGGCTCAGTCAAAATTCATTAGCTCCATATGACCATATGTGAGTATGGGAGAATGTGCGTGTGCATATTCACACATCTGCTTTCAATCGTTACCCTGAGGAAATCCTACACAGTAGACACATGAAATATCTTTACAACCTGTACCAAAGTGTGAAAGAGACAGAAAGAATGTAAGAGAGGGAGAATTTTTTTCTCCCCAAAGGAGGACTGAGCTGCAAAAATGAGTCACTACATACCAAGATTGTTTCACATGTCTACTAAAGCATCAGTAAAATTTTGGTTTAAGGACTGAAAGCAGTATGTTAGGATGAGGTATACAAAAGATAGGTGAGCTTTTTGTAGGAATTAGCAACTACTATCATACAAGCTTCTTGAGAAACAACTCAAAGGAAGCTCAGTTCTGTTAATCAAGTCTTCAGTGAAGACAAGTGTGACATGCTTGCTTCCATTGCAATACGCAAGAAGATTCTATTTTCTATATTCAGCTATGACTATAATAAGCAAACAGAAGGTGTAAGGTAGTGGGAGAAGCCAAACACATAGCTCAAAATCTTAAGACCTAGAAAAGGCTCCAAAGGACATTGCACTCTCTATTCACTGAATCTTGTGCCATGTAATGGGCCAACTCAAGTTCAAGTGTCAGGTACCCCAAGGACCTAATGAAGACAGTAGTTCCCAGCTCCAATCCACCTGCCAGGGCTCTCTGCTCTACATGAAGCTCCACCAGAGCTTCAAAGTCGTTCTGATTCAAAAATCTGTTAAATGAACAAGGCCAAAACAGTGCCTACAAATCTTGTCTTTCACACAAGACTGCAAAAGAAATAAATACTTTGATCACAAGCGACCTGCAAGTCAGAAACAGTCTTTAACTTCAGTCCCAACCTTGGTGGCAAGAGCCTCCTACCTACAGTTCTTACAAAAGAGTTTGGGTAAATAAACTGAAAGACAGCCACTTTCATCTCCCCGTAAGTCATATAAAAGGGAGGACTCCTCCTTAGCTATAAGTCTCCACATAATGTAATTCTGTAGTTATTAAAAGGTTGGAGAGCTGACCTAGCACTATGTACATTTAACAAACTTTTGCATTTCTGCCCCAGCTCTGGTTTTGAAGCAACACACACAGGTCTGACATGTGCAAGTGGTATTTTATATAATTTTATTGGCCAAAAACAAATTTTTAAAAGACAAATAGGATTCTACAAAATAGTAGCTTGCATCTATGGATATCCATGGGTCTCCTTGCTGGTTGTTTCTTATATTACCTGTTTATTTAACATTGCCAAATCTTTTCACATTTGCAGTTCTTTTTGGAGAGCTTCTATGCCAACTCAGTTTGAAGATTAACATCATAAACTACTTGGGAGGGAATTTTTTAATCAAAGCAAGTAAGAAGCAGTAGACATTTTCAAAGCTACCAGAATTCTAAAGAACAATATTCATACAAACATCTCCTCAGTCATTTGGTCTTATGAAATAGCTTTAATTGTTAAAATTTTCCTGGCAGAACAACACTCCTCCTCTAAATGTTTTCCTGTCTCATATAAGTCTTTTAGAACAGTAACGACAACAACTGTAAATAATCAGTGTATATTAAATTCTAGGAGTCAGGTGATTATTCGTTATTTGCCACTGTGTTTTCTTTTGTATTTTTAAACACTTTTCAATATCATGCAGAGATACTTTTTCAGACAGAACACTTAAAATACTGAAGAAGAAACATAGTAAAGATGCAGAAAACTGAATACATCCTAATACCCTTGTTACACATTGTTAGTAGTTTCAGACAGAGATAATGCCATCTAAAAAATGCTATCCTGATAATAAGAAACTGTCACATTTTTCCATATCACAGTGTTTTGTTTAGCACCATTTTAAAAATTCTTTGATCTTTATTTCCATTCATTCTGTGAAGATGCTGATCAATATTCCAAACAGGGAAGAGAGAAAAAAAAATCTATACATTTGTATGTATCTACTGTATTACAGATATTTTAGAAGCGCACAAATAAGAGGGATTTTTATAGTAAGGAAAAGGAAGTGGGCAATTTTAACCTCCCACTTGAGAAGTTCTCCCATTAAAATCTCTACAGGGAAGCAATTATGCTTGACTACTTTAAATGGGATATTCTTGTTCATGTCCTCTATCATAACACCATTCAACACAAAACAAAGTCTACCTTTCCAATCCTGACACTTGTCAACCACAACTTAGGCCAAAATCACACTTTTATCAGCATTGCCATTTTTCCTGTCCAATGTAATTTCCTGTCTCTCCCCTAAACCTGGGACCCTTCCTGCCAACATGTACTCTGACCTGTAGAGCTGAGGGAAACTAATAGACCAGCATAAATTTGCTGATGGCATTTCATAGCAGCCATTAAAAGATGGAATATCCAAGTACACATGGGCTCCAAATCCTTTTGTCAGAGGATTTAAACCATTGTGTTACAGCTGATCAGAAGTGCTGGTAAGATACTGATGAGACAAGATTTATGGAAAGTCAAACACAGCACTACTCCTAATTAAAAAATTTGTTTTAATTTATAGTCAGAAGCCAAACATAAATCTATCATTCAATGTTTGGCTGCCCCTTCCCCAGCAGGAGACTGCACAGTGCACTGCAAGAGACCATTCATGGTAGGGCCATGAAGAGCAGCAGAGCATTTTTAATTTTTTTTTTTTTTTTTTTTTTTTTATTAAAAAGAGAGACAGATCCATGAGATTTTGCAGGAACTATTGGCAGAATATCCATTCTCAAACTGTGTCTTTTCCATGTTCTTGACAGGCAAATGTGTCTGAAGGAGAATAGTTACTTTCCATTGAATTTCCAATGTTTCCTTCCCTTAGAGTCTAGCGCCTTTGTTGCAAAATTTGGAATATGTAAAATTTTCTTGGGAAATTATATACTTTGATGTTAGATCTTTGTGTGCTTTCAGGTCTGATCAGCAGGAAAGAAGACTTAACCTTTGAAATAGAGAGCAGGTAACAAGCAAACTTTAAGTGATGCCTGGGTGTTAGAAAAACAAATGACTTGTTGATAGAATTGCCCTATAAAGCTGAAAGGCTTGATGTTTCAGTGGTTTCAGATCTAGCACAGGTTACCAAAGCTTGGGAAGAAGGATGCCCACAGATGATGGACACATAGAATTCACAGGCCACAAGGATATTTGGCAGAACTCCCAAGATAAGGAAGAAACTAATAAAGCCAACTCAGAAACTGTGCTGAATTCAGCTCTGACTTAGCTCTGACTTGGTAAAAGATAATTCTGGCAGGGGGGAGATCATCACCACAGGCTTGTGACCACCAGCCCAAGAAATTCACTGATTCAAAAGAAAGGAAACACTGAGCATAGAAACTAAAGATCATGAGAAGAAAGTAGCCAATGAACGCTAATTCCTTTGTTTGCTAAAATATATAAATAATAAAAACTTTTAATGAAAAGTTGATGTGCTTGATTTGTGGAATACCCAGGCACAGCTCTGAAATAAATAACCAATGTCTCTCTCAAGTATGTAATTGTTGACTTGTTGCACACCAGGTAAGAAATCTGATTTTTGTGGACAATACTTTGAAAAGCCACCCAAAGCCTTCCCTTGTGTTAGCACACACCTGCTTCTCAAATCAACCACCTTCCACCTGCTGCTGGTTTATGTCTTTGGTCACTGTAATACAGAATGGAAGTCACCAGGATCCATGTGAGGACTTGGCCCTGCCTGGAGCTGCTACATGTGAGCTGGATCACCTGCTCAATGCTCATCTGTACAATGGAACTCAATGCCAAGAGCAAGGTTGCTAGGTAGAATCTTAATTAATAAATACAGCAACCTTCAGCTTCAAAAAATGAGAAAATTCAGCAGCAACATGGCTGTCTCAAAGCCCACCCAACCTTCATTAATAATGCAAAAGCATTAAGGTTTGGTTTGAAAAAATACAGTAAAATTTGGTTATTACGAATACCCTTTAATTGATGAGCCATGAAAAGCTGACTGGGAAAACTGCACTTTTGAAATGAGTCTATTACCAATTTCTAAATTTATCAGTGAGAACCCTTGTGTGAAATGGCTGGCACCTCTATTTCCTACAGCTATAAGTTAGAAGGACTCTTCTAATAAGCTGCTAATACTAAACAGTCAAGAAAAAAAAAATAATTCTTTGGTCAGTAAATCTGTGAACAAGAGCTTTTATTTCCCCCTTGCTTAAGTAGGAAGAGTTAGAAAGCAAAAGGATCACAGCATCATCCACAGAGAGGAAAACTGTGTAGCAATGAAAGCTTTCAACATCCCAGAAGAAAGCAAGCCAGGAGAGCGCAGGAAGGTTTAAATAACTCCAGCTTAAAAGTGCTTTTTCATATCACAGACACAACACAAACACTCACAGAATGCCACTTAGCTCCAAAAACCTGACTTACAGCCAGACTTTATAGAATTTCTGAAGGATTTGATTTTTCCTTTTGGTAATACAGACTTTAGCATCATGATCTGCAAATAGGAAACTTTTGCTATCTCAGTTTTCCAGTACAGTATGTGCATGATTTTGTTGTTTTTAGCAACTGGCAGAATATTAAACCACTAGACAGGTCTATAGGAGTGAGGGGGCTGAAAAAATGGAGAAAAAACTTGGGGGTGTAGCATTCCATAGATCAAATGGTATCAAATATATCATTGTGCAGCCATTTGTTCCCAGTTCTATTGCATGCCACAAGCTACAAGCAACATGATAGCAGTTTCTAAATTTGTCCAAAAAGAAGAAGCCATTTGGACTTGTTGCCAAAGCTTAAGGGTAAAGCACAGGAAAAAAAGCTCCAAAGAATAGAGTTGAGACCTGAACTATTTTGAAGACCTCCCTGGTAAAAGATAAACAATACCCTTTGCTACCAGATTAATTCCACAGCTAATTGAGACAGCTCAGCCCAGCAGCTCCAAGCAATGTCACAAGAGCACGCCACTGGACTTGGCACGAGGCAGGACTACCTCAGCTGCCCTCCCTGGCACTGATAAAGTAGTTGAGTGAAAATATATATAAATATATATACACATACATACATACATATATATATATATGCCATCAAGCAACAGAGATTTCAGATACCTTTATTTTACCCACAGAAATTCAAAGACAGGAAAAGCTGGGGGATTTTTTTCAGTAAATTTAGGCAGACTGCTACAGGAATACTAACCTATCCTTCTTCTTTGCCATTCAGTGATGAAAATGAACCACACACATCAACTTCATATAAGAATGCCCAGAAATGCCAAGAATTCCATAACTACCCCTTAAAGGCAGTAAAAGGAAAGCAGAAGAAGAGAAAAAATAAAGACAGACAGCTGCATGCACACAAAACTTGAAAAAGTCACATATAAATACAGATTCCAGAAGGGATGGGGAGAGGAGGGTGTTGAATAAAAAAACATAGAAAAATACAAGACCAAACCCAAGAATTCCAAAATGCACTGACACTGTAGAATGTCTCTTGAGCCCATTACAAAATTTGATTTCCTGAACATCTATCACCTCTAAATGACTGATGTGCAGAAGAAAAGGATGGAGATATCTTTGCCTTCCCTGAAAGAACATTGGGTTGTTTTGTGAAGACAAAGGTGCAGTTTTCAAACTACATTTTCCTTTAAAATCTGTGTATGTCAATCATCATCCTGCAGTCCTTAAAGTTCTGGGTTTGAGTTTTATTTTTTCCCACACAACTAATTTTTTCTCATCTTTGAACTAACCAGAAAAATCCTGAGAGCCCACTTGTGGCCCCAGGAGCCCTGCACAGTGCTGAGCACCACAGCTGTGCTCTGAGGTCAACCTCAGGCACTGAAAGGCTGGGCTGAAGCAGCACCTGGCAACTCACTTGAGAGCAGCCACTTCTTTTAACCAGACTGCTACTGCTGCACTGCCTTCACATCATAGCTCTGAGGACAGCAAGGACACACCATTTTTCTGGCTCAACTTAAACACAACAACTCCTAAAAAATATAAATTTGTGTGCCCTTTCTTTGAGCCCATTGCCCCTGGGAAACCTAGAGGTTTGGTCAATAATCCTGTCCCCCATGTTCCTTCCTTGATGGATAACATTACAGCAGTGGAAACAATCAAACCAAATATCAGTTGCAATGGAATCAGGCAACGAAGTCAGGCATTAAATACACATTCTGGTGTATTTTGACCTATTACATTTCCAGTCGACACCTTTTCAATGATAAAGCTCTGCCTGGAGCGTGTTGCAGGGCCTGTTTAGCATTTGAGTGGATCAGCCCATCTCTAGGATGGGTTTTGGCTGGGCTAAAAAGGTACTGAAGAGAGTATCTATGGCATCAATTCTGATGGCAGTGTGGTCAGCACTTTAAAACAGAGGGGAACCACTGCAAGTCTCATGGTCAGGAAGAGTGGCTGACACCAGGTCTTTTTTGAGACCAGCAAACCTTTTGGATGAGACAGAGAAGGAGGGAGAGGATCAGGATCTGAGTAGAGAGGGAGGAGGAGGGAATTCCAGGAACAGTTGGACATGACACGATATCTGGTTTCAGTGTATGTTTTAGAAAAGGAATGGCATGCTTGAAGATGGCCACAGGCATCACTCAAGCTGTGCTCTCAATATAGCCTTCCCCTTCCAGAGTATTCCCCATTGAGCTGCATCAGTGATATAGTCTTGTCACCAAACTGACAGGCCAGGCTCTGTACTTCAGGCACTCCAATGTCCCCATTTATTACAGAACATTTTCTTGTACAGCTGGCTGTACCCTGTCTCACCTCAGATATCCTAGGTCAAAAGGCACATTCCTAGGTCCAGGTGGAGACAATACCCATTTAGGTGTGTGCCTACCCTAGAGGCAGATTTTACACAGAATGCTGGAGAAGTACAGCTGTTCCCATATATGATGCTATTAGTGCTGTTTGGTACAAGTGTTTCATACTGATTATCCAGTTAGATTCTGTGTACATACACCATGGGCTAACAGTTAGCAAGAACTAAAGGATTCATCTACTTATCTGTGCACTAGGTCCTGTTTCCACTCTGAGCTAAAATCTATAAAGCAAGAGATAAGGAAAAGAGGGATGATTCTCACACCAGAGAAAATTACCTCCCAGAGGAACCGGCTTAATAACACTCTTAGGAGTCACAGTTGCAAGCCCCAGAAAGTGACAGCATAGAGGTAGGGAAATACTGCCACAGGGGCTCAGTGGCTTGGGTAGAAGAGCTGCATGCAAAAGGTAACTTTGTTGAAGCATCAAGGCTCTTAAATGTGCTATGCAAAAATGGCACCTGGGGCCTTTTGAAAGCCAAGTTAGGTCAGAAATCTGGCAGATGCCCCCATTAGAAGCTAAGCATGTTCTCAGGTATGAGGAAGATCTCTGCTACAGAGAGTTAAAAAAGAAAATCCACAAACTATTTCCAGGATCCCAGCCAAGTACAATGGAAAAGGATGCTGGCTGTGCTCAGTCAGCCTCACCTTATAGCAAAGGCCATCTCTGAGGTCAGCCCTCAGAGAGACAGGTGGTCTTTTGGCTAGAGCTGAGGGCCAGCCTACATCAGGTGACAAAAGCTGCCTCCAGCTGGGTGAAACTGGTCACTGTCTTCATTCCTCTAACCACAAGCCCTTAACTGAATGTAAGGAGATGAAATGGGCAGGTGTCCTGCACCTACACATATACAACATTGTATACATGGCTAGTTGGAATAAAACCCAGCTGAAGACTGGCAATCAAAATCCTACTTCAGTCCCTGTGTGTCATCCTGACTCATAAATGCATGTGAACAATTGTAAAACAAACTTCAACTCAGTTTGTGATAACATTGTTATGTTGAAATTCATTTTCCCCTGAAACAGAGATGGTGATGGTCCTTGTGCTGGCAGTCACAATAATTTCCACAAGAACTGAATTTACAGAAAAAAATTTAAACTTCAACACCATCTTGCCCAGTCAAAAAATTAATATGCCAAGCAAATAGTTTACATAAAGCTCAGATATTCAGTTCATGTGAGACAACAATCTAGTTTTCGATAAAGCCAATGAAGAAAAATGATAGCTTTAGAATTTTCATTCACTGCCTTTACTTAATTACTGGGAAAAAAGCCCATGAAGTTCTTTAAGAGGTGGTAAGATATTGCAAAGTTCTGAATCAACTTTGTTTACTCAAATCTATCACTAGAAGTTTCTTAGCAAATCTTTTTTTTTTTTATGTGTATATGTCTGCTTTTTTATTTCCTCCCAGTTTATATTTGTTTTCAGAATTTGGAATCTCAGTATCATCTAATGAGTTAACTGAGTATCAATAAAACACGGATTTTTACCCAAAATGCTTGATGTTGCCCTAATACCACATTAAACCAAACCACAACAGGACTTAAAAGAATCACAAGATTCTCAGGCAAATGCTCTGAGACCCTATACTGAGGAATCAAAGGGGAAAATGAGTCTGCAAAAACATATCCTACTGCCTAAAACCTCACCCCTCAAGTTTTAGAGTAACTAGATAAACACTGGTAAATTGTGGCTCTCTTCAATAAGGCTTTCTGCAAAGGAACCCAAGAAAACACTTTGGGAGTTAGCCAGCTGCCTACTCCCACCCTTTGCAGAATACACAGCCTGATTTTCAAAGATGGCAAACTGATGGTGCTCACAACATAATTAAAGAATAGGAAAGACAAAAAAGCTCCATATATGATGATCACAGTCTTATCAGCAGAATATGAGTTCCTTCTTTACTTTATTTAAGGCTTTATCTAGAGACCCACATGATAATGTCTGGATAAAATTAGTGTAACAGGCACACTCCAACTTCAAAAACTCTCCTTTGGATTCATTCTGCCAGCTCCTCCGCTTACTTCACAGTCAGCTACTTTGGGAAAAAGGGTATATTTTCAGTTTTTCAGAAGCCACCTGGACCTACAGGATTTAACATCAAAAGGCGTTTTGCTTGGTGCCTGGTTATCGAGTGTCTGCCATGCAACTTTCCACATTCTCTTTGCCATCAACAGAAACCTGCACAAAGCTACCTTGTGCTAGAATCTCAAGTTTCTTCTCTTTTTCCACAAGAGACACTAGCTGCAAGCATTTTCCCAGGGTTCCAGCCAAAACTTTTATTCTGCTTACCTGTGTCCCCATTCGGGAGTCTATCTTCCACTTCTACTCACTGTCATAGTGCAAGTATTGTTCTGAGAGATGATTTCATGCCAACACACCAAAAGAGACTTGTATGATGTAGACCCTGTGCTTCAAAGACAGACAGATAAGGTTTCCTTTCTGATCAACACTTATCTTGTAAAAATGGTAATAGGAGTCTTACAAATGGCATCTTAAAACTTAACTTAAATATATAGCTTTCTGATTCCCTGGAGCTTTTATATCAGATAAACTAGGTCATGTTACAGTGACAGCACAAAAAAGATGCAAACTCCAAGCTTTTATCATAACATTTAAAGGGTCACCATATCCTTTGCAAATAGTCAGTTTTTAAAAAAACCTGAAGGTTCTCCAAGGCATAAATGATTTCACCAAGATGAACCAGAAATTTCCCTTTCACTTGAAGGTGATACTATCACTTTGCTGTCCCTAGAGCCTTCCAAGCTACAGAGAAACATGACATCACTTTGCATGGTTGGCGTGCCTGTGTGCACATTTAAAACACAATTTCTTTTTAACTCTCCCAGTTTCATGAAGAATCACCAGCTAGTAGGACCTGAGCTTATTGACAGTTGGCCTCAAAAATAGATGGCATATTTTACAACTGAAGGGTTGTATGTTGAGACAGTGCTGTCCCTACAACTGCATTGACCCTTCTGGGTTGTAACAGGACTTGTACATGCTCAAAGAAATCCTATGGGGTCAAAAAAGCAACTAGAGTTGTTTGGATTATTTTGCATGCTATTCCTTTAGGGATCCTTTATTTTGCCAGATACCCACTACCTATGAACATTTATCACATTAAGCTCAAAACATTATTGTATTGTGGCTTATAGCAGACATAGCACTTAGACTCCTACTTCCTAGATGGAAGTCATCCTACTTCCATGACACCTAATTGATTTATTGCTTACCTATATTAAGGCAAATTTATCATGATTCCTGGGCAAATTTATTATGTACCATTTTATCACAGTGCAGTCCCCATTATTACAGAAAAATGAATTAATTTCTCCTTAAACCACTATAAAAAATTAAATGCATCTATTTACAAATGCACAAAACAGCCTTAGGCAGTTTTATACCTCATAGCTTGATCAAAATAGGAAAATAAAATTTGTAAATTTTAAAATTTAAAAATAAAGATCTCTACTTTAAATCTGCCACAAGACAGACATTTTAGATGCCAGAGTTCCACATGAATACAATTATATGATAATAATGGGCATAGTGGGTATTAAATTAATAATTTCAGTTTGACTTTTCATTCTAATTACAGAAGTTACCTAGGAGGTTACTGAGATAAAGCAGATTTAGAAAAGCATACCAATAGGAAGCAGATTCACTACCAGGACAAACTGGCAAAACTTCCACAGCATTTGTGACAGAAAAGTTTTGATCTAATAACCTTCATGTGTTGAATTTCAGCCAGAAATTCAGACAATCTGAATACCAAAGAACAGATGACTCTACATAGTAGGACAGATGTTAGGGGCTGGCCTCCCCAACCCTACCACATGTCTTTTGAAAACTCCTAATGTATGAGCTACTTATTCATCATGACTTCTTATGTCCAAAAAGTGATCATAAGCATGCAAAATGTTATGTTCCAGTTGAAATGCATATAGCAAGCCAGAAAATTTGTGCTGGACAAGCTCTTTAATTGTCTTTATCCAGGGAGGTGAAGACAGAAGATCTGCAACGCTAGTCAAAAAAGTGCTTATAATTACAGCAGTTTATCATCTATTAGCACGGGAAATAAGTCATTAGGACTGCATCCTGATAGAATAAAAATGGGTTTCCTAGCTAGAAGCATTTCAGCCCGACTTCTTCCTGGTTAAAACAGTCCCAAACCTTGGGATTCAACAGCACCCATCACACTGCTCCTTCACTTTGGCTGGTGCTAAGTTTAAAGCACACAGTCCAGTGAGGTGTGAGAGTGAAGGAAGTGAGAGACAGGAGAAAAGGAAACTGCCTGAGAATGATTAAGAATAAAGAACTGGTACTAAAACAAGACAAATTTATTATGTTGCTTATATCACAGAAGACTGAGATTGAAAGCCTTAGAGACCAGCATTTCGGGCAAGGACAATGATATTTCCTTCCCTGTATAATTTGTATGTAGGCAGCAAAAGCAGGAAAGAATTGCAGGGAGTTGAATAGATGATCTTATATTTCAGCCAGCTACACACTTGATCTGAGATCTGAGTACTGTCCTGGCTTATGCCACTGTACTCAGTGGTGTCACCAGTGCACTCAGTGACACTAAGGTTCGATAGCTGATCACTAGTCACACACTGTTCATTTGCTGTGAGTGCCTGGCATCCCAGCACACAGAATACAGCCATAGCTGTGCCTCTATAATGCTATGGAATGCTAAGTACACAGCAAATAATACAAGGTCTTAAGAGTCTCAAATTAGCATACAGTCTTGAATCAATTTCTCTGTACCACAATTTTGGTACTTACAGTGAAGGCATGAAATAAGGTTCATGCTTGCATAGAACTTTTTTGCAAAGATACTTCAGTGATGAGCACCACAAAAGTCTGAGAAAAAAATTCTATCCTTGGAATTTGGTTTGAACTGCAAACAAAGAACATGGCATAGGACTGCATGTTGAACAGTGAGCAGAAAATGAAACACTGAATAGCTGTTCATTGAGAGCCCCACTATTCATTCTGTGCACTAAAGAGATACTCAGGAGAAACACAGCAGTGACCATGTATTTAATATGCATGCCCATGAAGGGGAACTGAGCTTGCAGAGACACTATTGTGTTATTTTAGCAGGCCTGACCTTGCAAATTTCATCACGTTCTCCAAGAGCAAAGACAGAAACATATTACTGAGATAATTCTTATTTCACTGGCATTTATCCGTCTTCAGTGAGATCAGGCTCTGAGATGCTGAGTGCCATATGAGGGGGGTAAAAACCTGCCTGCTTTCCAAAGGAGAATACAGCAAATTTCTTTGATAATTTAACATTTTTAAGTTTGTACATGCAATTCAGTTTAACAAACGCTTCAAGCAAAGGTCAGGAGATGAAGTGCCAAAGGAGTGAACAGTCAGACAAAGTATACATTCAAATGAAAAGGAGTATTAGTAAACAATTTTAAAAGCCCAGTAGAAGAAGGTTTGTTGTGCTCTCCTGAAGTCAAATAGTTTGCCTGTACTCTAATGGAGGATAAACCTCCAGCATCAGCCCAGAAATATCCTACATATACAGGAAACCATCATTTGCATTAGTATTCTCTTGTCTTCTCTTGTCTTCTTATAAGCTCTGCTGTTCATGGGTGTGTGAAGCTGAATTTTCCAGTACTGTAAACATGAAAGCTCTATTGGTGTAGAAAGTTTTCTTGGAGGAATGCATAGAGCCTTCCTCAGCTCTCTGAAAAATTATACCAATCAAATTCCATGGTATTGGAAGCTATCACAATGGATTTTTTAAAAAACATAAATGTATTTAAAAATGCAAATAATTTTGTTTGTCATTTGGATGATGAAATTTATTTCTGCTACCCTAACTTGAAACCACAACAAAAGATAGAAAACTGACTAATGTCGAGTTACTCTTAGCACATTAAATTTCTAATGCAAAATTATAAGTCTCCTGTAAAAATTTAGGTATATAATCTTACAGTAACAACAACTACCAAAAAAAAGAAGGACTCACTCTATCTAAAGTTACAAAACTTACCCTAAAATCAGAGTGCTAGAAAACAAAACTAGTAAACATTTGGACTCAATAAGCAAATGAGACACTACCACCAAGGATGAAAATATATCAAATATGGTCATTCAAGACAATTATTAAATCTCCCAACCAGGAAGCAAATAACAAAACCATCTTGAGTTACAATCTTGACTCCAGTCTGGGCTACTTTCAAAGGCTACCAAATTCCAAGCAGTGTTTGTAGTGCACGTATTACATAGTCATCTCTGTAGTCTGCTTTATAAAAATGAAAATGGAAGATGATGGGCTTTTGGGCACCAGAGGGCTTTGGCTGTGTAGGGCAGGGCTTTTTTACTGACAGTTTTTACTTTAATTGCAAAAACAACAAAGACCCAGAAAGTTCCGTTTCACTCACAACAAATTTGGCTGGATCATCTGTTTGGTCTGCAATGTGATCCTAAACCTATTCTTGGGATAGCAAAGTACAGCACAGTAAAAGAGAAAGAATGAGATTTAAATTTAAATTATTCGGTCTGATTCTCTTATTTAAAAAAAAAAAAAAGTATTTCTCAGTACTTATCTAGTAAATCTTTCTGTTGATGATATTCAAGGAAGCAGGTCATTTTTGATAGTCTTGAGTTTTAAGATTAACCTTCTGATTCAGACATGATATAAGAAATTTTATACTCTTTCAGTACTATTTAACACTATGGTGTCTTTTCAGAGACAAAATTCTGTTGTACCAGTTCATATTCATGAACAGACCTGCTCTTCCAAAGATTTTCAAATGTAAATTGGGCTGGTATTCAAAATTAGAAGTGTCTTAAACCAAAGTCAGTTAAGTCTAAAAATATAACACACATCAGCTGAACAGAGTGTTAGAAATTTGTCTCCAGTTGAAAGGGACATCAGTCCTTTTTCCCTTTTATTGAAGGCTTTGTTCTTTTTAATAATAAAAACCACTTTTTTTTTTTCCTTTCATGCCCATGGTTAGCCCACAAGAGTGCTCTCACCAGAACCATACCAAATTCATTCAATGCCCTCTGGTAGCAGGACAAATAGATGAGCCAAGGGAAAGAGTATACATATGATAAAAATTAAGGGGTTATCACAATTCTTTCTAGAATTACACCAAACATTATAGATACAATATGTGAGTAGGTGGCACTAGAGCTGAAATTGGATGCAGACCATGACAGAGTAACACACAGGCTTAACATTCTCTTCATTATGCAATAGATCCAAGGCCAGTAAGAAACATATTAGTAAAGAAACAGATGTTCTGAGAGCATGCAACCCAGTCAGAGTTCTTCCTGCTTAGCAGCAGCAAAGAAGCCTGCAGAGGGAAACAGATTCTCCATCCCGTCTGGACCAGTGCCAGGATAAACTAAGCTACAGATCCAAAAGAGAACTGATCCTTGATTTTAATTACAGGAGGATTGCTTACACCTTAGCTTAAAACTGTAACTCTCAAAGCATAAGACAAGTCACTATCATGTGACTGCCAAGGAGCAGAGAAGTGACAGAAATGGCCACTCAAGCACCAGTATCTGCAAAATACAAAGCTCTCTCCTCTAGCTACACCCAGCCCAACTGTGCTGGCAAGAACCACTGTTGCCACCTCCTTGAGAGGTGAGGACATCAGGCTGAAGGGCCACCACCTGTACGACCAGCACTGGCAGAAGGAGGTAGCACCAGTGTCATCATCATTACAAGTACTCTCTTCCCTGGATCATGGGAGCAAATCTGGAAAATACAGTAATCATCTTCAGAGAGTGAACAATGCAAATGAATGCTGAGTGACCTTCTTGTTGCTCATGGATTTCACTCAGTGATCAAGGAACAGTTGTATACAGAGTCTCAAGCCCACACATGGGACCTGTGTTACCTCAGGAATAAGCAACTCTTAACAAAATCTGGCTCTTAAAGTTTTGGCTTGAAAATATTGTGGGGAAGGGGAACAGGTAGAAAATGAGGATATTTATAGTAAATTTTTATTCTTTACCCACAGGGCAACTAACCTGGAACTCCAAATATGAAAAATGTAAGGCAAATTAAATTTTTTATGCGCTGTAGAATTACTGGTTTAATGGTCTGCCAAATGACAGCACACTCCCAGCGAAGAGTTCTGGCTGCAGAAAGCCCTTAATCCCAATGAATAACTAACTGGGAATAATGTCAGCAAAACAGCTGTCAGGATGAAATGCTGTTCAAGTCAACTAGAGGAACAACTGCCTAGAGCTGGCAAGCAATATGTTCAGCCCAACCTCAAAGCAAAACCAGGAGCTCAGACCACAGTTTAACTAAAATCTGCCTCCACCACCTTCTATCTTAAAAATGGGTTTTATGCAGGACAAAGACAGAAGCAGTAAAGGAAAGAAGGAACTGCTCTCTTCAGAAACAGAGCAGGGTCAATTTGGAATTTGAGAGTTAAGCCCAAGTATCTTCCAAAGAGATGATCTGACAAATTGATATCTATTCATGCTTCTCATTTTCTACTGTGATAAAAGGGAATACTAAATGCAGAACTCTTGAAGATACAACTTCACAGAAACAATGTACCAGAGAATCTCTATTAGGCCCTTCTGAGCAACTCACTCTAGTCAGAATTGCTATCAAATATTTCCAGTAGAAAGAGCTACATCTTGCCTGCAACATGAGCAGGGCCTGAGATCCCCACTCCAACCAGGACTTTCAGGGGAAATGGAGATTTTACAGTGGATTAGACATGCCTGATCTAGCTTATATTCTCTCAAGTGCCTGTTACAGGGTGTGTTCTCTTGAAGCTCTTTAGCCAGATTCTGCTAATTCTCATTTCTTCCCTTCCCTCAACTAAATTTCTTAAATTTCTTTATTTCTGTTCAAGTTTAGAAGAAAAACCTTGAAGTTATACCCACCAGCATCCGAAGATAGAAGGGGCATGGATGCACATCAATTACTCAAGAAAGCTTCCAATAACCATAATCCTATATAAAGATATTTTAAGCCCTTAAGGCACACAGGAGGCAGAAAGCTGTCAGAATCCATGCAACAAATGCATCAAGTGAGTGCCTTTTGCCACCCATATTTTTGTGCATTAACAGATGGATTACTGGGCAGTCATTTACAGACAAAAAATCCCCCAACACTGCCCACACAAGCAGCACATAAAATGGTCCAAAGCCCTTCAATCAAAAGCCATATTTTAAATTAGATGGGCTTTTCATGAGAAAAAAAAAAAAAGAAAAAAAAAAAGGCATTTTGCTTTACTAGTAAAAATAAAGTTGTAATTCTCTTAACTTGTATTAGTTCAAATATTCCGTCACTGCACTGGGAGTGAAAGAGCTATAGTTACCACAGTCCAGAAATCCCCAAACGTGCTCTTTCCCTCCAACAGCCTCATTACACTTCTGGCAGGAAGAAATCTTAGCTCTGAGGAGTAGGATAAGTTCACAGGTCAACACATGAGGCTTCCAGCTCAGTTGTTTACAAGACATTTTCATGGCCACCCATAAATGCAATTGGTTGTGGAAGACTTGTCAGACCGCAGCTCTGTTCATCTCATGCCATTGTCCTAAGGAATTCTGCTATGATACACCCACCTCTGGACAACAAAGGGCACAAGTGTGCACATTTGAAGTGACCTTCTACCCTTGCCAACAGCTTTCTACACTGTAGAAGAGCCATTTCTCTAACTTGCTTTTTTGTTGAAGAAATAAAAGCTTATCCTTAACAGAGTACCATCAAGGATTTTTGACATGTGGAAGAATCTCAACTTTGTTGACTATCACATCTGCTTCACCAACCATTTACAGTGCTCATGCTGTTGCAGTTCTAAGTTTAAAGTACTCTCCCTCTCCACCAAACACAAAAATAGGAGCTTATGCTTTGCTCTCTTCGTATGTTTTTGTGTACAAGATGCTTATATTTTCCCTCTTAATCCTAAAAGAAAACTTTGACCTGGCTGAAGGTGCACGTGCTGAGAAATGTTCACTGCTCATAGTTAACACTGACAGTCCTTTCTCCCTGAGCACTTTTTCCAACAGCACCCATTTCCTGGGTATACTGGAGACCAGGTCAAGCCATGGAAACCAGTGCTTTGATGCCTCATATCAGAGCTCCTCATCCTGTGCAAAGCCTGCTCTCACTGTTCATCAGGGTGAAAATCAGCACCTTCAAGTCACATAGCCCTGCACCCCAAGCATGCAATGATGGCATATTCCCCTTTCCCTACACAGAGACCCCCCACATGGTCTTCCCCCTCTTGGGAGATACCAAGAGACAGAAAAAAGGCAGAAAACAAAAGCTTTCAACACAGTTTGAGATTGCACCACTTCCAGCAAGTCTGCTCTGGCTTTGATCTATTGATTTCAAGGCCCTTAATGTGGGAAGCTGAAATGCAAGTTTTTTCCACACAATTTATTAAAAAATAAAAGAAAATAAGAAAACCCAGTATGGCAGTGGAGAACTAATCATTGCACTGAAAAACTAAGAAATATTGAGGGTGGATGTAAAAACCACAACTATCAGATCTGCATATAACCAGAATATGCTCTCAAGAGTCTTGGTTGAAATCCAAAAATATAAAGTAGAGAATCAAAGCTATTATTCAGCAGTGCAACATCAGAGACACAAGTGAACTGCAATGAATGGAAATTACTGGATATAATCCTGCAAGCACTGGTAGACAAGTTTTGGTGGGTTTTTTGTTATATCTTACTGGAATGTCACTCAGAGCTACCCCTGTGAATTTTCATTAAATTGTCCCATAGCTATCTATAACAGCTTTGCTTACTTTTTCCCCTGAAACCACTAACATGAACAAAAGTGAGTGAAAGGACTGAAGTTACAAAGCATTTATTACTAAGATGCATTTTCAAATAAAAATAGGGATCTTTTCCTGTTTAGGGTACTCCAAGAAGGTTCTCCCACCAATTGTAGTACATCCTTCATACACTGCATATCCTTCACAGATCCAAACACTGTCAGAAGACAGATACTGCACATGCATACTCTTAAATCCGTAGCTTCCTTTTTCCAAACCACAACTTTAAAAAACAACTCATCAGAGTCAGGAAAAGGACAAACAGAAAAAAAAAAAAAAAAAAAAAAAAAAAAAAAAAAAAAAACTACAGAGTTATTCTCATTTATTTTTTTCTGTTTAGATTACATAGTTACAGTTATGCCTCTGGACTGAAAAAATTTCCAGAGTTGTTTTTGTTGCAACAATATATGTGAGCTGGCCCACTGAAATGAATCACAACAATCGCACAGAAACAAAGCCAAGGGATTCATGGCTGAACATCCTGGCATACTGGTCATCCCTGCCTGCATCAGCCTGACAGAGACAAGGCAGCCACTTCTGCCTCATCCCTCTCCCTTTCTCAAACACAGTCAGAAAATGCTCGCTTACAAGTAGCAGACTTCAGCTAATACACCGTGGCTCTTTTTAAATTGGAAAAGAGAAACTGGAAAATACAAGCAAAATTGCCATCAAAGCCATGAAATTAATATTCAAAACTAGGAATTGAGGGAAAAAAATGGGGAGGAAGACTTCAGTGCTTTTCCTCAGGCATGGAAGCTTCCCTTCTCTGACAGCAGAATTCAAAAAAATCTCTTACTTAAGAATTTTCCAGATTAGTAAAGCAGACACTTGGACAAAGGATATTCAGTATTTGTTGGAAGTAGAATTGAAAGGGAGTGTAAAATTTTCAGAAGAAATTAAATCATTATGATCCATAATTTCCTTCAATATTTATATGCAGGTGAAGACTAAAGTTAGAGGTTTGGATTTGGGAATTACATTTGTTTTAAGACACATAGCAAGACCTCTAACCTCCACTAGAGCCACAATCTGCTGTGATATGACAGCATAACTTAGTGCATTTCATGGAGAACAGTACTGGCAAAGCCCCATAGAAATTTTTAACCTCAACTCCCTGTCCTCTGTAGCCATTCTGCAGGCATTCTGCTCCCACTTGAAATCAGTTATTTATGGGCATCAGCCTCTGCTTTGGCAAAAGCAAGGTTGTGCTTCTCAAGTAGGAGCAATAGTCTAAACTCTTTGTGCCAGTCTGTGACCTGCTGCTGAACTACAAATTCCTTTGAGTTTCTTGGCCTTCTGGTTGTAGTGGAAAGATCATTTGGAACTTTTTCCTGCCACTCTGGAAATGCCAAGGTCCCAAAGTGGAAGACTATATTTTTCTTCATCCTCAGTTCACAACTTCTCCTTCCAAGAGTCCCATCCCATGTGAAGAAATTCAGATGATGCAGTGCTATCGAGCATTATCAATGCCTTATGTAAAGCACTTGACCTGCATTTTTGTTGAATGTATGTATCAGAGCTAAAATATATTCTTGGAACTCTTATATATTGTTTCCATAGATTTTGCTTCCTCATTGTTGGTGAGAAAACACAGCAATATATGTCTTAGGAACAGCAGGTAAGAGCTTAATTTATTTTTTAAATGATACTGTAACCCACCCAGACATTTGAGTGCTCCCGATTGCAACACTCTACAGAGATCTGCCAACACTAAGAGGAAAGGAAACCAGAGGGAATGTATTTACAGTATCACAATGAGGTATCCTGGGTTTTGTGCATTACATAGAGTATGTGCAGCAACTTTCCATATAGCTTGTAGATAACTGAAGGGCTGGGATTCATTTGAAGACTGTGGAAAAGTCAGATGAAGGTGGAGAGAATTTGGATTTTGGAACAGCATAAGAAAAAAGCCATCACAGCGAACTTTTCCTTTGACACTCTTCCTGAAACTCACAGTGGGATCACATATTGCAAAAATCCCTGTCTTATTTCCATCATAAACCAGGGATCATGCAGAACACTCTGTGAAGGAGCAATCAATGAAGAGCATTTCTCTCTTACCTTACTCATCCATCCATTCAGAGCAGAATTAAAGAATTGTTTCCCTTGCCTCCACCACGCTGCTCCTTAGCCTGTGAAGTGCTCTGTGAATCTCTGACAATGATGCCAAAGGCGAGAAGCCACAGTACTGTTATTTTTCAGAATCTTAGCTTGTCAAAGTTGATTTTGAATGCAAGCTCTCTTTGGTACTAGGCATGAGACCTCTGAACAGCCAAACCCATGAAAATAGGGTTTCTCTTCAAATGAGCAAATGAAGAGGATTTTCTTCTTTCCTCATCAATCAAGAATTCACTAGACTACTTTAAGTCACTTTTAACATCAGATGCAAGCTCTATTATTAACTCTATTGTTAAGCTAGACATTGTTCGAGGGTAAGGATTGCTGGCAATAATCATCATATATGTATACAATTAAAGAAAAACCCTAGTAGCAAGTTATACTGGGACTGAGCAGAGTGACTATCAAGGTAAAGGATTCTTATAAACAACTAATACCACAAACAAAAAGCCTCTTAAGGATTTAGCATCTAAATTCTCAAGAATTAAGCCTGCATATCATCTTCTCAAGGTCTGGAAAGGAAGGGAAATTTAAATTCCTTAATGGTCAATTATAGTAGTGCACAATTAATTAAATAAATAAAAAAATTAAAAAAAAAAAAAAAAAAAGCCAAGCCAAGCCAAGGAAATTGGTCATTTTTACAGTTTCCTACAATAAAACAAGTTTAGCAAAAATAATTAGATTAGAAGCCAAACATACTTCACACCGCCTTGATGAGTTTCTACAAAGAAAACTCAGTAGCATACCCTGAAGATGCCTGCCATAAGCCATAGGAGTTTTTCTTTTGTATAAAGAAGGATCTTGCTTATATAAACAGATCTTGCTTATATAAACACTGCAATAACACAAGTGGTCTATAAAGTAGCATTAAAAATAAAATTAAGTGATGTTTATTCACCCACTGTCAAGGAGTTATAGATCCACAGAATAACCAGGTTGGCAGGGACCTCAAAAGGCCTCTAGTCCAACCTCCTGCTATGTGCAAATGCAGCTCTTGGGTCTGACCAGGCCATTCCCAGCTTTGTCCAGATAGGAATGAAACATTCCAGGGATGGTGTTCTCCCAGCATCTCTGGTCAACCTGCACCCATGTTCAGCTGGTTCATGGTGAAGAAACTTCTCCCTGTATCAAGACATAATCTTTCCTATTTTAATTTATGACAATTATCTAATTTTCCTGTCACATACCTCTGTGAGGTGCCTGAATTTTTCTTCTCAAAAACCTGCTCACAGGTACAGGTATGCTGCTGCCATGTCTACATACAAAGCCACTTCTCCTGAAGAGGCCCAGCTCCATCACCCTCTCTCTCATGGCAAGTGTCCCAGCCTAGTTCAGCCTGGGGGCTTTCTGCTCCACTTCCTCCACTTATCAATGTCCTTCTCACACTCTGGGCTCCAAAACTGGATGCAGCATTCCAAGAGGGGCCGAGCAAGTGCCAAACAAGAGCAAACAACCACTTCCATCACTACCAGCTCCAGCAGATCATGAAGGGGTAGCCTCTCCTGCTGCCAGAACACTGCAGGCTTGAGCCCAGCCTGTTTTCCCACAGGTTCCCCCAGTCCCTTCCATGAGAGCTGCTGCCCCAGCAGTCTGTCCCCACCCTGTCCTAGGTACAGGAAGTACATTTATGCTGTTTATAAAATAAAAGGCAGTAATAAGCAGGGATTTCTTCATTTTAAGCTCTGGTACATTACTGTTTTTTACATTCTGGCAAGGCTGTCTCAAGGACACAGGCCACAGCCCTTTCACCCACAACAGTAATTAACATAGTTGGGAGAAGTTTCAGCTATCAATTTTAATGTCATGTTCCTGGTGCCATAGTATCTGTTGTACTCATTGTGATCAAAGGGCCCAAGTGAGGCAAGTCTTTCTTCTTTAAGTGATAATATTGGAAGGAGAAGGAGAAGGAGAAGGAGAAAGGAGGAGAAAGAGAAAGAGAAAGGAGAAAGGAGGAGGGAGAGCTTAGATCTTCATGGTGCGCACGCCAAAATGTTCATACCTTCCTCCATGCAGCTGTCCTTTTAAGTGACACTTTCACCCCATAAATGGCATTTTCATTGAAAAACTGCTCTTCTTGGAATGTTTGCAGAGAATGAATACACAGAATTTTTCATCCATGGATGAAAAGCTCCTAGACTGCTAGATTTTCCAAACAAAAGATAACACAGTTTTTATAATCTGATAAGCCAAAACATCTTAAAAGCTAGAAAATTCTGCTGTATCAACCTACTATTTAAACTCCATACTTGGAAAAGACTTCACCTTTCTTTCTAGAGGACCAATGTTTGCCTTTAAAAAATGGAGTTACTAGCAGAACAAGCACTGTGACATTACATAGCTGCACTAACTGGTCTCCACCACCAACTGCATAACAGCATCCCAGACTGGTGCTAAGGTCAGATCTTGTATCTATTTTAAAATTATCAATACTGAAAGTAAAAATTAATTCAGGTTTGAGACAATTAAGAGCTCAGTCCAGCATTTCCTGACATTATTCCTTCATCAATAGTATTGTTGTTCTGATTATTTTCACCCCTGTGCCAAGCACTATTTGTAACATGGCTTAAACAGATCTCATGACAAGGGAACTGGGTTCATGTATACAGCACAGGAGGCTGGCTGCCAGACAACTGGAGAGGAAAAAATTTCTAGAAGGTGGTAGTCTGACAGGGTCAGAGAGTTTGGGTTCTTCCACCCCTATTAAATCAATTTAGCTCTCATTCCACCAAATGACTAACTGAGCCAGAATGAAGAGCATCCCATCTGTCCTGTCTGCAGTCTCTAAATGCTGCCCAGGAGGAGATGTAGAGATAGCAGTGAAGAATTCCTCTCCAAGTCCAGTCACTGTAACCACAGTAAAGTTATTCTGCATTCACACGCATCTCAGGCCAGATAACAACCACACACCTTTGACTCTTCATGATCATGGTTATCTTCCAAACACTGTGGGAAGGATTTTTCTGGCCTATACTTCAGCTTGTCCACATATCAGACAACTTGTCTTTGCATTGGTTTCTTCTAGTATAGGAATACACTTGCTCACTTTAATAAATTAATTCCCAATACACTACATAGGAGTATATAGGTAAGGTGCTCTTTTAGCAGAAGAAAAAGAGCTAAAAAAAGGAAAGGCTAAATGCTGAGAAATTTGACCTGCAAACACTACTTGGAGGCTCATTCAACAACTATTGTGCAATACTTGATTAATAAAACCATTCCATTTTAGAGCCTGGTGCAATATTCTACACTTATGTGGTTGTATTGAAATACAAAAAGTAGTTAAACTGAATTCTCTGGAAATGCTTGCTAGAGGTGTCTGTTGAATTTAATCCACCCCTATCCAAATAATGGCATGACCCAAAGGTCCCAGTCTGACTGTAGGCACCACTGTTCTAGGAACTGTGTCAATGTTGAAAGGAATAGGAGTCCCTATTCAAGGATCTTAGAATCAGCTTCACAGATGAGCAGATGTCTACACATTTGGAAATAGAAACACTGCTGCAGGACCCAGGTCACCCATATATTTAGTGAATCAGTCAGTTTCCCCAGAACATTTCACCAAAAGAGTTATATCTCTGATGTTCCTCAAAGGTCATATTTCATTCCAAAAATCATATAAACAAACTTGTGTATTACTCAAGTTCCAGGCCACCACTGCAGATACACCAAATACACCCTTCACCATCAGGAAAGATTTGCTCAATGAATTACCTTCCATTTCCTTTTAAGTTACATTTTTGCAGTGGGAAGCCCAGTTCTCTGGCTGAGAGAGACGCCCTATAGAAACCTTGTTTCTAGACTCCCAGCTCACACAAATCACATGAAGTTTATTTGCCCGAATATATGCCTCTCATACTCTTCCACAGAGAAGGCAGTGCAGGAGTGGCCTGCCTATTCTGCCATATGATGTGACACATCCAGAGGCACTAGGGAATGCACATGGTCCTACAGCTTCTCCTAGAAGCAGTACCACTGATACCAAATTAAAACACCACCTTAAACACAAAAATCTAAGAGGTGTTTTGCAAAAGAAGGCAAAAAGAAGCCACAAAACACCCAACAAACTACTCTGGCTGGCAAATTTCTCCATAACATAACACGAGTGGGGAACATACATAGGAAAAAAGCAGCAGATTTTTAGAAGTTGATTAGGTTTAGTTTACACATATCCAGAGGGAATGATAAAGCACTAGTCACAATGGACAGAAAACCATGACCTATTTATTATTACCACATAACTATAAAGGAAGTATTCTTATCAGGTCGCAAACTTTCTAAGGAATACAAATCTATGGAAAAGCCATCTCTAATTGAACCAAGTCTCAGCAATGAGAGAGCATATTAATGAGGCAAGGCTAGGAGGCACGATGAGGAGATAACAATACCCTTGGGAGTTACACCAGTATTAAGTGTGACTTTATTACCGGATTATTCTCCTATGAGTCTTTACAGCAAGAATAACTCTGTTTATACAGATGTTCTTTCAACCACCAGCTATTCCAGATTAAACACACATACAGAGAATCTTGATATTTTAAGATTACAGGCCATTAGATCAAATTACATTTGTTATTTTGCTGTAGTATGCAACTCGGCTTTACAAGGTTGATATATTCTTTCAGTGAAACTGAGACGCATTAATTGAAATGAGATACCACACCTTTAATAATGCAGACTGATGTAGCTCTCTCACAGGGTCTTTCATTCAGTGCCTTTATTTTAATTCCTCTGAGTGCTACTAATAAGATGCATTTTATCATTAAGAGGGCATTCTTCACTTAAGTAGTATATGTCAAGCTAAACTAAAATAATAGACTAGTTTGCTGCCTACAAGAGGGATGCACAGTTGATATTTATGCAAAATTAAGCAAGCCTGAACTCTGGTTTCCTACCCGAAGGGACTCATGATCAAAACTTCACAGAATTCCAAAATCCCACCTTCTGCAACACAGAGAAGAGACCAAATCCATCACCACTTGAAATACTCTTTTACAAAACACAGATTATTAAACAGATAAGCAGCCTTGGCAGTAAGTCAGATCTCTAGCCTTTTTCCCTGCTCAGGAGAGCACCTCACTGCTACTGGGTCAGACTCCAGGGAGAGGCAAGATGATTGGTACAAGAATCCACCAAAATTTCAGTGTCATTTAGACCACCCTACACTGCAGCATCCAGACTAAAGTAATGCTGGCAGAGAAAAAGGAAGGCTTCTGGTACCTAGAAGACCATCTCTGGTGAAAGGTGACAGACTCAAGGAGTAAAGACAAGACCCCTAAGACCTCTGGAGCAGGGGAACTGAAGTTCCTTGATCCTTGCAGATCTAAACATTCGTCACTTAATGTCTTGGCTGCCCATTTGCAAGAAGAGGAGAAGCCTCCCTCTCCAGTCCCACCACAGGAGAAATGTAATGCAGACCACAGGGTGGATTTCTGCAGCCCTACAAGAGTGACAGCACTTACATGAGGATTTAAATCAGATGAGAATCTAACAAGCAAGTCACACAACTCAATCATTAGAAATAAAAATGCACAGTAAGCTCAGAGAGTTTTCAATCTGTCCCTTTCTACTTCAATTTCCTTGCATGGCACTATTTTACAGCCTAATATAGGTTTTAAGCTGTCTTACACTGCTAACATTCCCACCAGCTTGTCTGCTCCATAGTACAGGTTCAATAGCCTTCCTTGCAATCATAACAATTTCTTTTATTTCCATTTGAGAAAGATGTAATTTTAAATGCTCAGAAGGGACTTGGAAGACACAACACACTGGACATTTGCAAACATCTCTAGGCCAGAGAATAAACTGGTGAGAGACAAGTACAGAGCCAGCTGAAGCAGATGGACTTAGGTGCCAGACGCAGCATGACCCCCATTTCTGTTTTTCATGCAGATTGATAGGGCTTGGCACAATGAATGTTGATACCTTATAATTTCCTATTTTTTTAATTTTATTCTTTTTAAGACTGATGTTGCTTTTCTGTACCTTTGCACTACCATATCAAGTTCTGCATAATTCAGTCAGTTCAAATCATCCAGATTTAGAAGGGTGAATGCTGACCAGATTTTGGAAGAGGTAATAACCTGCGTGCTCCAGACCTTAACCCAAACTGGGATTAAAAGGAAATGCAATGTGTTAGGCAAATTAAGCCATATTGGCTTCACTGGCAGCTTCTTGCTTCTTTCTCTTAGTGGGAGCATCAACTCTGGGCATTGCTGGAAAGACAGATGCTTCCCTCTCACACCACAGTTGTGGCAATGCTCCAGGCTCCTGACACATTCCCCTCAGGCAAGGGGATGGTTGCAAAATTAACAGTACATTACAGTTCTGCCATTCATGCATCAAGCAGATGATACTTTAAAAAGTGGAGGAAGCACAAGAAGTTAATGACAGCTTCCCCTGTACACATGGAACTCTTGGACTTGCATGGAGGACAAATAACTTAAAGAGCCCTCTCTCTCTGCTCACCAGGGCCTGTGTAGCACAAGAGACGGGAACGAGACCTCCTGCCACAGTGGAACTGTGGAATAAACTGCCCAAGAAAGAAGTTTCTGCCTGACACATAAGGT
Organism: Zosterops lateralis; assembly: GCF_965231275.1. Lineage (NCBI taxonomy): Eukaryota > Metazoa > Chordata > Aves > Passeriformes > Zosteropidae > Zosterops > Zosterops lateralis. The sequence goes on along the minus strand of NC_139766.1, from coordinate 23,963,026 downwards.
TCTGCTCTAATACAGGAAGACTTATAGTCCTTTAATTATTATCATGCCTGGAGTGGCTGATGACAGCATTGTTATCTACAGAGAAATGCTTCACCATTGAGTTCTTGGCTTCATTAGCCAGCAGAACCCATGGTCACAAGGTATTTTTATACCATATGTATGATGGAGTCATGTGCCTCTCTCCCCTCATCCTCTGCCATAAAGAAGGCTATACAGAAACTGCCATATTCATCTTCCCAAGACAAATGGTGTTTATGTGCATTTCACTTTTCCAAGCTGCATGCTCACCTTTCCTCGGCACAAAAGCCCTTCTTTTCATATTCATCGTGGTTCCTCTGCCTCTGGTTCTACACCAGCTAGATTCACATCGTGTCAGGGCCAATTCCCTGAAGACTGACACAGCATTACTTCTCCAATTGACACTGGAGTAAAACATCACAGGCTGAAATTCCCAGGGCTTCCCAGAATCTTAAAGTCACAACGATTTTTACAACCTTTTGCCTAGTCACTTTCAGGAAAGGGAACTGACCGAGGGTTTCTAAAAGCTGCAGATTAAATTCAAAGCCCGCAGCTGAAGGGAGCAGCTACCCCGGTATCTGGGTTTATGCCACCTTCATGCATGTTCTGTACCGGAAATCAGATGGAGAGCTATTTTAGGCGTCTCTATTGGCACTTGCCAAAATATTTAACTACTAAATTTGACCCACCACCTGCCCATCTTTCCGTTTTACGGCGCGAGCTAACAGCAAGCACATCTATTTTTTTCTGCCGCGCCTGAACAGCCAGACTAAATCTCTCTCGTGGGTGGGCAGAGGGGCGGCAGCAGGGGCAGCAGCGCTGTCCCCGGGCTGGCAGCGGTGCGGGCCGGCCCTGCGCGCACTGCGGACCGGCGGGGCGGGGGCCGGGCGTCTCTCGCCCCCGGAGCCCCGCGGGAACGGGGCAGCATCCGCGTCCCTCCGCAGCTCCGCACCTGCCCGGCTCGTGTTTACAGCCGTCCCGCTCATCCCAGCGCCGGGGGCGGGCAGGGAAATGCGATTAACAGATTAAGTTTGGAAGAGACGGAGAGGGCGGGGGCCCATCCAAAGCGCGCATCCTGCGCGGGGGCTCAGCGCTGGCTCGGGCGACCCCGGCTGCTTTCCCCGCAGCCAGGAGAGCTGGGGAGGGCGGCAGGAGGCCGGGATAGGGATCAGCGTGGAATAAAACGCCCACAGTCCCCGGGGGACAGCGACCGGTGGGGGAGGGCAGGAGGGCGGCTTGTCCCGCGGTGTGTCCCCGGCGGGGTCAGGGCCCGCACCCCGCCATCCCGCGGGCTTACCTCGATCCACTTCTGCGCCTCGGTGAAGGCCGGCTCGGGCTGGGGGGGCTCGGGAGGAGGCTGCACCTCTCCCAGCTCCAGCCCGGGGCTGGCCATCTGCAGGGCCCGGCGCGGCGCGGCTGCGGCGGGGGAGACGCCGGGCACCGAGTCCCCGGCCCGGGGTGACTGCGGCCGCAGCGAGGGGCTCCGGAGGCCGCTGCCCGCCTCTCGCTGCCTGTCCCTGCCTGTCCCTGCCTCTCGCTGCCTGTCCCCGCTCGCAGCCGCCGGGGCGGGGGCGGGGGCCGGGGCGCTCCGCAGCCCGGCTGGCTGAGCTCGCCCGCGGTCACCTCTCCCCGCCGGTGCCCGTCACCGCCCGCCCCGCCGGCCGGTCCTCCCTCGCCCGCCGCCCCGCCCGCCCCGCCGGCCCAGCGGAGCCGCGCCGCGCTGTCCTCAGCTGCCAGCTAAAAATAAAACAGACGGGCGAAGCCGCTTTGCCTCCAGCCCATGCAAATGCCCGCGCCGCCGCCTCCCCGCGAGCATCGCATCGCATCGCATCGCACGGCGGGCGGCGCTGCCACCGGGGGGGGGTGGGCGGGGGACTCGGGCACCCCCCGGGGACAGCCACGGGGATGGAAAAGCGCTCCCTGCTTGGGGAATAGCCGCTCTCCTCACCCCGCTGCTCCCGAGGATGAGGGGGTCTCGATGGCAAGGCAGGGCGCCCCCTGCTTTAGGGGCAGTCACACCCCCACCCTCGGCTCCCGGTGGGCACCCAGCCCCACACGGTGAATTGTGGCTGCTGCTTTAAACACCTCGTTAATCGATACCTCTACTCGGGGCACCCGAGAATCTCCATCCCGGAGGTTCTCTTTTGGCGGCGGGAAGGCGCGCTGCTCCCCTGCCCCTCACCCTCAGGGCCGGGGGCTCCTGTGACCGCCCTGGAGCATCCCCCGGGCTGCCCAGGGGCCACAAACACCCGCCAGGGCCAGCACAGCGCCGGGCTGCCTCAGTCCTCCTTGAAGAGCAGAGCAGGCATCAAGGTGTGCTTAAAAATACATACCGTGGGTGAATACTTCCCATTTTTCTCTTTATGCAGAGGAAGAAATCCGACTCTGTCCTGCAGAGACTTGCATGCCAAACTTATAGGGTGTGAGTGGTCCTAACTCAAGCACATGCTTTTTACCCTAAGGTTAAGCATAGAAGTTTCTAGAAACAGAAGGACTTTTTTTTTTTTTTCCCCCACTGGGCTTTTTCAAAGACAAATCCTAAAAATCTCTCACGAGTGTTCAAAAGACGAGCCAAAGTTACTTATATTTATGCAAGCATGGAAAGGTATCTGTGTGCTGGAAATGGAGGTGTGCAGACCTTAACCCCCACTACTAAGGTTTTTCTGAAGGGGGGTCATAACTGGCCACTTCTTCAGCTTGTGATAGGTGTCAACAAGTTTTAACAAGAAGCAAACTGTAGGATTTTAAACATGCCCTAAGTTTGGGCCTTATTTCCCCCTCAGTTCAATGGCTGAGATTTTGAATTTTGTTTGTTTTCAGAGTCAACAAAAATTACCAACTCTTAAAATATAAATATACCACAAAAGTGCATATATTTAATTCTGTTTCCATTCTAGGAATTTGTCTTTATTGTTCACTACCTTTTTTTTTTGGTCTTTGTTTATTGCTTCAAGTATGCTGGAGTAACAAAGGGCCTAAAAACAGGATATAAGGTTTATAGGGATTTTTCTGAGAACTGCAACAAGACAAAAACTAGATGAATGGGTAATCTAATCTCAAATATTTAAAGATAAATAATAAGTGTATTTTGAAATACTTATGCTAACAATCTATTTTCTGATTCTTGTAATATTTAAATAACATTGATGTTTATCAGACAACAATTAGATTCATTCTCCTGGGGCAGTGAGAGACTAACAATTTAAAATAATTATCCTACCTCTTTTTTTTTATTACTGTGCAATATCAAATGCATGACTTTCCTGTCTGGTGATCTCAACATCACCTCTTGGAGAACTAGAAGAGCTGGATTGGGCTGGAGTAAGCATCATACCACAGAGCAGCATTCAAGACAAAGATCACCACCCTAGACCTTGTCTAGAAGTGAGGGGTGGACATTAATTTCCCATTTATGCAGTCAATTTTCAGGTATCATTAAAGAAAATGTGCTCTGATAAACATTTCTATTTATTTATACGCTTACGGTCAAACATACACAAGTTTTTAAATTTATTAAATCCTCACAGCGGCACATGGATATAGAGTTAGTGCAGTCTTTAAAGAGCCCTGTCATATCTTTAAGAGTGTAAAAGACGCTCTGACTGGCAGTAGGAATCTGGCCACTTCTTTCCTAATCCTAATCCTGAACCAGCTTCTCATGCGGTCAAGTAGGAGACAGCATCCCTACCTCCCTGTTCCCATGGAAACACACTTCTAGCATCAGCCCAGCTTGCCTTTTTTTTTTTTTTTTTTTTAAATCACCATCTGCCTGGGGAGTTGCAGGGCTTGCTCTAAGCCCCTTGAATACCAGTCACAGGTTTTTCAATGGTTCTCTTTTCTGTATTACAACCACCTTGGCAACTGCAGAAGACAAAATATGAGAACTAGAATGTTAGAAACTCCAGCAAGGTTTTCCCAAGGTCACTCAGTTGCTCCTAACCAGAAACATTGCTGGAAACTCAGTGGTGGAATTTGTAGCAGCAAAAAAATCGGAGATTTTTTCTTGAAGCTCTTCTCAAGATTCTCTCATTTAAAAGCAAGTGCTTCAGTTTAACTTTTTCTTCTTTCTTTCCAGAAAAAGAATTCAAGGCAGCACTTCAACAATCCTTATCAACACACTTGAATCTGTATATATGGGGCTGCAACCTATGGGGTTGCAGGTATCAATGTCAAACTGCTTTACTTCGTCCAGCTTCAGTTCCCCTTCCCAAAAGCAGACTGTGCCTATGCATAACTAAAGTTACTGTAGAAAAATGCATTATATAGTGGTAATAGGAGAAAGCAGAAATGGCAAAAGAGGGTCTTCTCTGGTTTGCAGGGATCTTTCTGCTGCTATGCACAAATGGAAAAATAGAGGCTTTGAGGAAGATACCATTTTAGATATTCAGCTTATATTAATTGGTTTGGTCTTCTACCTTGTTTAGTTTTCTCTGCTGGGAAGGGGAACTCTCGTGTTTCTTTTTGTCTTCAACTAGCATCTAAAATTAAGCCTCTTGAGTAGCAGGAGCAGAGGTTTAATAAGGCCTGACTGCTGTCATGGCAAGCCTGATCTTATCCCATGGCAGCAATGAACAGCTTACTTCAGGAAAGCTGTGTCCTGAACATCTTCTACCACTATGATCTGCCTCCCTGAATGAACAGATCTGGTGCTCAAGACCAAGTTCTCAGCAAAACTACTCCTAGATGGCATCTTTCTGCTCTCATTACTCTTTCTGGTTGTATTAGCCCAACAAAAAACCTTTTTCTCAAAGCCAATCTGTCACAAATGCTTCCAGCAACATGCATACACCTCCATTTGAAAAACATTTCTTTTACCAAAAAGCATGGCACAGAGAACAAATGAGTGAAACACCCAAGGATCATATATTTCTATTCTATTTTACCTTACTCATTAATCTTTTCTTTATGAGCTTTTACCAATGTGTCTTAAACCAGCAAGGCCTCTGGGCTGTTTAAGAAAGGAAATTATCCTGCTGGCATCAGAGCTTTTCTGCCTCCTTCTCTCCTTCACAATCTGCCACTCTGAGCTGAAATTCTCTGACCAATACTTCTTTTTTTCTCCAGACCATAATGGTGATACTTTGAGATGTTGTCCAATCCTAGGCCAGATCTCAGAGAAATCTGAGCTGAACATAAGCATACTGCTCTGGCTAAGTATTTTCCTGTTGTTTGCTCAATTACTTCTGTACATTTCTTTGGTTTGCTTGTCTTTTTTGTGCCTTTAAGAAATCACTGAATATCATGCAGAGAACTTGAGGTTGTATGGTATTTATTGTAAAAATTCTGCTTGGGATTTCTTAATTTTCTAAAGCATAAGCCCGGAGTAGGCACACCCAGCACAGCTCTGTTTAACCTCCAGATCATTTCAGAGCTGCAGTGTCTGAACTGCACTCTGGGCCTCACACTGTTGCAAAGAGCAGCATGGCTGCCTGGTGCTGCTGTGGGAGCTGGACAGCTCTGGCATAAAGATGTTGGTATTAGTGCTTCTCAACAGGTATTAACCCTGCCAGAGACTTTTTGGAGATTTTTTTTAACTGAGTTACTGATTTGACTTTACTGCCTTTACTGGCAAAGGCAGGTTGTGCATTTTCACAGCCTGTCCTGTGTGGAAGGGTGAGTTCAGAGGTGAGCTGAGTGAGCAGATGAGAAGAGTCCTTAAAGCAGCATATACCAAGGCAGAGGAGGGTGGTGGAGAAGATGGTTGTCAAGAGTTTAGAATTCTCTTCCTTGATAAAGTTCAATTCAGAGACAGTTCTACTCTCAATGACATGCAAGCCATCTTGGAGAGAAGGCTGGTAGTAATATCCACCTGGAAGCAAGACATAGAAAATCCCTACTTTTGAAAAATGACTCTTTAAATGAGCTTTAGTTATTTTTAATTCCCATGAAAAATCAATGAATCTGTGACCATGGGAGCATGTTGATTTTTTCCAACCACTCAGACAAATGTTGTGACTTCACATTTTATTTAATCAGGGCATCTGCTGTGGTATATTTGCAGTGTTCAGCATTTGGCTGACAGCATCTGTTTGTTTACCCCAGCCATGCTGTCTTCTATCACAGTCACTTTCTCTCTGGTACCACTCACTCAGCAACATATTGTCAGGCTTGGCATTGATGTTCTGTGTCATTCTGGGAATTACAGGAGTAGATGAATCGTCTGAATTTGCTCTTTCCTGGGAGAAAAGCAGGATTATCCTTTCTCACACTGTCCTGGCAGAAGGTGAAGCCCTTTTGTGAAGCAGTTTTTATCTATTTTGAACTTTTATATTGGTTTTTGAAACCTAGTACCGCCAATTGTCATCCAGTAGCTGAGAACCATTTGAAATTTTCCTATTTTTCTGTCTTTGCATTTAATTAATTTTTTAGATTTTAAAAGCTGTTGAAAATTCCAGAATGGATATACCACATGTTGCTATTTAATGAGCTATAAGCCTAATGAATCAGAGTGCAGGTAATTCAAAATGGGAGCTCACATGCACAAATGCATTTAAATATTCAATGTCATTTACAAGCCATAATTTTGAGGCAGGTTCACCTGCAAAAAAAGCCCCTCATCAATCAATACCTCATTGTTTTAAATGCTGCTGTGCCTGTAGTTGTGAGGTTTTCCTGCCTGGCCTTCCTTTCTGGCTTTGAGACTGGCTTCTGCCTCTCCTGAAGGCCTCCAGATCCCAGGCTGATAGCTTTGCTAATGGCACAGAGCCTGGCTTAGCATCTCCTTTCATCCACAGACATGGTCAATTCTCCTACTCACCCAAACAATCATTTCCTTCCTTCTTTTTATTGTTCTCATCAAGACCTGCCTTTCCTCTGGTATAGGAAATTCCTATATCCAGCCTCCTCTTTAAAAAGCTTTTTTTTTTTTTTTTTTTTTTTTTTTTTTTTTTTTTTTTTTTTTTTTTTTTTTTTTTCCCCTCTATGAGCCTGCTTTCTTTTGTACCAGCTTGCCATAATCTTGTGTCTTTCAGCTCCACTATATATCTTGGGTACTTCTCACTTCCTCTTGTTAATATGTAGTATTGGATGGAAAACCCAACACATAAAAACAATGAAAACTCCTGGGAAAGAAAAGCAGAGAGAAGGCCCATGAAAAGAGAAAGATCACAAATGTGAGAGAAGTGAGAACAAGTTACACAAGGTCAAAAAGACGTAAACTGGGTTGACAAGTGAGCAGTAATATAAGAAAGAAGTAGAGGAGTGGTGAAAGGGAAGTGAAGAAAATAAAGTGAAGAAAATAAAGTGAAGAAATCTGAAATAAATAGGTACCAAGGTAAAGAGAAAAATAAATCTGAGCATAGAACCAGTGAACTTGTCAGAGTATCCTTTCATTCTGCATTCACAGCTACCAAGCATCACGAGGTCCATGTCCATATATGTTCTTTCCAGATCCTCCCATAAAATATATGCCTGATAAAAAGAGGAAAATAAATGTCATCATGCCCAGACCAGCAATTGAAAGGGCACTCTGAAGGAATGTGTGGCTCTTCCACCCTGCTCTCTGCTCCCAGAAATGCATAGCTCTACCCTCTTGACAGGTCAAGCCTGGAAAAGGATGTGGCAGGACAATGGGTCTTTCACCAGCTGTTATCAAGGATCTTTTTAGCCCATTAAAACAAAAGTGCATTGATGGGGAGCGGATGCTCATAGGTTTGTGTACCTGCCAATATGACATCCTGTTTCTTTAATGTAAAGACAACAAACAGCCTTCACTTCTCTGCTGAACTGGAAGTGGCACAGAAGCTCAAAACAGTATTTCTCCTCCAGTATTCTTGCAAATTTGACTGTTTTTCAGCTACTTTCTTGAAATCTACTTCATTTAAGACTGGAAGTGGAAGTGGGGGTGTTTTTTCCAAACACAGTCTGGTCCAGAGCAGGCCTCTCCTCTTCCAGGATGTATATACCTTCCACCTGATTTTGCATGCTGCTCATTTGAATGCAGCATCTTCCCCTGCTGCCACACGCCCAGTGTACATATTACCTACTCCTTTTTACCATCCAGAGTAAATTGGCAAGCACATGGAGCTACTCAAAATTTTCTCAGTGAAGGATGTGGTTGGAGGGGTTTTTAGTACCCTCAGAGAGATGTTCCTCAACACATCTTTGTCAGTGCCACCACCAAGGAAGGGAGTCTTATAAGTCAGGTAACATGCTCAGAGAGCACATGCCAGCTTCAAGTTCCATCAGTGCAGCTGAGTCTGACTAGGTTCAGTCAGTCAAGGAAAGACAAGGAGCCAGAGCAGGTGGTTCAGGGGTCTACAAACCTCTTCCGCAAGCTGAGGTTTCAGCCACAGAGCTGTGGTATTTGGGGGAAGAGAGGGGGTGTTATGTATGAGACAGCATGCAAAGAATGAAGTCAGAAACTTTTGCCAAATTGGTGAAAAATGGGATGAAAATCAAAAACTGTATGTGTGAAAAAAACCCAAAAGGTGATTTGAAAAATGAGTCCTATCTTCCAAAGTAAACTCATGGGTTCTTATATTCTGTGTTGTTGGTGTATAATAAATTTTTATGTAGTGGTGGCATAAACATGTAGTTCACCAAACCACATAATTTTTATCAAATTTCAAAAAAAAAAAAAAAAAAAGCAAAACCCCCTCTCACTGATATTAGAACAGCTATTTGCTAGGTAGCTGCTTGTGAAAGTTTGAGAAATGTGGGAAAATCCACATCACATTCAGCCTTTAATTTTAGCAGTGACTTGCATCATGCAGAAAGAACTGGTGAATAATATCTTCCCTCTCCTTTTCTTAGTAAATATTCCTATGGAGAAGATCAAAAGGGAAAACCTGTACCTGAAATTAACATTGGCCTTTATCCAAATTTGTTTAGAGTTTAGCTGGTTCACACCAAATTGGAATATTCATTTACTCAGGATAAAGAAATAGGCAAACAAAAGTGGAAAGTGGAAAGAGAGAAGCAGGGTCAGAAAACAAGAAAAGCAATAAATGACTTGCCTCCATGCAGTAGGACAACAATCTATCTTATTTAGCAATGGTATGATGTGGGAGAATGGATTATAAGAGAATAGAGAGGGTGCTGTGGGCAACCTCACCCCTGATGAGTTGCAGCTGTACTAGTTACCAAAGATCTCGTTTGATTGAACATTTAAAGGACAGAATTTAGCAGAGGATTGTGTTCAACTAGGAGCAAGAAAAAGCAGTGCAGTGTAGGATATAGGTGAGTTTTTTCTCTGTAAACAGGCTCTCTTTCTCAGTGATCTCCTCTGTCATGAGAATTTTTGTAGAACAAGACACTCCTCAAAGCCTGTGAAGGTGCTTTTGTACCAGAAGTACCATTTCTGGGACAGATGGCATCGGCTGTGCCATCACAGACATGGATAGTCACATATTCATGAGTCAGGGCATCAAAATTAGCCATCAGTCTAAATTCCATTATGTTTTCTTTGTTTTTTCTACTCATCGTTTCAAAGGATGGAGTATAATTTGTACCCCTGCCTAAATACTGCTGTGAGATAATTTCACCACTTAGACACACATACTAGTTAAAAAGTCAGAGATACTGATAGTGAAAAATGTAAATCTAATTCTGACTGCAGATACAGAATGCTTATGGATAAAAATGTCTAACACTTACTATAAAAGAAATAGGGAGTACTGTTAATATCTGTTGGACCTCCCTAATACCTTTCGATGCTCTTTAATAACTTTCTCTAATAACTAATAACTTTCTCTACTGTCTTCTGGACTTCTTGGGGATCATACTGAAATCCACAGAAACTTTTCTGAATTTAAAGAGCCTATCCTGCAAGATATGGATCCATCACAGCCTTCCACACCTCTCAGTGCTAGAAGAGTTCATGTAAGTTTTCCACTTTGCTCTTTTGAACCCAGCCGTAAGATGATTCTGCTCCCAGCTGGCCAGATGTGAGCCACATCCAAACCAGTACCACCATTCAGTAGCTTCACTCAGTACCACTGACTCTGGTTTAACAAACTGGGCTTATGCAGTCAAGCCCAAGTACTATGGAGCACATTTTGGAGCAGAGTTTGCTTTTTTCCAGACTGCTTTTGGTCTGGATGTGATGTAGGTCTGCCTGTTGGGCCATAGTCCATGCTGACAAATTTTCAGGGAAGAGAAAGATATTACACTGTTGAATCACTGTCTGAGCTGCTAAATAATTTATTATATGAGGGCAGCCCACCCATATGAAAGCAGAGCTAACAAGATTGCCACAAAATCACTACTGCTGAGTGTATATCCAAAAAGTGTTGTGAACATGGCCCTTAAAATAGCAAAAGAGGGTGGCAATACCTTTAAAGTAATTTCCACAACTTTCTTCTATTATTACTTCTGTAATTATGTCTTTCTGTCTGGCCAGGAAAAGAGCCTGAACTTTTCCCCAGTTTGGAGGCCCCAGTGCTTTTCTATGGGCCTCCACAAGAAGCCCAAAGGTCAGGAAAATCTCAGATGATCACTCAAGGGAACAGAAAACACTTTTTGATATTCCACATTACTGGAATAGTTGCTGATACCTGTTGACTCTTATTCTCAGGCACTTTTTGGCTTCTGGTGGAACTGTCTATCACAGGAGCTCCTGATCTAGCCAGAAGGAAAGACAGACTATCCATAGGTTGCAGAACTGTCATAGTTGTGACTGATCCAAGCTACATTTTTTTCATTAATCATTGCTTGTTAAAAGGGCCATATTTACTGAGCACTTTTTTCTTCTTGAAATATAGTACTCGTTGTATGTATCCTCATTGTTCTATTCACTTCAGGGTTGGTCTTGATGCTCCTTGTGGTTCCCTTTCAACTCAGGATATTTTGTGATCTCTGAGTGTGCTGATAAACCATGTCCAGGAAACTGGATAGGGATTTTGATAAGATAAGACGAGTTAGATGCTCAAATCTCAAAAATTAATTGGGTCAAGCCCCTAAGTACCATCCAATTAAAGAATTCCAGTCCTAAGAGACACTGGTGACCCCATGTTTGCATAGCATGCTAGCAGGTGAGCAGAAGGTCAAAATGAGGGTGTATCTCTAAGTGACTGGAGTGCTACTGTTAAGGAAACATTTTGGAAGTCACAGCTAAAAGTTCAGGTCAGACAGCACAGGGAACACTGGAGTAATTAATCATTTGGTGGACTTCAGAATCAAGGTTTTCTAAGGGACAAGGGGCCTCCAGTTACCTTTAGGCAGTGTGAAGGGTGATGTTTCTCTGAGAATTAGTACTTTAATCAGGTTTCTGTGGTGAATTAGAATATGCCAAATTTGTGTCTATGAACTACTTCCAGACTTTTCAATTAAGCTTCATTGCAAATGTTTCTCTTTATAGACCACTTTGCAATTACAGTGTAGCAAAGATTATTGTGCAGGAAGAGATGATCAGCCTCTGGAGCACCTTTTGAGACTGGTCAGCATCTTACATGCCTCAGTGAAACTGGGAAATCATGAGCCTGTCAGGAATAAATACTGAAACCTTGTTGACAATCAAGACCTGCGGGATCTTCATCCACTTGTGTGAGGGAAGCCATGCAAGTGGTTCCACAGAGTGGAAGATTTTCCAGCTGTACAGAGGGACTGGGCTATCAGCTCTGGGAGCTCTTGTAACATGAAACTAATTCTACTTTGAGGTGGTTGGTGTCAACATAGCACTCGAGTTTTCATGATCTAAACCTAGAGGAGGGAGACACGTCTGCAAGGAAAATGGAGTCTCATGTGGAGTTATGACATCTCAGAGGAGCAATGGTTCTTCAAGGCACGTACCGTGTCAATATGTGGGTATGTCCCAGCATCATCAGGTGGCTATAGTCTTCCTTTCCACTTCCTACAGCAGTTAATTTCTCCAGCTTCTGAAATGCAGTGAAAAATTTTGAGTACAGAGCACTGAAATTTGCCTAATAAGAGAAGCCAGCTGGAAACCATCATAGTGTGCATAATCACATGCTGGGGTGCTGTGCAGAAGAGTAAGAGCTGTACATATGCTCCATTAAACCTGCCACTTTTTAGGGCTGCTTTGTTGCAGAGGCTGTACTGACTTTTATTTTCTGAGGACTTGAAAGTGCTGGGGCCTCCAGGAGCAATGCAGGAGAAGGAATATGCTGTGAAGAAACACCAGCCCTGGGGAAGGTGAGGAGCTGTGAGGAAGGGAGAGAATCTGTTTTTCTGTAGGTACAGACCTCTGTTGTTTTTTTAATGATTCTGCAGCATTCCCCTTGTGAACTTGGCAAGAGCACATAGGCTTTCTGAACACATTTGTGTTTTTCAATGCTTGTGACTGTGAAACCTACAGGAGAGAGATGAGACTTCTTCACTCCATCCCAGAGGGGAGGCTGGACAGTGGGAAGATTGCATCCTAACTTCCAGGATCAATTTCTTATCTCCCTCTAAAACTGCTGGTCTTCCATGCCTGAATTGAAATTACTTAATTGAAACACTCTGCATTTAAAACTTGTGATAATACAAAAAGCCATCCCCTGACTCATCTCTTCTTACAGAAACACTGTGCAGAAGCACTGAAGTATGGAGGGAGATGTTTACATCAACAGATATCCTCAGTTTATAACATGGTGAATGATTATGAAACTTAGGACTGGCTTCCCAAACCCATTTTAGTGACTGTAACCCAGTTAACACATCCTTTACAGAAAACATGCACAAAAATAAGGAAATGAATACTTAAACACATAATAAATCTCTTGCTCTCCACCAAATAAATACGCTGTGCATATCAGGTATAAACCATGGCCTATTTCTTCATTATTGTGACCATTAATCTGGCTCAGTTACTGTATACATTCTACTGTTTATTTAATTTTGAAGAATACTACTGTAAATTTCCAAAAGATGAAGGTATGAATTTTTTTTCATAGATTTACAGGTTATTTGTCTGGGTGATAAAAGCTGGAGAACTGTCAGAAAGGAAGGTATATAATGACAATTCACTCTAAAATTACATATTCAACTACAGTTGCATCTGAGATTGAAAATGCAATTTGATATTGCTTTTGTAACAGATATATATATATGAGGTTATTGAAAAAGGAACTTAAATTTTTGGGGACCATGATTGAAAGAATTATGCAGAAATATTTCTTTTGTTAGAGTTTAGAAGTGAATGCTGTGAATGTGTAACTACTTGTTACTTTGATTTCATTGGTGTGGTGGTTGATGCTTTGGTAGCTCTAAAGTTGTAACACTTAGAAAGGCCACTTTGCTGTAACATGAGCTCCAGGTCCAGAGGAAAAGCCAGGCTGCTGGATTGTCCCTGGGGATTTAATGAAGTGTTTTGACTCTGAATCGCGGTAATTTGTTGATACTCCTGTAAATTTAATGAACAAATCTTTCTATAGAGGCTATTTTCATTCAATGATATTTTTAGAAATGTTCTGTGGTTGCAAACAGAGTTTATTGAGTTGGTGTATTTGACCTGGTTTTATTGACAATGATGTTTGCTAAACTACCAATGAGCACTAAGGATTGCTGATGGTGTCATTTATTCAAGGCAGTGTTGAGACAGAAGAAGTTATGTACAAAGAGAAGGATAATGGAGGGAATTGCATATGGCTTGTCACGTGTGAGCAGTTGTTTTTAGTTAGCTCCTGATCATAATGATAATCATTTGCACATTAATTGCTTTAAATGTTTTACAATGCATTTGAATTTATGTTCACTCTGGAAAAATTCAGAACCAATGTTTCAAACAGGACCATCTGATTTGCTTCGGATGTTCAAAATTTATGTGGATGCAAAAGCAATTGAAGAAATTCACCAAAGAAAAATCTGTCAACCACCACTATATGTTTAGTCTCCTTTTACATTCTGTCCCAAGTTCATGTTACTGACCATTCACAGATCCTGAACAAGGATGCTTTTTGATCAGATCCTGTAAAATGTTCTAATGCTCTTGAGACTGCAAAACACACCTGTGATCTGAGATGCATCTCAGTGTTACTGATGGTTTTGAGGGATTTTTTTCATCCTCAGTGTGCTTTTTGAGATGGCGCAATGCTGAGAGCGTCAGAAAAATGTTGGGCAGGGAAACAAAGCATTCGGTAGGTTACAGCGCCATCTATAGAAAGAGCACAGCATCAGCCTGCAAACTGAGATCTCGCTTCTTTCAAAAACCTCACTTTGTACCTTCAGCAACCAGGTCACTGTTTTAACCATCGGGTGGGACTAAACATTAAATCCATCAGGAAACTCTGAGCACTTCACTCAGTCTTTAGGCACCACTAAAATCCTCAGAAAACTTGTTCAGTTTTCCTATTTCAGCTTTCCTGCCCTTAGGCCATATATTTCTACTAAGTGTTGTGGCAATTTTGCATTTATTGTTTTCTAGAGGGTCTCCATCTCCTGGTAATACAGAATTGCTCGGTGATATGGGCACTCTTAAACTCAGCCTTCTTCTTGCCAAGTGAGTAGGCTAGTAAAGTACTTAGGTGAGGCTTTGCACAGAGCAGAATTGACTGAAGTCTTGTAATTCTCAGAGTGCACATCTGTTACCACCTAATGGGAAAGGCTCTGATGGGAGGTCAGGGGTCTGACTCCAGCTTCCTGTTATTTCTGCGTTTGATGCTTCTATATTTTAGGAGCTGTATACCACCAGCAGACTATTACCTTCTACAATAAATTGTACAGATCTCTGAAATACATTTTGCATAAAGAAAGTGGATATACATTAAGGCAAGGAGAGATATTGTCTCATGGCAAGAGGTTAGAAACTGGTGTGAAAGAGTCAAAGTCAAATGGCTATTCCAGTGACTTCATTGCTTTCAAATGGGGACCACTGAAGCAAGAGAACTCATTCACCATAATGTGCCAGATAGCTTAGTAATTAAACTTAGTTGAACATAGAGTGATTCAATGTGGGTTTTGGCAGCAGAGCAGAAGAAAACACCTAGCCAGAGAAGTGACATAACCCAGGACAACCTGTCATGTCTCATTCTGTCATTCAGAAGGGCACCTAACAGTAGGAGACTATTCACTATTCACAGTAAGAGTATTAAGCAGGGGTAAATATCTCCTTCTTGCCATCACAATGTGTTTAACTCCTTTTGGGGAAAAACTGTCGGAATTCCCATCACCTGTAGGTTTATAGCTCTGTGCTCCCGAGCCATAAGCCCCTTGTTCCTCCCATTGGCTTTCTAGAGGATCATGCTGCCTAACTGAAGGCTGAGATTTCCTTGAGTGACAAAATGTGTGGAAGCAGGGCTTTTCTTGCCCAGTTTGCTCAAGAACAGTGGTGGGAGAGCAGGGTGCTGAATGTAAGACTCTGGTGACCTGGTCTAAGCACCCAGCTCTCCTGTTTTTTCTATCACTTGTCCACAGCACTGTGGCTTGTCAGTGAGCAGCCTCATTGCTTTGGACAATAATGGCCTTTTTGCCCCTTATAGGTCTGTAGATTTTTGTTAGGTGAGTAAAAGAAGACTCAAGATCTAAGCAGTATGATGTGCCATCCCTGGGCATTTTGCCACCAACTTCAGCTGGCTTAGGAGTTGGGTTTATGATCCTAAAGGAACTGGATGAACTGTTCTTAAGCTAAATTAAAGGAATGTTTAACTCCAGTTACTTTTTACTGTCTTCTTGCCTGAACTTGCTTTATTCAAACCCTGATTCTGGAGGACATAAAACTGGAAAAAACAGCTTCCCTGTGCAAGTTAATTTCTTGTGCCTATTTATATCAATGTGGTTCCATTTTCAACACTGGCAAAAACTTACTTGCAAAACAACTCTGAGAAAATGAAAGCAAAAAACCACAACCCAAAAATTAACAGACATTTTCAAAAGAAAGAGTTTTAAGTCTTTCACTACTGAAAACTATTCTTTAACTTTATTCAGTGTTCATGGAAAAGACTGTGTTGTCTTTTCAAAAGCTGTAGACACAAGTTTGGGGAAAATACTTTGAATGGGCAGGGAGAATCAAAATTTGTCTTCCAGCAGGACTAATGCTTATGATCTTAGACCCAGGGAAGTAAAAAAAACACCACTGTTAAACTCAAAGTCTGACTAGCTGAGATGAGAGTCTATATGTTGCCATAAAAAACTGATGTTTTCCCTTGCCTATCATCTCAGTGAATACTTTCTTTTTTAAAATGTCCACCAGGCTGTAGAAAGTAGTTGGCACTCAACAAGAATAAGGGCATGACAATATCATTGATATGAGAGTTCCATGGAGTCTCTTGAGCAGAGGTATTTTTTTGCACAATCAAGAGAAACTGTCACTGTTTGAGATACAGTGGGAATAGAGAGGGTATTTTAGTACAGAGACCTTTCTGGGAAACATCCTCTCACCAGTGTGTGCCAGTTAAACTCCAGTATAGTTAATGTTTTGTAGTTGCTTTGAAGAAATGCAGACCTGGACTGCTCTGTCCATCTGTTGTGTCTCACCCTGAAGGCTTCCCAGACTAGCACACTTAGAGATGTACTAAAACAAACACATCTGGGCCACAAGAGGTAAGTGAAACTCATTACAAATTCAAGTTCAAAATCTGTATGTTATAGTACAGTACATTTCTACATGAAAAGACCACTAAGCATTTAGTCAGATTAACTACAGTTCTAAATTAACTATGAAATGAGGGGCCTGGCCTTTTGTATGTGGGCTGCAGATTTATATCAATACTACGAGCACACACAGGCTGTAGTTTGGGAACTCTTTTTCCAGTATTCCATTCCAATATTTTCAGTGTCCTTTCTTTTAACGCAGAAAGTTCAACTATAATTCCCTACAAGAAATGGCATGAGTTTCAGACCATTTTTCCTATACTATAGGTGATTTTTTTTCACAGCTTACGAAGTATATGCATATTAGTATTTGCAGATGTTTCTTCCAGCTAGTTATCTTGTATATGCTGGACAGAGCTTTAAGGGTACCACCATGTACCCTTCTGTTTTGTTATAGATTTCACTGTCCATGCTTTATTTGCAAGCAAAATGCACAAGGATTTATTTTGCCCTAGATAAGAATAAATATAAATAAATACACAGGTGTTGAAAAGCCTTTCTAGTGCTTGCATCTGTGCTTCCCTCCTGAAACAAAAGTCATTCTGAAAGCTTTACTGAAAGCTTGCTTTGAAAGTGAGTATTTTTTCAGACTGCTGACTGCAGTACTACATTTGCTAAAGAGATGCAGTCACACAATGGTTTGCTTCTGTATTATCTAGGTCACGGGCCAGAATTCTCCTGGGTGCTAACACTTTTCATTAAGCTGAATTTGTTGGTGCACAGTGCAGCTATTTTCCTTTTTAAAGCTGGTCCTAAATGGGAATGCTGAGTGGCCTGCCTAGTTTAACTGGTTTTGGTTCCATGTAGAGTCAAGGGGCAAAGCCCTTCTCCTGAGGGGCTGGCCATTTATTCTGCCATGGCCAAGCACTAACTGAGTATTGAAGTTCCCTAATTTATGCTCCTCATCCCACACATTCACTACTGTTGATTTTAACAGTGTTTGTACGGTGATCCCAGAAGAGTTTGCAATCATCCATAAAAAAAAAAAAAAAAAAAAAAAAAAAAAAAAAAAAAAAAAAAAAAAAAAAAAAACCAAAGCAACTAAAGCTGGTCTCTTTGCACAAATTTTAGGTCTCAAGAGCCTAATTTAAATCCTAGAAAGGCAAACCCTAGAATTTAAAACCTAGTGTATTCCAGAAGTCAGTGTATGATAAACCTCCCCTAAATTCAATGCAGTAATTATTCTTATTTTTGTTCCTAATCCTCTTCCTCTTACATGTGAATATGCTTGTGAGCAGTAGCTCTATCTCAAGCATTTTAAAGCATTACCATACAGGATGTATTAGCTGCATTTAGGTTTTATGATTTCTTATTTAGCCTTGAAGTTCTAAAAATAATTCTCTATACTATTACAATCTGTGATGTTTTTATGATATATACTATGATGATCCATGTCAGATGATACATATTTTACGCAGTGTGCATTAAATCTCTTATGTACATAAGAGAAAATAATGAATCTGTGTCCAGTCAGTGATTTGTTTAGGACAGCACAAGAAAATCTAAACTGGATGACTGGTTCTGGCCCTCATTGCTGCTAGATCTGCTCTTTTCTCTGGAGAGAGCCTTTTCTTCCCTCCCTCTTGGTCCATATTGTATGTGAGGTTATTGAACAGCCATAGTAAGTATACCTTGGCCTGACTGCTGAAATACTGAAAGGACAAATATTAAGATCTTGCCATAGATATGACAAATACTATGGGACTGGATAAAGCATATCCAACTTGTTATTGTTTTATTTCTTAAGAAGCTTTATAGAGCTTATTTCTTAAGAGGCTTTCCAGCAGCATTCTTATTAAAAAAAACCACCAAAGAGAGGGAAGCTGCTCTGTTGGTGGTCACTGCTGGTGAAAAGTCCAAAAATCTTCTGTCTGAGACTGAAGGCAGAGACAGCCCACACAGGTCTGTGTTCTTCTAATACACATAAATATTAGCTATTATATTACAGTGTGCAAATATGCTAAAAATGCATACATTATTTATACAAACTCATGTTACTGCTGTGGTAAAAAGTATGTGGGAAAGAAGTTGAACTTGTGAATGCTTACACCTCAGACTACAGTTATATTGTTGAGATTCACATTTTATGCCTTGTTATAATTTATAAACATTGGATTCAGTCAGGGTAAGTCTTCTTACAGCTTAACTGTAATTTCCTGTGCTAAATGGAGTCAGATGAGTGAGGAAATGAAATCTTGGACAAGTTTAATCATTCCAAGCAAAGTTGTCCCACTTGATGTAGTAGAATTGGTATAATTTTGTAACAAGGACAGGCAGTTTGTTAATTCCCTGTCCAGTCCAGAGTGAAAAATACCAAGTGAGGGGCTTCTGCTTGAAAGCAAATGGACTTTTGCCCTCCTCATGTGATGAGTTCAGGCTCTGAGTCTAAACAGATGTGGAAATATCATCAAGTGTCTGACTAAGGAAATCACTTCAGCCTATACATAAATTCAGCAATGTTCTAGAGCCTCACTGAAGGCTTGATTTCAGTTGAGATCATGGACTAGCCATGAGCTGGGGTGCTCTGTAAAATCAGACCCCATATGCTACATGGTACTAGAAATAAAATCACCTCTTGCAGCCTAGGAGCTGGATTTCAAATGTATTTGAACAGGGAACTTTTCCATGCCCCATCAAATCTAATGAACCGAATGACATTTCCTGACATGCATGTATCAAATGAGTAAGGAACAAAGCCAATATTGCTGTGGAACTAATGTTTCAAATTTTTGAGCAGCAGTATTTCTTTTCCTTTGATTGCACTCACAGGGACTTACGTGCAGTTGTGCATTTTGCTTTCAAAAACTTCAGCTAAGTTATAGGGTTAAAAAAATCCCACTTACAAATTGTTTGAGGCTGGCAGGAGAAATATCTCAAGCTTTGAAAATCAAAGAGATTTTAAGCTAATTTCTTCCTACTGTTTTTTCAGGCTGTCAATGAGTGTGTGGTTATCAGCCTGCAACATAGCAAGCATATTCCCTGCAGGAAAGGCAGGCAGCAGTCCCAGGCTCTCCTGGGACCATCCCCTACTACAAGACTCAGGAGTAACACGAGCTACACACATCCACACTGCAGCTAAGCCAAGGAATAAAGTCTGTCACCTGACTGACATGGATCTCTGCAGCAGCTGTGGCAGACAGACCATAGAAATGAAACAACTTTGGTAAAACAACTGTACAACATCTCTGGCTGCTTAACCAGCAGTTTCTCATTGCCCTAAAACACTGCATTTTCACAAAGAGCAATGATTTTCCTAAACCCTCATAGCCCAATCAAGGGCCATGAACATGCATCGGATTCAAACCAAACAGGATTTTACCATCTGTGGTACAAAATTTGAATTATGTTTTACAGGAAAGTTTGTAGTCACTGCTGCTGGCACTGATAATTTCTAAAATGCAGCAGGGAATACTTTATGACCTCTTCTCAGAGGGTCATAAAAATTGAAAACCAAGTCCCAAAATGTGTATTTAGGGATGATCACATTCATAACAGTACTGGGCTGCATCAAAAACCTGTAACAGCTGCTTTCTGAAGTTGGGAAAAATAAGCCAGCCAGCCTCTTTTCTCACGTCGTTCAGTAAGAATTGATCCTGGAGAAATGTGTTGTTTATTGACATGACTTGACCTTCAGGGCCATTGTTCAGTGAAAGGAGAAGGAATTGTTGGTAAAGTCAGATAAAGTATCAAGCTAGCCAAATAATTATATTCTTTGCTGAACTGTTTTGTTCACTTCTTCAAATCATCAGGAATATGGCCATAGCCTTGCCAACTGACTCTTCAGTATATCAGAAAGCCCGAATACTGCAACCACTCTTCATATAATCATCTGCAATTTAGATTTATGCATAATCCTCAACTCCCTGGTGCTGCTAAACATTTTTGTGGAATGGGAAGGAGAAAAAGAAGGAGAAAGTAGTATTTCTTGAATGTTGAGTTGCAATGTAAGTCTAGTGGAAAAATATCTTCAGGCACTATAATGGGACCATGGGGACTATATGTCAATACAGACTTCTTTTGCAGACAGACATGAGTTCACCTGATTGTTCTCCAAGTCAGTCAAGCTGAGGTTAGTCTAACACTAAGCTTTAGCTAACAAGTCTAGCTAAGAGGGAGGGTCTATTAACTCAAGCCCAAAGCCAAAGTAGAGTAAATATAACAACTCTCTCTGAAAGAAAAAGTAAGGTAATATGTCTCCAATATGTCTCCATTCCTTAATTCCTTACTTGCAAAGAGGGGATAGTTAAGCTGCACTTTTCCCTCTCAACACACTAAGAGTAGAAGCTCTTTTGCTAGAAATGTTAACATGCATACATATGAAGACTTGAAAAGAAAATGCAACTCAGTCTGGCTACAGTGCTGTACGTAATAATAATTCTTACTATGGAATTGAGTGTTCCTAAGCCATGGAACTGACTGTCATGTTTTTTATGGTACCCTGCTGGAAGTGCTAAACTAGCTGGAATACTTTTGCTTAGCCTGGATCCTCCAACATCATGCAGATCTCATTTTTTGTATCTTGCTGCAGGCCTTGCAATATCATCCAACCACATCTGAAGTTCATCAAATCAAAAAGTAGAGAAGTTTCAAATCAGTTCTGCATAGCTCATTATTTGTTCACTGAGCTTCAGCTAGCACTACATTTTTGATGCACAATTATTTATGGGATTAGGAAACTTCATTGAACAATCTTACGGTACTGCTGGAAAGATGACAATTGAAAAATGTCCTGAAATTCTCTCATTTTTCCGTTTTCCCCATCACTCACTGCTCTTTTTTCCCCTGGTGTATCCCTAGGGATGTTACATGCATCCTCATGAAGGAGTCCTCATACTTCATAATTCACTGACTGTAGAAGTGCTCCCTCAGGTCTTTCTTTGGCCTCTGTGTTCCCCAGGTCTCTGTGAAGTGGCAACTCTCGCATCAGGAACAAAACCTGCACCTCCCCCTAGATGCTGTTCCTGATGCAGCCATTCTTGTGCTTCCACTCCAGACAGAGAAAAAAACCAAGTCAGCAGCATCAGCCTCCAGCTCCTCCTGCAGGGAACAATGTCCCCATGCAAACACAGCAAGGAGTCTCAAGATTAGCTCCCTGTCAAGGAGCACAGCACTCAGTTCTGAGGCTGGAGCAACACTGATCACTGCTCTAATTTTTCATACTGTAATTTGTAACCTCTGGCAGCTTAACAGAAGCTGGTTGTTAAATTCCAGTCCCTTACACACTTGCAAGGATGGAGATGCTCCCATTTCTCTGACAACTTGTTCCATGAAGAACTTGTTCCATGACAACTTTCCCATGAAGAAATACTCTCCTAGTTTCCAAATGTCCTGAATTGAACCTTCCAGCCCGCAATTTGGGGCTACTGCCCTTTGATAGACCATCTCCTACTACTAGGAAAAAAAATATGGGTTTGTCATCTTTGCAATTGCCCTTGATGTAGTTGTAAGCTACAATTAGACCTTGTCTTAGTTTCCTCTATACATGGCCAGCTCCACCAGTCTCCCCTCACAGGCCATATGCTCCTTCCCTCAGTAGCCTGCTGCTGGACCCTCTCCAGATTCCTCCACATCCATTTTTTAACTGGGTGGGGGGACCCAGAACTGAACTGCTATTCCAGGTGCAACCTCACCAGTGCCAATGGATAATGACTTCCCACCACCTGCTGGTCTTGTTCCTCTCAATATAACTCCCAACATAGTATGTGGTTTGCCTTACAGGAAGAGCACTCAACATATGGGCTTACAGTCAACTTGGGACTTGTCATAAATCCCCAGGCTGCAGCAGGGCTGAAACTCAGCCCAGCCATAGGGTGGCTCCAGCCAGGTGCCAAGTTCTTCATCTCACCATGTTGAACTCCATGAGGTTTCTTCTAACCCATCCTCTCATCCCTTGAGGTCCCTTGGCTTCAAAGCATTGGGAATGTCAACCAGTCCCTGAAACTTAATATCATCATGTACAATAAGTAAAAAAGTACAAAATGAGAGTGATATTTTATGTCCTTTGGTCACAAAGGAACTTTAATGTTGCTACTCCGCTTCTGGCTGCATTTTTCTCAATTTGTGTTCATTCTCATTTAGTCCACCGTTTCACTGAGCTGAAATCCTGTCATCAGCCTTTTCTTTGCTGCTGGCTGCACCAGGAGAGGGATCCTGTGACTACAAGGTTTACTGCCAGTCTCATTTGCTCCCAATGCCCACCACAGGCCCTGCTTGTCTTTGCATTAATGGCAGAGGATATGAGTGTATCTAGTTCCTTTTTCAGCTAACTGCTTCTCCATCTTAAATATTTGAGACTGATAAACTGGTCTGTGTGTAAAAAGCTGGATGCCATTGGAGTTAGTCCCACGCTTTCCTTACCTTCCCAAAAAAGAATTCTATTTAGTATGGAAAGAGTAGTGCATCTATTGCACAACAGTATATGCAGGACTTGTGCATCAGCTGCAAGTAAACTGGGGATCTAAGCCAAAAATTATTCGCATGTATAAGAGGCTTTGCATGTTGCACTATGTCTAGCTTTTGATTAGGATAAGAATTGGCTATTTGGGTCTGAAATCAGAAGTGTGCTTAAGCATCTGAATGATCCCACTGAAAGCAATAGGACTAGCTGTGGACTTAAAAATTAAGATAGCATCTGGATCCATTCTGTCATTGGTCCTAAATCAGACTTGTTGCTCTAAGTTTCACAATGCTGCCATCTACAGAGTAAGTTGACTTTCAACAGGCAGGCAAGAAAACGGTTATGAAAATGATCGATTGCAGTCAACCCTGGCAGAGCTCTAAATTAGCAATGTGCAGGTCTAAACAGATAAGCCTAAAATCCTACCTGAGACTCTTCAATATTTCTCAAATATTTCCAAGGGTAGTTCTATATATTAATTGCTGAATGTCCACCTCTGGAAGACAGCACAAAAATGTCAGGAACCTATTAATTCAAATTAATTTGCTCAATAGACTCCTCTATCTCAAAGAGCAGCAGTCACCGATTTCTTTCTGGTTTTCTGTTCGTGGTTTATTCAATAGAATTTTAAGATGTCAAATACACACTTCTATGCATTGTGGCTTTTTTTCTGAATGCAGTATTCTGAACATATTTGGAACAGCTGCACTGAAATATTGCAACACCTTCCATGGTTTGAGATCTCTATCCCAGCTCCCAAGATCTTTGCCATCCCCAATAATCTAATCTTATCTTCCTCTTTCTGATGCCCAAGGTGTTTTAAAGTGAAGCCTGTTTGCTAAGCCCTTGCCCTCATTTCTGCAGGGCACAACAGCCTTGCTAGTGATGTCATACATAAGTGATAGATAACATTCATTCTTCAGTTTTCTCACTACATCTGGGACCAGAATGTGAGAAAATAAGAAACGTCTGGCACAAACAACACTTTCCCTGTTTTCTCATGAGGCCTAAATTACCAAAATGTTGCGTTTTGGTAGATTCTTAACTCAGAAGCTTGAGCAGAATGAAAAAAAACAGTTTATGAAACACTGAAATAACCTCAGTAGCACCATTCGTACTGCTAATTAAAACAAAAAGTAAACCACAAAATATTGGACTGCTGCAATCACTATAAAATATACCGTAGTATCTCAAAGGCATTTTCAGGTTTCTTCAGCATTGACTCTACACAGGCACAGTCATAGGATGTGCCCTCAGCAACTATCCTAAGGGCAAGGAGAGGGCACTCTGCAGCACTAAAGCTCACTGCCCCAGGTAAGGCAGACGGCTCACTTGGCATTTCTTATTCCTCCTCCTGCAGCTGGTTTTTGCTGCACCTTCCACTGCCCTGAACTCCAAATACATACTGGTATGCCCCTTGCATTTTCTCTCCTGACAGTTGTGTTGCTAAGCAGCTCAAGCCACAGGCATGGCTCCAGGACTGCACTGGAGCAGCGGCTGCAGCAGAGATGCCCTGGAGGCCTCTCCCCTCCCACAACAACTTTCACTAACAGGCAGAAGACGATGCTGTTGTAGAGGACAACAACACATAACAGACTTTTTCTTAGCCATAGTTTTCACCTCCCTGCTAACAGAAACTGAACACACTGATGTTTAGAATTGGAGTGTCCTGAGGTTTAGCAAATCCTTAGACTTCAAATTAAAATGTGTTGCAACCCTTTGCCAGCTTCAGCTATCAGGTAATTATTACATGAGTGGCGACAAGGCCCAATAAAAAACAACTTCAGCTAACACAGAGTTTTAATAGAAGCTTGAATTACCCTTCAAAAAAGCCCTGAAGCCAGAACAGCTTGCAGCATACCCGGCACACCAGTGACTATCTAAGACTGTGTTACCCAGCACTGTATTAAATGGTTGCCAGGGACAGACTGGGACTGCATCAAAATAAAGATCCAAGTTAAAGGGTGTTTAATCCCTGCTGACAGCTACCTGGAGTATCAGCAGGGAGCTGCAAGAGCAGCAACACAGCAACTAGACTCAAGTAAAAAGAATTTCCACAGGTCATGCCAAAGAACATGTATTATAGATTAAATCTTTTTCCCTTAAATCCAAAATTTCATCCTGCTATTAGAAATTCATGTAGTGTGAGTTTCTCCTTTTTAGGTCATTTTGGATGGGACAGATAAGTACAACCTCTTTAAAGGTCCTTATAACAACCACAAATTAGTAAGCACACATAGCCTAGCCCAGAATTGTGCTCTGCCTCAGCCAGCAGGTTTGATTTAGCTACAGGTAAGAAAATACCTGTTCTAATACTGTCTCCTGTAAGAAAACAACATCAACTCAGTGGGTGTTCTGTGGCTTGTAGCAGTAATAAAGACCACATTAGGGTGACATTTGAATGTTAATTTATCACACCTTACCCTTCCAAAATAAATGTGTTCAGGGTGGAAGATTGCAGCTTATGAGTTTCCGACTGGACATTAGGAAAAGCCTTACTAGAAGGGTAGTGCAGCATGCAGCACTGCAACATGTTACACAGACCCATGTCTCTCCATCCTTGAAAGCCTCCCAGACACTAGAAAGAGCAATTGCCCTGCTACCCTGAGGTTAACTTAACTTTGTGCTCAGAGGAGAGCTTTGAGGGTCTTTTGTAAAGAAGGCTTACAGAGGATGCCACACAACTCCTTTTGGAGAAAATTAGTCATCACTTTAGTCCATTTAGTCTTCCAGCAGAACATTTTATTCTCATTAAGGACAAGGAAATATCAACCAACAACTCAATTAACATAACACAGATCAAACAAGCCCTGTTAAGCATTTTCTACTTAACATGTGAAAAAAGAGTCTAAAGATATCTGATGTGTCCAAACCGTTCACATTAAAACTTGAGCTCATCCTTCAGCATAAGCTCAGCTGATGTTGCTTCTGTGTATAGCAAAAGGTGGAAATAATTTAAGTTACCAGAACAGCTGTGTTTAACAAGTATTGAAGCACTGGAGTTTAAACTGCATTTACTGGTGTGCTATTAAACTGCTTTCCTTGCATCTCTTCAGAGTCTTAGGCAGACTTGCAGAAAGCCACAGCAGAAAAACGAACTTCTCCTTTTTCACGTTCTGTAAATTGTCTGCAGATCTTAGCAGAATCCTTGGGGATGAAAAAATACAGCTGCTTAGACTAACCAAGTACACTTTCTGTACAGAACAAGTCTTTGCAGTTCTTCTCTGGGTCCCAACAACTATGTTAACATAATCTTATAGCACCAGCTAATAAATACACTGAACAAGTATCTAGCTCTTAGGGACAATACCTTTAGTAGTCATAATCTTAGCAGATCTAAGCAGAGACTTGTACAGCAAGTAGGTACAGCCACTATACACCACATGCAGACTTCTCACCTTTTTATAAGGCTTTTTAGCCTTGTTTTCAGGGAAACAAGCAGCAAGGGAGAAGACTTACCTTCAACAGCAAATCATCTGAGCTTGTGCCATGGTTTACAGGAAATGGCATACGGCCATCTGTAAAAGAAATACTTCTGAATTAGCTGAACTGAGCATGGTGGACCCAAACAAGTACACATAAGATGATACTCGGGAAGTCAGAACTAATTGTCCATAGTCTGAATAAGATGGAAACAGTGTTCTTAGTTACACCAGTGACAACTTGCTTTAGGCCTTCAGTGTAACCCATCATCAGTTAAAATCTTCAGATGAAGATACAAATCGTGTTTTGGCTCTGGGAGCCTGAGCAAACAGTTTAACTAGCACAAAGTATCTTGCTTGAGCCCCCAACACTGCTGTGCAGTGTGAAGTAGGCCCAGTCCAACTAGCAAGTTCACAGGACCTTACCCAATTCATACAGATGTCCATCCACGTTGACAAACAGGATGAAGTGGAAGTTCACACTGTTGTCATCAACCTTAGGAGACATTGTCAGATACATTTGTTAGATTGAAGCTAGTACTGCAAACCCAATTTGTGACTACAGAACAGAGGAAAGAGATATCCTCTTATTGAAAGCAAATTACTGAAAACTTAAGTTCAATAGAACAGGTCTGTGGCAAGACTTTTACAAGGTCAAGCACCAGAAATTCTAATGTAAAATGATATTTTACAACTGGGTCTTGATCCAAATTTGCAATCCATATTTGAGGAAGAAATCCTGATCCTTCCTCATGAACTGTAACAGCTATCTGACTGTTAAAAATAAAGAAAGATAAAAAATAAGTGTTGCTCTACTACCTTCATTAAACACTTTCCCCAAGATTTTACACATTCACATCTTACCCGACATTGTCCTTCTTGAGCAACAGAATTGTGGACTTCTTGTATAGCCTTAAGAGAAAGCAGGTACAGGTTACTACATCTTCAAGTGCTGATAAGTGTCAGCAGTTTGTTAATATAGTTTATTCATTGTAGTTCATATACCTTATTATTTGCCAAATGCTTAGCTCTTTCTTCAGGAGACAAATCAGCTGTTTCATCAAGAAATTTCTTCAGGGCAGACCCCTCCTCTGCATAAGACGATCAAACATTTTATTCTGAGGTGAGGTAAAGCATCAGTAACAGTTTAGATGCAGCCAACAGAAATCAATGCTTTTTGCACTAACCACAAGTCATTGCATTCAGCCTGTAACAATCGTCAACATAAGCACATTATAACTACCACTTAAAGTAAGCTATTTATCCAGAAGATATTAATAACCATCTTCATGAACAACCAGAGCTGTTTCAGGGAAAAGTGCTTCAGTGTATTCTGGATACTTGTTTTGAAAATCACTTTCAAATGAGATTTAGCTTTTCTGATTTCCCCACTGCACATTTGGCAGAAATGTTCAATCCTATCTCAAAGAAATTCAAGAAAGGTCCCAGCTGTAAGGACACATAACTAACAGAATATGGGTAGATGAAATTGTCCCACTGCCTTCAAATGAAGGCATCATTTGCTCATGACAGGCTTACTTTGGTTTTCCAGAACATAAATTAATAGTGCAGTACTAAGATGCACTGAGGTCTAGCACATAAAAGATGTGCTGCATCATTGCTTCACTCATCAAGAGTGTGTTGTTTCAGTGAATCCTTTTCAATAAGAACAAAGCAAAATTATGCTTAAATGCTCACTATGACTTCCATGTTTTCCTTTGTATAAAAAGGAATCCCACAGCCACAGAAAGGGTCCAAGTTCTCTTAGAATAATGCTAGTTGTATTTTGCAGATCTAGTCACTGAACAACAAAAAAAATGTTTTTCTATAGTAAAGAAACCATTAAAACTATTGCCTTGGTAGGAAAAATCTCTTTACAAACCCTAATCTATACAACTTCTCCAGGAAACCCCCCAGATTTTAGACTGATTTACAGGCTACTCTGAGCACATTGATTTACATTAGATATATGTAGCATGAAGAACGCCATCTCATCTATTGACATCAAGCTTAACATCAATAACTACTTATGAACAGAGTATTTCCTAATTACAGACAGACTTTGGTCATTCCTGCTAAGTGCCCTTTTCCTCTTGCATTGCTTACTAGGACAATATCTCTGCAGCTAGCAGACAGGAGTCAAAGCACATTCTTTTCTGTGTTACAAGCAGTCCACATGCCCCTCTCCAAGAGCTGAAAGACCCAGTTACCAGCTGAAACAGTACAGCATGCCTTAACTTGGCTTGCATGAAAGCCCCACCTGTCTCCCAATAGCCCACACCCATCCAATCTGCTGTCCAAAAAAATGGAAATTCAAGCACTTCAGAACATTCATACTCACCAAGTTTCAATTTGTCTTTGTTATTAGCAACGGCATGTATCAGACCAATTGTCCCACAGGAGTTACTGACGGTCTGCTTCAGGAAATACACTTTGGAACTGATCTCCTGGTCCTTTATTTTCTCAGTCTGCTGCTTCCTGAAGTTCTCATGCTGCAAACATATAACTGTTTTAGGCATTTCATCATAGCCCTATATTTGTATTGTGCAAACTACTGGACAAATAAGTTGTTGTGCAGGAGAATAAGCATCAGGACTGGACAAAGATTACATATGTCTGAACTGGATTCAGGCCAACACTTAATGGACTACCTGCATGATTCAGTCATATCCAAAGGCACTGTTCTTATTTTCTCCATCTGTGCCATACACTGGGGTGGGAAATAATATAACGGATAAGCTCTTTTATATCCTCTCCCAACAAGACTACTCAGCATGTCTCTATAATAGGCCTTTGGACCTTTAGAATTATTTGCCTTCATGAGCCCCTCCCCACCACAACAATGTATAAACAACTGTAAAATTGCTATTGGAAGGTTATAATCCTTCCTTTTAACAACTTGTTAATTAAACTTGATTTCGAAGCCCATCTCCTCATTCACTTCCTTAGCATCAAGTGGACTGAACATTGTACTATATTAAAGAAGTAATGTAGGCCTCTCCAGATCCAATGATTCAGCATGGAAATGGAACTGCTATGCCTCACACTCAAGATGGCTCATGTTTTTTTCCCTCAGTTTGATTTACAAAGCCAAGTCTCACGGGAACACTGGGATGGAATGAGAGCCCTTGCGTAGTTGCTCAGCCCAATTTAGGCTATTTGGAGGCTGGGATCAATCAAACACCGTGCCAGTGTTGTGCCTCATCCACAGCCAACAATGTGATGCTGGGGTGGATGAGGGCCACACTCCCTAGAGCGGTGCCCTGGCGGGAGGGGCACGCACCTGCTCGGTGAGCGGGAACAGCAGGAGCAGCGCGCAGGCCGGGCTCGGCACGGCGCGCAGCGCTTCATCCTCGAAGCCCAGCACGTCCACGAAGCGCCAGCCAGGACCCACCCCGAGGCGAGACAGCACCTGCACGGGGCACAGAGAGCGGGTGGCCCGGCCGCGACACGCCCGTCCCCAGCCCCGCCGCGCCCGGTGACACAGCACAACGCGCGGCCCCGCCGCGCCCCCTGCCGGCCCTGCCCGCCCCGGGCCGCACGGGCTCAGCGCCGCTCCGCAGGTGCGGCCGCGCCCCGGCCGGGCGGGATGCCGAGGGACGGAGGGAAGCGCTGCTCCGCGCCCCGGCGGGACGGGATGCCGAGGGACGGAGGGAGGCGCTGCTCCGCGCCCCGGCGGGACGGGATGCCGGGGGACGGAGGGAAGCGCTGCTCCGTGCCCCGGTGGGGCGGGATGCCGAGGGACGGAGGGAGGCGCCGCTCCGCAGGTGCGGCCGCGCCCCGCGCAGCGGTACCGCCACCGCGGCCGGCGCGCCCCGGCAGGGCGGGATGCCGAGGGATGGAGGGGGAAGGGACACCGCCCTCCCGCCCACGGCGGTCCTCCGGCGGCGGCGGCGGCAACTCACTTTGTTCAGCATCTGGAAGACAATGCGGGGGCGGGGGGGGGAAGGAGTGAGTGCCGGTGACAGACGGTGTCCCGCCACCCGCCCCGCAGCCCCAAGCCCCGTCCCCGCTGCCCCCGGCGCACCTCGGGGTTGATCTCCATGGGTTGCCAGGCCATGGCTGCAGGCGGCGGGAGCCGGGAAGCAGGCAGGTGTGCCCCACGCACGACGGTGTCCCCGCGACAGTTCCGCTGCCGAGCCGCTGGCGACGCTGGGGCGCGGAGCCGCCCACCCGGCTCTTATATAGCGGCGGGCTGGCCCACTCCGCGCGGCGGCGGGGGGAGAGGGAGGAGCGGGGCAGGGCCCAGGCGCGGGGGGGCGCGGGCGGAGGGGCCGGGGGTGCCCGGCCGGGGCCGCGGGGCCGGGTCACGGCGCCTCCGCGGGACTGGGGTGCGGCCGGGGGACCCCGGCCCCCTGATGTTGGCGTGGAGACAGTGATGGAAGCGGGCCGGCAGCGTGGGCAAAGGGCTGGCATCACCCCGGGCAACAGGTTTCTCCTCCACCATAAGCCCAGCCCCTGGGCTCTGAGCATCCCAAAGCCCATGGCTACGTTTGTGTGCCCGACCGCTCCTGAGCATCACACCCTGTTCTCTGTGTGTTGCGTAAAGTATACAATGGTTTTGATATTCAAGAAAATCATTAAACGCTCTTTTTTTAAATGTCCAGTATGATAAATCCGACATGAAAGTCTCCTGTGTGCTGATTGTATCTCTGCATTTGGACCAACCCCTGAACCAGTCCAGTGAAGCTGGTTAAAAAATAGCGGGCTTTTTATCTTTTATTCATGACCTGTCAGTTTCTGCGCACAATGTCTTTGGACTAGAACATGTCTGAACAAGGAAACAAAACCAACCTGCTCAAAATACTGGGAATCACGTGGACTCTCAACAGCTTTTCAGATTTTACTGGTAAACAGCCTGATGGGAGCCTTGTGGATAAGCGAGATGCTTCACAGTTGTCTTTCAAACAATGCAAATACTGAACAAAAGAGTCAGCTGAATGTCTGCAGTCTGTTTGGTTTTGATGACTTTCTTCCTTTGGTTTTTCACTGTGTTTCAGAATGATTTGGGCCCCAGCACAGCAAAATTTCTAAGTCCCTGCCTGATTTCAAGCACATTTAAATTAACTTTAGATCTATTGCACTGTAATTTAGTGGGGAATCATTCACACCAGGTAGTTGCACACATGCGCTTTTGAACTGAGTCCTATTCATCAACATTACTCAGTTTACAATGAACTCCTTTGGGAAAAAACCTAGAGTTAATCTTTGAAATATGGCCATAAAAGGTTCAAAATGCAGTTTCACAGTAGTTCTGCCTAAAACAAGACTTAGTGAAGAAAAAACAGGATAGGAAGGCAGGCTTTGTATTTCGTGGCCAAAGCTGGGATGTTTCCAGACAGGACAAAGCCTTGAGAAACCTTGTCCCATCTTTTAGCTGATCATGCCTTGAGACGGAGGTTGGCCTAGAGATATCCTGAGAACCCTTCCTGAGGTACCCCATGATCCTGTGATTTAGTCTACCACAGTAAAGGGAAGAGCAGTACACACTGTTCAAAACCAAAGATTTCTGGGGAGGACGGAGAGTTTCACAGTAAATGACAGTATAGTTTATTTCTGCTTTTTTCCCCCCTTTACTGTAACTGATAACAGCTTTGATGCCTGTAAACAAGCTAAAATTGGCCCAAAATATTAATTCTATATATGGTATCTTTGACTATATTCCCTTTTATGATGAACACTTAATGCACTGTAAGATGCAAGGATATCAAAACAACTTGAACAAGTCCAATGCTAATGGTTCCTGACAGATAGGTAGGAGAGTCTGCCTGCAGCCCCTCTGAGAGGATAGCAAAACATTCATCCAGCAGTCTACAAAAGAGAAGGCTAAAAAAGGCAAGAAAATCCTATTTCTGAATTGTGCAGCAGCAAATGGTAGTTTTAACTTCAACCTGCCTCAGCAATGGCAGTGCTTAGATCCCTAGGTTAGTCATCCCTGGGATGGCTCCTGTGTCTAGGCTGTTGAGAGAGACTGCAAACAGTTGTGCAAGTGTAATTCCAGGCTCTGCATGCCATGTACTGCATGCGGGAAGTGACAGCAGAACTGTTTCTATGGAACAATCTGTCAAATCTATCAATATAGTATCAATACACTAACTTTAAAATAAACCCTAAGTGTAACAATATCAAACTTCTAAAAGTGCTACTGTTGCATAAAGATGCCTGTCTCCAGAAAGTCACATAAGAGGTGCTGTGTCAGATACAGACCCCATCCACCTCATTGCAAAGATGAACTCTCTGGAACATCTTTCTTCAAAGCAGAAGATAGATGTGTGGCATACTTCTGAACTTTCTGCACTGTCCAAATGAAATAATAGTACTTGTGGTGTTCAAAACTGTTTAGATTTTAAAGGTTTTGCTCAGATGTCTACTCTAGAAAATGTGGACAGAGGAATCTTTGCTACATATATGATCTTTTGGCAGATTGCTTTCTCTGAGATACAGAACTTGGTGTCACTAATTATCTTTTCACCATATTCCAGTTGAAGGTTTATATAAGAACTAGACCTATAATTAAGGCCTATTCATGAGTTCAGAGAATCTCCAAACAAAAGTATCTATAACAAGTAGAGTAGTGAAGGAGGCAAAGCTGGCCTTACAATGCAGAGCTCCCAAAATGGAAGCTGAGGCTGTATACTATTCTTTAGAAAATAATATTTGTCTTGCCAAAATCCAAGCCCTGAGGCAGTCCAAGTCCACATCTTCTGCAGTATCCTCACCTGCCTAGCAAACATCTCAGATCTGTGCTTTTCTTCATTTTCTTATAATGACTCACTTCCCAAAAGGAGGTTTCCTAAACCCATTCCTGGAAACCTCCTTAATTTCCTACTTGTTACCTTCAAAATAAACAATTTTTGTCCATAGCTGGCTGCCCAGGGCAGCTGACTTACTGTAAATGTGCTGACTTACTGTAAGTACCTCGGCTGGCTTGGGGTAAGTCCTGCCTGAGACTAAATCCTGCCTGAGGTAAATCCTGCAGTCAGCTCAGTTTTACCACAGCAGTCTGCTTGAGTGGGATTGATTTACACACAAATGCAGTATCCTTGCATGTGGGAGCAATGTTGATGCAGTACCATACTCCCTTTGGCATGTCTCCTGCTGTGACAGTGCCCCTGAAGCTGGAGACTTTGTGGGTCTCAACGCTAGCTCTAATGACAGCTCTGGGCTGAAGCTGTAGCCCAGAGAGAAAGGTGTGGAGGGAACAAATGTGTCCCTGGAACGAACAAATGCAGCATTACAACAGGTTTCATCTCAGCCAGAACCTGTACACTGTGTCACAAGGTATCAAACACAAAACATATCTGAGGCCACTGAAGGACAGTGGGTGTCAGGGATCTGTGTATAACATCCCCCCTTCTCTTCTGGTAAATTGTCTGGAGCACAGCAGCAATTCCTGCATGAGAGTGCCTCAGCCTTTAATTAGCAGATCAGAGGGATCAATAGGCCAAGCAATTGAGTGCTTTTATAGAGGGCCTGGGTCCATGAAACATTTGAGCAGGAAGAGAGATATCTGTCTGTTTCTGAATTTCATCCAGGTTAATTTAAATACTTATGTGAGGAATCTTGGTGACTGCAGCCCAGCATGCAGGAAGTTTAAGTCCAGTCACTACTGGCTGCCAGCCGCTGCTCTCCAGGTCCATGGGCCAGGAGCTCAGGGCTGAGACATCTCAGCTGTCAAGCAGGAGACTTGCAAATTAAAGAAAATCAAAGCAGCTCAGGGCTGAGTTGGGAATGGGAAAAAAAAAAAGCCCCAAATCTTTCTTTATCTAATGTAAAGGTTGGAAAAATTAGGTTCTTGTACTCCCTTGTCCACAAGAAGCGTATGTTTTGGCTAGGAGACGGAATAATTAAGGGCTCCTGAGGTGGAGACATACTCAAGGATGTGAACTCTGGGTCTAACCTGAGATGAAGACCAGCTGAAGAAGGGTAGCAGAAGCAATGCAGATAAAAGTGTCAGGCTGATGCAAGGGGCTGCTCTGCCAAGGACTGCCTTTGTGTGTATTGACTGCTAGCAGTGACTCTGCAATTCCTCTGAACTACAGCCAAGTCCACCAGCAGGTAAAGAACGTGTTTTGCAGAATGCAAGAGCTCTTATGGAAGTCTGTAGGTGGAAGTGTTAAACTGCTGAAATGTAGCTTTGAAGGCTTGCCTTGGGAGTCTCAGTTCTAAAGAGTGCAGCCATGGTTTCCTTGATTTCAGATCTGTCTGGCAGGATGCTGATGATTCTTCACTTCATTCCTCTGCAAAATTGTGTCCACCAAACAGTGATGGTGTCTATCAGAAACACAGCAATGGCATGCTTTGCTTCACTGTAGAAGTAGGACAAACAGCAAGTGGCTTCTTCCTCTTTTCACAAAGAAAGATAGGAGAGACATCATTGTTGACAAGGGTCTCTTAGTTTCCAATTAAATGATATACTATCTGGTTATGAAAGATACGAAAGTTTGCAAGGCTTGTCTCAATGAGTAAGAAAGACAGTATACTGGCACCTAGGCAATCAGCATCTGTGTCCTTTCCCTCAAATGCTTTCTTTGGTGACATTAGCAATCTATCCTTTTTCCTCTATAGGCAGGATAGTACATCTTTCTAGTCCTGTAGAAGAGAACAATCCTTCCTCTTTGTTTTGTTGACTTAAACATTCTTAGGATTAGTGCTTTTATCTAGAGATGTAAAATATACATTTCAAGAGCACCTCATTCTGTGCAATGATTTAGCATAACACATGTAATAGCTAATAATAATGAATTTTAATTTTGATGTAATATTTGGATGATCTGTGACTAGGACTTGCATACCTGCTTACATTTTCATCCAGAGAATACTTTCCTCAGATTAACAGGCACAAAATGAAACGAGATGAGTCATGTGATTTCAAACTACTAGTTGTGAGAGATGTAAATAGCAGCACCTGACTCTTGTAATACACTCTCTTGCCTCTCTCCAAGCACTGTGTTGTGCCAGGCCATCCTGGGGTGACCCCAGTCTGCTTCTCCCCTGCAGTCTTCTGTTTCTTCAGTAACAACTTAGCAAAGCCTATCCTTAGAATTGTTTCTGAATGCTCGACATCACACAATAGCACCCAAAATTTTAGCATTAATCTCTCCCTGAGCTCTGGGACTGCTAGAAGAGCTTACCTTAGACAGGATGAGTTTCTTGTGAAACAAAATAAAAGGCTGCTTCAAATCAGCTCTGGAGCACTAGCCACTTTTAAGCTGGAGGAGCATAGCAAAAAACAAGGAAAAGATAAGAAATGTCAGTCAGTTGAAAGGATATCAAGACATTGACTCAGTACTACTTTTAAAGTAGTAGTGTTGCACTTCCTCAGGCTTATGGGGTGCTGAGGTAAAGGCACAGCCACCTTTCAGATACCTCTTTATGTCAGCAGTCTCCAACCTCTACAATGAAACATTTTCAGGGAAAGGGCAGAATATATGCCTTAAGGAATAGCTGAGGATCTAACTTCTGGATTAAGTCTATTGTCACCTGCGCTCTCTTTACATGCTAGTGTAGCTTTGGTGTTTCTGGGGGAAATGTAAGGAGAAAATGAAGAAATTGGCTAGCCTGTTGTTGGATGAAGAAGGGGGAAGTATAGCAAGGGGTTTTGAGACTGTTGAAGAAAAAAGAAAAAGGGGCTTGTCGGCTTGCATGACAACAAAGGCACCAGACAAGGACTCTTGTGTGCAGGATGTTTACTGTGAAATCTTGTATAACTACTCCAGATCAGCACAACAAACCACCTTACACTATGTCCTGGATATCAGTTATCTTCTTTTGGGGAGAAGGAAAAGCAAGGTGATTGTGATGGGCAGATGTAAAAGGCATTCCTTCATCCTGTCTTTTTTATGCAAATAGAGACTTTAGCTGGAACCTAAAGTAGTTGACACTTGAAATCAGTGAACAACAAAGCCACTTCATGAAAATAAATTAATAAACCATAAAAATCCCAACCCTCCATTTTATTTTGGTTTTTTTAGTTCACTTAGTCTTAGAACTCTGAAAGATGGTTGGTTTTTCCACATAACTGACAAGGTCCTATATTCTTGTTGTATTTGATGAGTAGTCTTCTGGTCAACTGTCTCCATCTGATCTTTATATATATGTTCACCTCCACTTACAGAATTTCTGAAATAAGTTGCTCTCAGCTTAACGTGTTCTCTAAAATCTTCACTTGCATAACAAAATGTCCTGGGTAATACAAGCTATCCAGAACTCCTACACATCAACAAGGACAGATGTAGCACAATATTTACACTAACTTGTGCCAAAGGAACTTGTGCTTCCATATCTACATGTGCATATTCTTGAGGAGTGTGGGGATTTTGTTTTTAATCAGAGAAGTGCTCTGATCTAAAGCTTTAGCTGCAGACAGTCTATGAGATGTTCAAGCATAGTTCGTCTATTGGAGCTACTACACCTGGGGAGTAGCTGCCAGTCCAGTGAGTGAAGCCAAGAGTTTGGGGTCCCTGGAATTCCCCGAGTCTGCCCTAAGTCTGCCTAGCTAGTCCTGTCCTGAAGTAGGCTGCATAGGAAAGATATTTCCTGCATATGAGACAGTGTCAAACTACCTCTTCTTAATCACTCCTAAGGAATACTTTAATGCTCGTAGCCTCTACATATACTTGGTGTGCAGGGCCTGGCAGGGTAATGACTCAGAAGTGACTCAGAGGAGCACAGCTTTGACTCTTTCACTGTGACCATGGTAGATGAAAAGTCTCACAGACCTAGATCTGAGCTGCTCTTGCTTCTCCACCCTGTAACAGCATATAGAAGCATTAAATGCATCCCTTAGTCATGCTAGCAGATTGTGTTTTTTAGGCAACAAGATCTCCTCAGTCTTTGCTGTACCAATTCCTGTGTTAGTTACAAATAGCAGTAGTTATGCACTTTTACTTACAAGTCAAGGCTGTGATTTCAAAATAATGAGAATGAGAGACTTAACCTTACATTAATAGCCACTTTCCAGAAGTACATCTGGCAGAACATAACCTTTTGGTTAAGTTACAATGCTGACACAAAATGTTTTACACGTGGTGACCACCCAGTGTCTTGCTAATGCAAAACCTTTGTCCTGTATGTGCTGCTCTTAGCAGCTGGGGGATGCAGCAGCGCAGGGGCCCAGCTGCTCTGACACTTCTGGGGATGCCGCTGGTGGAAGGTTATTAGTCTTGGCTCAACTGCAAGCAATTAACATTAAAAACACAGTGAAACAAATCCAGTTGGGAAGCATCAGCCCTTCCAAGCTGCCTTTGACCCAGCCACTCTTAGAACCTAACACTTTAGTGCTTCCTGTGCATGTTCAGATGCTGCTCTCAGAGCACCAGTTGTGTGGAGAAAGGGAGGATTTTTTTTCCCTTTCTGCTTCAGGAATTTTTTCACACTACACAAGGACGGGAGTATTTCCAAACATCCATCTTTAGAAAAATGTTTAGACAGTGTTCATCACTGATAGAGAAACTTCTTTTCTGAGGATCAGTTTTAACAAGTACTGTTTTGAGCTGTTTACCCAAAGCACATGTTGGTATGAAGAACAGCATCATTTGGACCTTGAGCCATACTGTTTTAGTGGAGGAGTTTAGCTTATGAATATGCATGCTGAAACAAATCCCTGTCTCAGTGGAGAAAAATATTTAGATTGTGAGGGAAACTACACTGTGGATCAGAAAAACAATGGGACTCTATCACATTCTACAGCTGCAAACATAAACGCAAAACATGCTGCTCTTTCCTGTGTATGTTTATACACGTAGGGAAAAATTCCCATTGAGTGCATTTGCAGCCTGGGCTTTTCTAGCTGTGTTTAGGACATTAGGCACTGGACTTTTGTCTCTCTTGTTTCAGAGACAAAGCACTGGCCTTCTGCTGTTAGCAAACCTAGCGTTTCCAACTTTATCTTAGCTTTCTGTACCTCTTAATGTGTATTAGTGGACGTGAGTGTGTATATACACATAACATAGAATCATAGAATTCTAGAATGGTTTGGGTTGGAAGAGACCTTAAAGATCCTCTAGTAAGGATGATAGAATCATAGAATACCCTGAGTTGGAAGAAAGCCACAAGGATCATCAAAGTCCAGCTCCTGGCCCTGCACAGGACAACCCCAACAATCACACCATGTGTCTGAGAATATTTTCCAAATCCTTCTTGATGTCTGTCAGCCTTGGTGGTGTGACCACTTCTCTGGGGAGCCTGTTCCAGTGCCCAACCACCCTCTGGGTGAAAAACCTTTTCCTAATATCCAGCTTAAACCTCCCCTGACACAGCTTCATGTAGTTACCTCAAGTTCTGTCACTGGTCACCATAGAGAAGAGATCAGTATCTGCCCCTCCTCTTCCCCTCATGAGGAAATTGTAGAATGCAGTGAGGTCTCCTCTCAGTCTCCTTTTCTCCAGGCTGAACAGACCAAGTGCCCTCAGGTGCTCTTGCATGGCTCCACCTCAAGACCCACCACCAATCTTCATAGCCCTCCTTTGGACACTCTCCAATAGCTTTACATCCTTCTTGTATTGTGGTGACCAAAACTGCTCACAATATTTAAGGTGAGGCTGCATCAGTGCAGAGCAGGGTGGAACAATCCTTGCCCCGCTGTCAATGCTGTGCCTGATGCCCCCCAGGACACACTTGGCCCTCCTGGCTGCCAGGGCACTACTGACTCATGTTCACCTTTCCACTGACCAGGACACACAGGTCTCTTTCCAAGGTGCTACTTGCCAGCATCTCGTTCCCCAGTTTGTATGTAGAACCCAGGTGCAGAATCCATCACTTCCCATACAGTTGGTGATTGTCCAGCTCTCAAATTTGTTGAAGTCTCTCTGCAGGACCACTCTACCTTCCAGAGAGTCAACAGCTTCCCACAATTTAGTACTGCTGGTAAATTTACTTTACTGTTGGTAAATTTACTTTAATTTACTTTATTCCGTCCAAGTCAATTATAAGGATGTTGAAGAACACTGACCCTAAATTAGAGCCCTGTGGAACCACTAGTGACAGGTCCCCAGTCTGATGTCACCCCATTCACTATAACCCTTTGTGCCTGAGGCGTTAACCAGTTGCTCACCCACCCCATGATGTGTTTATCCAGCTGTGTACTGAACGTTTTGTCCAGAAAGATACTTGAGAGACAGTATGGAAAGCTTAACTGAAATCCAAAAATATTAAATCAACTGGCTTCCCTTGATTACCTAGGTGAGTTAACTTGTCATAAAAGTAAATTAAATTAGTGAAACAGGACTGTCCACTCATGAAGCCATGCTGGCTGTGACCAGTGACCATGTCCTTCAAGTGTTTTTTAATAACTCCCAAAATAATTTTCTCCATAATTTTACCAGGCACTGAAGTAAGAATGACAGGTCTGTAGTTCCTAGGATCATCCTCCTTGCCCTTCTTGAAAACTGGAACATTTTCCAGCTTCCAGTCAACTGTGATCTCTCCAGATTCCCAAGACTATTCAAAAATCTTTGAGAGAGGTCTCAAACCCCCTGCCACGGGCAGCAACACCTTCAACTATACCAGGCAGGTTTCTCAAAGCCCCATATACATCATGAGTGGGTCACCCATTCTGGCCTGAAACATGGCTTTCCTGACTGCCTCACAAGGAGCTGTACATCATCCTTGGCTGCCCGTTGGGCAGAACCTGCAGCGAAGTCCTTCCAGGGAAAGCTCCAAGATGCCAGAGTGGCATGTGTGAAGCCCAGCAGCTGCTGGCAATGGAGAGGTGTTTTCCTAAAATTTCCAAGCTGTGCTTTATTTTGTACTGCTTGAACAACAAAATATTTACAGTCTCCAATGCAGCCTACATTGCAAAATCTCTGTTGTATTCCTGTTTCTCAGGTGTAGGAAAATATTGGTGGTCATGTGTTTCAGCGTCCATCAAGGCTATAGTTCCCATTTTAAGCAGCCAAGGCAAGAAAATCTAGCTAGATGTCAGCTTTGAAAGTGAGAGCTATTATCTTTATTTGACTACCTATAATTACAGACCTTGCTCTGTGGCAGCTTTTGAGTATTTTTGTCAACCAGAGCCACATAAAAGAGGAACTGGAGTTTGCAGAAAAGTCAGCTCTGAAAGCAGTCCTGGCTTCTAGCAGTGCCTAAGCAGCTATTGTAGCATTTAGAAACTCTGCATTAATAGCAGCTTTTTTGTTCCAAACAGCAGCTTTCCTCCATCTGGCCCTTCCAGATAGAAGGAAGTCCCAAATGGACTGCTTACCTGCAGTGGTCGGTTGGTATGTTCTTGTTTCAAATACGGTAATCGTTTGTTAGCGAATGCAGTCACCCTCCTGGCACTGTGCAGAACCTGCCCGTAATAATAAAAAAATGGAGCTGTGCCTGTTTGGGTGAGTGGATGGGCTGGATATATTCACCACATGACAAAGGAGTTTATATGCCTAAGGGCCAGTCGGGTCCAACCACCTTTCCTTCTCCCTCCCTGCAGGAAATCTCAGTATATCACTGTGTAACAGGCAGAGAAAGGACAGATCAGAGAATTACATCTAGACAGATGTCCAAGAGATCATTTATAATTACTTTACAACCATTCCTGGATGCAAGGTTTTACATTCCTGAAGAGCTAGAGGGAAACTTCAAAATTACCATTCTGCCTTGCTTGGCATGCCAAGATATCAGAGAACTGCTGGCCTACAAATTGCTCCACTTGCACTTGTTCCCTTACAGCCTTCATTAAGGCAGTGGCAGTGTGCCTGAGATAGCTAATACAGCGAGTGGGAGAGGGCTCCATAAGTATAGCAGGAGGCCTTGATTTAGTTCCTGGATTGATTTAACTGCTGGAATAATATTATCTGAGACTGATGTCTTGTAGCCTTTGCTTCTCTGTAAATAACACAGGGAAGTTTGTTCATGGCAGAATTAACCTTTCACTATATGCTAGTCCAGGGAGCACTAAGGAGACAGGAATTCAAAATAATGGGAGTGATACATGCTTTCCCTCAGGTCCTGAGAAGCAATGTGTCTGGGGGCTGAACCCTCCAAGCAGGTTCAAGCCTGTAGTAAAAAATTACATGCTACAAGTCTAATTCTTAAATCCAGCTGCAGGTGCATTGTGTGTGGTGGTTTTTGCTTTTTCTGGAAAATGTTTTGCTTTTGTATTTAAAATGGAGACTTAGTGCAGCTGCGTGAAAATGTTAGAGAAAGTGTTCCAACCATTCTGCTATAACTGAATTTTCTTAGTTAAGTTTCTGTGTTTAGCATCAATATATTCCGCCAAAGATGGTGTATGTTTTCTGCGCTATGGAGGCCCAGTGGCACCACTAGATGGTAGCCTTGCTTATTTAATAGTCACCACTTTTCCTACTGTCCGCTGCAGTAAAAGAGACGAGTTTCTTGAGATGGGATCATTGCATACTGTAACTATCCCTCTACACGGACTAACCCAGGAGTTAAAAGCTACTACTTAGAAGAAATCAGGAGAGAAAAGAAATCAGGGGAGAAACTGTTGTCCTCCTCAGAGCACACATGAGGTGCAGTCAGTCCTGATGCAAGGCCTGCAAACACGTGTGGCAGTGGGGAAAGTCACTTGCAGAGGTTTACTTGCCAACGGAGACTCCTATGGACTGCCATTCCCTGTTGCAAAGTTGGAGAGATTTTGACCAAAATAAAATTGCAGTCAATAGTTCACACACAGGAACAGCAAGATGATAATGAAATTCTTTTGGTATGAGCTGATAATATAGAAAGGCCTGTCATTTTTCCCCACTGTTGCTTATAAACACTATTCCACAAGATGTTTGTGTCTTAAGTAAAAGACACAGTGGCCAAGAGTTGGACTTTGATTATCCTTATAGGTCCTTTTCAAATAATGATATTCTATGATTCTATGAAATATTTGATGAGCCTTGCTAAGCCTAGGCAAGCACTGCATCCACACAGAAATGTTTCTAAGAAGTGAGTGTACTGGGCAGCTGTCCATTTAGAATGTATATGAAATTCCTTATTTTGTTTCCCCAACACTTCATTTTTATGGCACTGCTGACTACACTGCAATCCAAAATGCATTATATAGACTATGTAACTAAATATTAATCATAACTCTAACCACATAGCAAAAACCACAATGCAGTGTTATTACACTTATTTTTATTAAAGGAACATGAATTTTTGAGTATCTTGCCTGAGTATTTCTGTTAGGGAAATTTATTAATAGGCTATTCACTAATAATCTTGGTAACCTGCTAGTTGTCTTGCATCTTCAGTAGATATAGTGCATATTCCAGGGAGAGTTATTCTCCAGTATGCTGTCAAAGAATAAAAGCTTTCCCTCCTGCTGGATATGCTTTGTTGAAGAGGGAAGCAATC
Organism: Zosterops lateralis; assembly: GCF_965231275.1. NCBI lineage: Eukaryota > Metazoa > Chordata > Aves > Passeriformes > Zosteropidae > Zosterops > Zosterops lateralis. The sequence continues at coordinate 23,920,414 of NC_139766.1, read as the reverse complement.
TGATTTGCAAATGCTGGAATTTGATGAATCACCTTTGTATGTCCCAGGAGGTATTCGTCCTTCTGAAACTGATCACAATAACAATTTTATTACAGATCATTATAACTATTTCAGGGCTTTTTTGGGCCATCATCATAGTCTTGAATCTAAAAATATCAATTAAAATGTGATGTTTAGCTTATTAAAGTGTTAGGAGATTAAATCATGTCCAATTTTAAGACAAATGGAAAAAGTGGCTACCGGTACAAAAAGAATACATCTAAGAGTAAGATATCAAGTATAATTTCTGGGTGCTTTGCTCTGAATTACTTTGCTTAATTGTTGTATGTCTTTGCCTAATTGTTATTTCTTCTTGTTCATCAGTGTACTTATAATTACTTTTTTTTTCTGTTCTTTAGGCTGGTGTATGTCAATATGATCTTCTAAAATTATAAACATTTCTAATTAAAGATGTAATATTGCTATTAATCTTAATGATCCTTTAAATTGTTCTCAGTTGATGAGTGTTCTGTTATTACCAAGAACATAATTGTAAAGGCGAAGGTAGCTATGGAATGCATAGGAAAAATCATCTCTTGCAGATAAGTAGATTTGCTATTATAAAAGGTGTGATAAATTTTAAAGTGGATTTGAGCACTTCAGTAGGAACAGTAAATATGTTTACATTTACAAGAACATGTAGGAAAATGTATGATATGCCAATTGAGTAATAGACTCCTTTGACCTCCTTATATGTCTTAGGTCACTCCAATATGACACAGTTTTACTGCTGATTGTTTTGCACTCACTGTTCCAGGAACCTCCTGTAATTGTTAGAGGGTGTAGAGGTCTATGACACACTTTCCATTGAACTACCAACCTATGTTGAATTTTTTGCTTTAGCAATGACCAGTTTCTTCCCCTGCAATCTCAAAAGCCTAGCTTGACAGAACAGACAATATTTCACATATTTGGAAGACATTAAACAGAAATACCTTCCTAGGGTGTGTTCTATTAAGCCTCACTTCTCACTGTCTGGGACGTTGCTGTTATTCTCTACTCATGCATCTCAAGATGTGTCCAGGGATTTAACGTGAACCATAGCCCTGTAGTAGTGCATGCAGGTTAGATCAGTGAAGTTGCCAGGCCTGGTCCTTTACTCATTTGTTTTCCACACATGAGAACACCTCATTCCTTTCCATTCACACTGGTTACCTGAGCTCTGAGACCCACCAGAACACAGCTGCTTGGAGCACTATGCCAGTGCCAAGCACACTCCTTTAATCCATGACCAGAGGGGTTTGCTAATGTTCATCAGCCATCTGGGTGTTTAACCCACTGCCATGTTGCTACTTGGTGCCCATATCCAGTGTGAAAAATAACCCATTCTTAGAGTCATAGAAACATACAATTGTTAGGGTTGGAAAAGATATCGAAGATCTTGAAGTCCAATCATTAACCCAACACTGCCAAGTCCATCAGTAAACCACATTACCAAGCACTACATCTACTCGTCCTTTTGAGTAGGTCCAGAGATGGCAATTCCACCATTTCCCTGGGCAGCCTCTTCCAATGCTTAACAATCTTTTCAGTGAAGAAATTTTCCTTAATATCCAGCATAAACCTCCCATGGTGCAACTTGAGGCTGCGTCTTCTTGTCCTATTGCTTTTTACCTGGGAGAAGTAACCAACCCATTTCATATAACTGTAGAGAGTGATAAAATCTTCTAGGGGTTCCTAGCCTACTTGTCTGTCTACATGTCTGCCTCTCACTGTCGCCAGAGGAGCACTGGGACACAGCAGGCGGCATTTTAGGAGAGTCACGACCACTGCCTCACCTTGATACGGGTTGATACGGGCATTACTGCACTTGCCAAGCACGAGCCAGACCCTTCTTTTTTTTTCCCTAAGGGGATTTTTTTTTTTCCCCCAAGGGGTAGACCTGCCTCACACACACCCCCAGAGCCTCTTCTCCTTCACAGAGGTGCATCTCCTGTGCTGTGAGCTGTGGGCCCGGCCGGGGCTGCGGGGGCGCGCACAGACATGGCGCCGCGGCCTGGCCCCGCCTGGCCCCGCCCGGCCGGCACCCCGCGGCCCGCGGCTCTGGGCGGCGGCCGGGGCGGAGGGAGAGGAGGGGCGGCGGCGGCCGGCGGCCGGAATCGTTTCCTGGGTAAGCGCAGCGGGCTGGGAAGCGTTTCCGGAAGGCTGGCCGCATCCCGCAGCGGCTTGGGGCGCCTCCGGGCCGGGCGGTGAGCGGCGCGGCGCGGCGGGCAGGTGCGCTCCGGGCCGGGGAGGGCAGGGCAGGGCCGGGCAGGGCAGCGCGTCCCGTCCCGTCCAGCGGCACAGCCCCGGAGCGCGACCGCCCGCGGTGCCTCCGCTCCGCCCGGCCCGCTGCCCCTGCGACCGGGGGGAGGCCGGGGGGAGGGTCCCGCTGCCCTTGCCCGGGGCGATTCCGGCGCATCCCGGTGTCGGGGTGGGGCCCGCGGCCGCGCTGCGGTCCGCTGCGTTCCCCGGTGAGCAGGAGCGCTGCCCGAGCCTGCGGCGAGCCCGGGCTCTGCTCCCGCGGGCGGCCAACAGCAGCGGCAGCCGGGCTTGTTCTGCTGCTGCTGCTGCGGTAAAAAGCCTGCAAAATGGTAAAAGTGCCTGTAGAAGTAGCGCTATTATTATTATTATTATTATTAGTCGAGTGAGCGATTGAGCTCTGTGATTGAATGGTACTTGAGGGTTGCGCGCGGGGCTGCAAATGGGAGCCTGTAAAATACAGTCCTCGGAACAAAACGTGGACCCCGTGAATCCGCCTTGGAAGTTGTCAGGAATTTGCTTGGGTCCCAAGGCAGCAACGGAGCTACTTTTCATTTGCTGCTAGAGAGACAGATAAAATGGAAAGTGTAACGGTTTGTATTTGTACTTCATTGCTTTGCCTGCTTGCTCGCAGGGTTTTGTAATTCTTGGCTGGGCTCCTCCTTCCTAGGGAGGGTAAGTGTACTTCTGGGCTTTAAACACAAAATAACAAAAGTGGGAAAAAACCCCAACTCTGCAGTGGTGGTGCACTGGTAGGCTTTGTGTGCTATGGGCGCTGCTGGTAGCTGTACATCATGGATGGTATCTGCAGTCAGTTGTTCAGCAGTATCTGCTGCAAGTTTCAGTGCTTCACAGAGATCTGCTATGTTGCCCCAGAAGCTGAAGTACCATTGCTACTGAGCTGCTGCAGCTTTGCTGTGTCCTCTGGCTCAGAGAGTGCTCCTCTAGCTTGTTCTAGATCCTACGTGTCGTCATCCTGCCATCTCGAGCTCTAGTATTTTCTGAACGCCTGAATGAGTTGTCTGTCTTATGTTTAAAACTATTTTCTGCTGGCATAATTGCGTTTAGTTAAAATAAGAGTGCAGATGTCCTAGCACTTAAAGGAAGAGACATCCTCTTACGATGACCTTGGGACAAAATCTTGGCTGATTAATTTCCTTGCCTGGAACAGTCATGCGGAGTGTGGGTATTTTTGTTCTTCCTTTACAGCAGTGAGTGTGTGATAGAATACTTTTTGGCTTGTATTTTTGGGAGTTTTTTGTCATCTAAGGGAAATCAAGGTCTGGAGAAGACTGTTTGGGATGAAGAGTAATTTTATCCTGTATTATGAAGAAAATATAAGTGTTGTAACAAGGAGGAAGATTCTTGGCTCTGAAGCAGCATGAGTGAATGTGCCTTTCCCAGCAAGAGTCATCTAAATTGTAGATTACAATTGTGGGAATCATTTGCTAGGAGAGAAAATGCATGACTTGGAAACCTGAATTATTCTTTTTGTTTTTCAGTTCTGCAGCTAAATTGGAAACCAGTGACAAAGCTGGTCATTTTTGTGTGGTGTTGAGTAGACTCTGCTGTGCTATTGGTCAGTAGGAACAGTAACTTCCTTAGGAAATGCCTGAGGAGCCTAGAAAGGGCTGCTGCAGGGTTTGAGCTGAAGAGAGTGGTGACTTCAGGAGCATGTTAAGGGGAAATTTGAGTACTTGAGATTGCCTGCTGTAAGGATTTTTTAGCAGAAGTTGTGAAAAACTAAGGTGAATCCTGGTAGTTGATAGGTAATGGTGAGCACTTGACTGGTTACCTCTCTGTCAGATAGCAAGCTTTGACACAGGATGTGTAGTCATACTTGAACAAATCATCCACACTGAAAACAAACTGTACTGCACATCCTTTTCTAGTCTTACCTTTGTACCCTGCTGAGAGCAGGAAGCTCCAGTGCTGGAAGCAGTGTAGAGCCAGGGGTGTGCTGGGTGCACTGGCTGATTACTGACCAAGTTGCTGCTGCCTTGCTGCTATGGAGAAAGTAAAGGTGATGGTGGAGTGTATTAGGGCAGGACACAGGCAGGAGGGCTGGTGGAATGGGTATGAGCTCCTGGGGAGTGCCAGCCACAGGTTCTCTCTCCTGTGCTGCAGGTGGGACAGTGCAGACTGAGGCTGGAGGACAGCAGTGTCAATTATTCCAGAGAAGACAAGGAAAGCCTGGCTTGCTTAGCCTAGCAAATAAGGCTGAGATGGAATGTGATTGCAGTCTGCAAGTACAGCTGGGATATAAACACTAGAAAGGGAGAGAGGAGCTATTTAAGCTAAAGAACAATGTTGGCATGAGAACAAATGGATATAAACTGGCATGAATGAACTTAAGCTGAAATTTACACAGTTTCTTCCCTAATTGGGCTCAGGTTCTAGAATAACCTTAAAATAGGTTAAATGGGAGCAAGCCCCTTAACTGGCTCTTGGGGATATGTTGGGGAAGTCTGTATTGTATGCTTAGCTGTGGCAGTAGGAAGGAAGGGTTGGTGACTCAGGAAAAGCTTTTGAGTATGTCTGAGTTAATATAGATTTTATGTGTTAGTGTTTCTTATTTTTAAAATCTGACATCACAAAATTGGTATAAAAATGCCTGCTTTACAGCTTGTATTGCTACATGGTTGTAATGTGCTTAGTGGCCACTTTCTCAAATGTTTTGCATGTTAGGTTTTTTCCTCTAAAATTATGTGTTGTCTAACAACTGTATCTAAAATTGTGTGGAAGATCTTTTTCCTTAAAGTCCAAGCAAAAGAAAGCTATATGTTTGTATGTGTGAGCTGCTTGAGCTTATAAACTTTCAGGTTAAAAAATGAAAAAATGAACTACAGCAATTCTGGCCCCCCTTATATATAAGTAATTCATAAATTCTCTCAAAAAGGAGTTCTTGGGGGGCTGTACAGTAAACCCAAATAGTGTGAACTGAGACCAGTTCTCCAAGGTATACTGTGACTGGAAGACCAGAACTAAGTGAAGTTAAAGGAAATTTGAAAACAGGTCTAGTTGAGCTAGTTGTACATGGGATTTGTCTCATTTGTTATCCTGCAGAATAGCTGAGTTATCTGGCATGATGGTTGCAGTAGTTGAACTTGTATGAAGTTTGTAGTTGGTTCAAAAAATATTGTGTGTGCAACATGGAATACAACCAGCTGCAGCTGCTGTATAACGGGTACTGTGGCTGTCAGCAGTACCTGACTGTTTCTCATGATGACCTGCATCCCAACACCTCTGTGCCTGTTTCCTTGTCTCATTATGCTTTGGACAGAGGACTAATCTATGCTGTCCCCAGAGATTTAAGGAGCAGAGGCAGAGGGTGTTGTTGGCATGCTCTGTATGGTGTCCTGCTTTAGTTGCCTAATTCTTTTGACCCTTCAGTCTGCTTTCTTTGTAATCTGTTGTCTTCTGCAACCTTTTTTCTTTCTTTCCTTTTTTTTTTACTTTTTTTTTTTTTTTTTTCCTGTCACCATGTAAGCAGATGTCAAAGGAAAAATAAGAACAGGATATCCTTATTCAAAACCTTCTCTATAGATACTGTCTGAACCTCTGGCTGTTCTTAGCTTGTTGTTACCAGAGCTGGGTGCAAGCTTTGCCTTCAAAACATTTGGTGGGTTTTGGTTCCAAATGCCTGTCTGGTCTGTCTGCAGCCTCCTGGGACCTTGTTGCAGCCTCTGTGGCCTTTAGCCAGGAGTATTACTTGTTTGTATGTCTGCTTCTGGCTCTGAAAAGAATCCCTTCTTTCTGCTTGACTTCCTCTGGATTCCTGCTGGGATTATTGTCTCTTTTACCACTTTCCATTCACCTGCAAGGGCTGTTACAGGTGAGAGGCTGTAGAGCTCTGGCAGAAGAATTTGAGGAAGTGTTGCTTTCAGAGAGTGCCCTGGGATTGCTAACGAACACTGGTTTATCTGTGCCTCATCTGGGAGGTCCTCGTTGCTGAAGTCTCTTGCCAAGGGTGTAAGAGCAGACCCTGCAGCAAGGCGATGGGAAATGAATGTAGGAGTCTGCCCTGACAAAGACTGCAGAAACTTGGCCTCCATCACTCTCAGGGTAGTGAGTTAACCTTGTTAAAGAAAGTGTGTTTCTTTATGACTTAAAAAGATGAAATTTGGTTTAGCTGGAGATCTAAGGTCAGCTTCAAAGTTCCATCTTCTATGTTAGAATAATTTTCTTTCTTTTACTGAAATGTTAAAGAAACTTCAGTCTTGCCTGAAAATGTGGTATTTGTTTGGATAAGCATTTAGATCACGACTTTTACTGCTGAACAAACCCTGCATCTGAGTGTAACACTGATTAGTGCATTTTTAAAGTGGTCTGCATACCAATTAGGATGATTAAGTAGATGCAAATATGTGCCTTTATCAGTAGTCTTTGCTGCGTTTGATACTGAACACTGATCTTGGATGAATGAAGTGGGATGCAGTTCAGTCTAGGAATTCATGAATGTAAACTATTAACCTGAGTAGTAATGCATTAAAAGTAATATGACAGAGGGAGGTTTCCTAGAAAATAAAATATACAAATTTTTCTTCTGATCTCAGTCCCAGATAGCCAATGTCTGTAATTCTGGTTTGTTTTACCTTACAAATAGTGCTATGGCTGTAAAGTACTTTAAGCAGACTCTTGGCAGACTTATATTTGACAGTTTAATCTGTCTGATTTCACAATTTAAAAGCCTCCACTAAAATCTCAGTGGTGTCCTCCTGTAGCTATGCCAAAAGAGAGTTATAACTCAGTGATTTATTACTGTTTGGCTGTTCTTATTTTCTGTAGAAGACTTAAGGGGAATCTTTTTTCCTTTGTCTTCTTTGCTGGATTACATTGCACCTCAGATAATATACCCTGTCAGACAAAGTATCAGCTCTGTCTGCCTTTGGGAAAACCCTCCTGGAAGCACTAGTCATGCTTCACTATGATCTACTTTTAAGCAATTTTGCAGTGTGTTCAGTTGTTTTGTTGGAGGTTTGTTTTTGTTTGCCTTTAGTGCAGTTTAATTTTCAAAGGCACCAAAAGGAACATTTCTAAAGTACTTCTGCAGATTTCAAGTGTAGATGATGTATTTAAAAATACCATTTGGATTTAATGTTGGTGTTAAAATATGTTTCATGCAGTATTCTCTTAGTCACAACTAATTTTTTTCCTTGTATCTATTAGGTGGTTTTGGAGGGAGATTTCCCAATGTAATTACTGTATGTGAAGGACAGATTCCAAAGAGAAGGAAACTGACAGGCATTAATGTTCCTTACCTTTATGAATTAACTTCGTGTAACAGAAAGGACTACCATAAGCTTTATATACTTTGTTGTCATCTGTTGTAGAAACATATATTGTCTTTGCAGTGTTCTCAGGATAGGAAGCCTTCCAAACAGTTATTAAATGGCAGTCATTAGTGTGACTAATATTGGAACAAATTAGTTAAGACTTTATTGGAAACCTTGTAAGTATAATTCTTCTGAGTTGAAGGGTGATGCTTCAGGGTTCTTGCAGGCCAGCTGCAGAATTCAGCAAATGAGGAGCTTGACATTAAGCCATCCTATGTATTTAATACAGAATTTCATTTACCCAAACTGCTGCCATACTTACCCAAACTACTGCTTCCACTTCGTTGCTCTTGTGTTTACACTTGCCTTGTTAATTTTATTTGCAAAGAGGTTTAATGTTAGGAAGAGATATTTCCCAGCAAGGTGTTGAATTGTGTAGCTGTGGAGGAAGCTGTGCAGAGAACCACCATGAAACATGAAAGGGAACTGCAAGGAAGAGAAGTGAGGAGGAGGGATGCTCTCCCATGGAGAACTTTGCACTTGACAGATCAAATTGGGATTTAAACGTGGTATAATGGAAAGGAAGTTTAATTAAGTTGTTTAAGTGAGTTGGAGATACATATGAATAGGCTGCAGTCTATGAACTTACGGTAATATTTACCTGGAAGTAAGTACAGTAGATAGCCTGGGTGTTTGGGATGCACTTGGCATTAAGAAAACCTTTAGCACTATGTGATGGTCTTGTCTTCTTGGCACCCTGCATGCCTCCTATGTGAGCAGGAGAGGCAGGATCTCCATGGTGGTTTTTTGTTTGTTTGTTTTTTGGTTTTGTTTTGTTTTGTTTTTTTTCCCTGATACCTATCTGGGTGTAATACCTTTGGAGAATGTGAGATTTCACAAGGTCAGGCACCCTGGTGGAGTGGCAGGTTGAGGAATAACTCGTATTTTTCAAGTCCTGTGGGAGCCTGCTTGCCTTTTTCTTCTTTTTTCTTCTTCTCTCCTTCCCTTTTTCCCCACCATAATTCAAGAAAACAGTGAAGCAGGACAAGAACCATCAGTAAAGTTTAACACAGCTGTATATGAAAAGATACATGTACTCAGACAAACAGGATTTTTAATTTATTTTTTTTGAGAAGTTTGACATTTGTTCCATTAATGACATTCATTAAAAAGTTCTCAAATTTAGGAAAAATGTTTAATGATACTTCTGTATTTGAAAAGGGAAACATTAGAAAAAACTCATATTTTTAATTATTTGGTGTTTGCTTCTTGGAAATATTTGAGATCAGACTTATTGTTACATAACTTTGTATGTTGGTAAGATGACTAACAAAGGATATTGAAGTAATACAAAATAACATTGACTTTAAGCATATGTAACTATTTAAGCATGTGCAAGAGCTGCTAGCAAACAATGCTTAATTATGTGTATTTTAACCTTATTTTTCTAATCTTTGCATGCCGTTATGTCAGCACTGCCATGTGTAAACTTTTTCAGTGAAATATCCTGTGTATTTCCTTTTGCGAATATGGATCTAAACATGGGTAAAAATGATGATGCTATATCTGCCAAAATATAGGAAGCTTTCTGGTAGAGGCATATGAGCATTTAGGGACCAGTAATTCTTTTTTGAAAACCAATACAGATATGTCCTAATGTGATAAAGATGGTGCTGTTTGTCAGGGAAATGGCTTAAGAGTTCTCTGGGAAGTTTGTCTTTGCAGCATGTCAGTATTGTGATGTCCTTGCACTAAAGTGTAACTCTTGATGGCAGATCACAGAAAATTCAGGAATTCTCAGTGAGGGGTCTGTGTGGGGAAAGGGATCAAGAGGGGCGATTGGGACGCTGTGAGGGAGTCAATGAGGTTTGAAAGAAAGTCCTGAAAGTCATGGGATCCTCAGAGCATTGTTAAAGGTCTGCTCCTCAGGCAGGAGTCACGTTTCTGTTGTTTCCTATTTTACTTTGGGCTAAAGCTCAGCCGGCATATGTTACCTGTTGGTTCTGAAATACAGTCTCCGTGCTCTGGATTTGGCCAGCCAGGGTGTAGGAACACATGCAATGACATGATGTGCTTTTACTTGTGTTATACATGAAACAGCCAGATTTGAAAAATAATAAAAAAAAAAACCTACCAAAGTTTATTTTCGCGTAACAATAAATTTGGAAAGCCACGATAAAAGGACAGCCCCGACCCCGGGATGGGGACTGGGTGAACGTTGGACAGGCCTCTATCACACCTGTCCTCCCCCGTTCACACATCCCACCACCATGAGCCTAATTTTTATACAGTTTATTTCCCCCAAGGCTAGATCCTTTGTCCACTATTCTGGGATGATGTTTTATTGAAATTTTCTTTTAAGCTGTCCCCCTCCTGAATAAGTCTCTGGGCAGAGTCGGTGAGTCGACTGTTTTTCCGGGCAGGCTGTATTTGGGAGAGTCGAGTCGTTGGGTCTTACCTGATTCCGGCCTCCTTAATTAATCGTCGGCAAGGGCCCATCTCCAGGGCCGGGAACTTTCTTTCAGGTGTTGATTTCTATTGTTCTCTTGCTGGAGACACCCAACCTGAAATGCAAGCCTAGTTTTCCCAAAACGGGTGCTTATTCATTTATTTATTAACGTTTTATTTCGGCACGAATTATTAAATGCAGTATATTCCCTATAACACTTGCTTGTTTTTAGGCAGAAAAAAAGGGAGATCCCTCAGTGCTTCCCTGGTCCAACCAGCAAGTCAGGAGGTGATGTTTGTTCTCCCTCCTTTCCAATGTGTGTGCACATGTTACAGGGAAGAGAACAGCTGACAGGCTGATATGGCAACGTACATCCCTAAATTTGCTGTTTCCCTGGTAGCAGAGGCTCTAGTGACCCTTGTGGCCTCAGAGATGCAGCAGCTGAGAGCTGTCACTGTCCTTGCCTTGCAGTAACCCCGAGGCTTCACTGAGCAGTCTGCCCTGCCAGTCTCTGGAGAGGCCCAGGAGCTGGTGGCTGGCTGCCTGCCATCCTGCAGCACAGTGCCTGGCTCTGCTGCTGCCAAACCAGCAGGTAGGAGTGCTGGCTGGGCGGAAAACATTTTGTGGGATTTATCCAAAATAAATATCTAATTTTGCATGGGTGAGGCTGAAATTCTTCAGCTGCATCTCCTGCTAGAACAGAAGAGAAAGACTTCTTTTTGTCACAATGCTTTTCTAAGCTTCTGTTCATATGCAAGGTAAAGCTGTTAATTTCCTAAATTTAAGGTTTGGGTCCTCCTTCCTTGAGTTGTGATGGATGTCTAGATCTCTACTGCTTTGAAAACCTGTTTGAAGACACATAACTTCTCTGAACCTCCCTCCCCCAACAGGCTCACAATCGAGGCATTTAGCTGATTTTTTTCCTTCTGCTCTGTGCTTCTACATAGTCCTTTAAGTATAAATATAGAGCTGGAGAAAATGGCCCTTGATCTGGTATCCCAGCTTGCACTAGGACTTAAATTAGGAAATATGAGCTTCTGCTATAGATCAGAAATTTGAGTTTGTAACCCCTTAATTTTTGGCCTGATAAATCCTATTACTCCTCGAAAGCTGTTAAGGTCCAGGTCTGTAAGTCCTAAGGTTGTTTTAAATCTGTGGGTTAAATAACACATATGCAAAGGTTTAAAATAAGACTCTCAGCCCACACAACATGCTGGCTGTAAAACCAAGACTGGACAGTGTGGGGCTGATTCAAGCCATACTGATCCGACTTCAAACCTAACTAGTGTTGAGCTTTAGCTTCTGCTGCCTATACTGCCTTTGCTGTGGTACAGGAATGGAAAATTCACAGGTTGCTGATGTTTGTACTAATGTCATTAGTTCTCCCAGAGTAATGGGGTGGATACTTCTTGCGCAATGTCGTCAGGCTGTCCTAGAGAGCTCTTGCTTGGCACACAGTGTGAGCATGTCCAGAGTTTTCCTAGAGCATTCTTGCTTGACACATGGTATGAGCATGTCCTGAGTTTTCCCTGCTGCTGAGTGCAAATATTTGATATCTTCCTCAGGCAGCCAGTGTTCAAGCAGGGAACTGGGCTTTCCTCATTCTGAGGTTGTTCTTTGAGTTGAGGTTGCAAGCAAGTATTTTAAGCACGGGTAGATGCAATGTGCTGTTATGGCAGGATGTGAATCCTCCGTGCGTGAGGTGAGCTTGAGAGGAGGTGTTGAAATTCTAAAACCATGATGGTAGAGGATGAAGCTGACTTTGAATAGAGTTTGAAAACTGACAGAGGAGATGCTCTAAGGAGAGTGACACACATACCCTACAATTCCAAAATAAAGATATTGGTGCTCCCAAAGGCTGGCTCTGGAAAGGTACTTGCCAGAGGACTTAGGTGGAGACAGGAGCTAGTACATAAATAGATGAAGAGGAATTTTAATTACACAGAGGAGCTAGATTATGACATTTGCTGCAAAATGCAATAGTAAAATAAGCCTAAGTCACTTGCACAGAGTTAAACACTAACCTGGATATAAAACTCTTCTGTGGAACAGTGGGGAGGCATAGTATGTGCTAAGTAAAAAATAATCCATTTAAAAATGTTTTCTATGTTTCTTTCTTTCCTCTCTTTGTTTTAAGGACAGGGCAAGGTTCATCCTGTAAGACTCTAAAATTTGAAAATAATTGTGTTTTGTTTTGTAGAAACTGAAGTTTCCATATGCAAGTTCCCACACAAGCTTTGTTCCTTTGCGTTTTCTTGGCTATTCCCAATGTAATATTGTCTGTAGCTTTTAGTATCTCTAATTCAGAAGCATAAGCTACCTCAAATGCTTTCACAGCACAACTGGGAGTTTTAATAGGCCGTGAGACACCCTGTGCAAAGCTTGTCAAGTGGCTACAGCTGGCTGGTAAAATTGGATGATTAAAAACTAGTGTGTTCCAAAGGCTTTTAAGTTGAGAGTGACAGGCTCGTTGATTAGCTATGTTTCTACCTCTCTCAGAAGCTATGGTTGAAAGAACTTTTTCTTTGAAACAGAGCAGTGCACACATGAATGCTTGACTCTTCTGGAGGCTAATACTTTCTTGCCTCAGATGATATCTCTGCAGCATATGGTAGTAAAATTATTAGTACTTTTGAAATGGGGGTTGTTGAGTTTTTTAGCTGTAACTAGAAAGCAACACAATATCTTAAACTTGATAGAATGTTTCAATTTGAAGCAGTAGGCTTCGGTGTGTGAAGAGCACATCACAATTTTACAAGGTGAAATAATGTAGCTGGAGTACCTAGGTGTAACTGAGGGTCTGTTGAGGATTGACAGAGGCAAAGCGCTGTGGTGAAATGGCATTGTGGGTTGGATACCTCTGATGGGGAGCAAGTATAAAAAAAAGGGAGCTCTACTGGGAAGTCTAACTCTAGTGCTGTTATCTTAAGGATCACCAGGGATGACTTCAGAAATTTCAGATGACTTCAGAACAGCAGTTTATTGTCAGAATCAAGATCATGAAATTTGCTTCTTGCTTCCAAAGAGAAGTAGTGCTAGGAGGCTTTTATGTGTTCATTTCCTTCATTTACTCCATGCTTTTTCATGGTATAACAATATCTGTGTTTAAAACAACTTTTTTCTTAAAACATTTATCTTTGAAGATAAAAGCAAAGTATTTATAATGTTAGCATGGCCTTGGCAGCTTTTAATTAGATGTTCTGAGTACAAAGTTAAGAAATAGCATGCTGACAGGAATTTTTAGATCTGCTGGTATTCCTGTTGTCACATGGATTTCATCACATTAATACAACTTTTGATAATTACACCCTTGACCCAGTTACTCTTTTTATGCTTTTCTTTCCACATCGAGTCAGGCGAGGGTAAACATTTATGTATATTAGAAATGAGAAGTTTTGTCATCAGTAATGAGTCACAGCGGAAGGTGAGGAAGGAGCACAGCAAATCTTGTGATTTTTTTTTTCCTGCATTCTACATGAAATTGTTAGGTAGATGCTGTCTTTAGGTCCTACCACACTGATGGGGTTTCCCCCAAAATACTGATTGTGGTAGACGAGTTTCTTAAGCTGTATTAATTTTTGAACTGAAAACTTTGTATGCAAGTTGCATGTCAGCAGTGATAGTGTTGCCAGAGGAGGTCTGTTGATGCCACCACTCAGGCAAGTGGCACGTTTTGGACTTTCCTCCTGTGAGATGGCAATTGACTGCTGGCCTGTATTATAAGGGCAGAAGAAGGTATTAAAAAAAAAAAAAAGAAGAGAGAGAGAGAGAAAAGCTTTTTAAAAGGAGGAGTAATTACCAAAATAATTTTCTGAGAAGGGCCATTGGTAATATAAAAGAAACTAGCCTTTTTTTTTTTTTTTTTCCTGAGGATGAGAATAGGAGCTAGGAGTGATGATAATATACCAGACATTTTGAGATTGCTTTTATCACAGATGATCTGCTTTCCTGAAATATTCACATTATCACTTAGGTCCTTCTGTCTTTGTCTAGAGGAAACAAATCTTACTTTTAGCTTCATCCTGGTTTTGTGTAAATCATTAATTGCTCTTGTGTTTCATTAAGCTGCAGCCAGCCATCAGATGTGGGATCATATAATTATCATTATTAAGGAACTCTGATGCTTTAATTACATGTCTGCCACACTTTTTAGTGCTATAAAAGAAAGGTTACACACTGCCTGTACGTCCAGGCCGGCATAGTGAGAACAGTACTGGGATTTTTTTCTGTGAATTTTTGAGTGACTGTTATTAAGACTGTCATGTGTATGTAACCTTTCAGCATACAGAGCATAAATTGCTGTTCCAACTAAACTTAGAATATGTAAGCAGTAGAGCTTTACTCCAATGAATTAATTCTCATGCTTTCAGGTATCAAAATTTGGTGGCTTAATTTCACGTCAGTGACGCCTTTGTACAAACATATACTTGTTATCTCAGTACAGCAGTGTGGGATTTCTGAGGACAAGCACTGCAAGACACTAACTGAGCTGAAAGGTCTGACGTGTCTTTTCCCCAGCATTGATACCACTCCAGCATGGAGTGACTTAACACCTCTTAAGGCCTGTGACACAATTGTACTTGTCTTCAATTAGCTGCTTGACTAATTCCCAGTGTTGGTGGTTACTGGTGGTTACAGAGATAGCAATGCTGTTGCTCTATACTAGGTATTTTGTAAAGAACAGAAATTAATAGATATCTTTTGTTGTGGAAAATGTGGATTTCCTTGAGGTGACTTTTTGTATTGGGAGGGAAAACACAAATTTTGAATTTCTCCTTCTCAGCAGATTGCTGCTTCTTGGAGTAAGTGAAACAGATGCTGTAGGAAAAGCTGTTATTTTCTTAGGTGTTAACCATATTTTTTATTCTCCATATAGAATCACAGAATGGGTTGGATTCTTCCATAGAATGGTCTTGTTCCAACCCTCCCTGCCATGGGCAGGAACACCTTTCACTAGAGCAGGTTGCTCAAAGCCCCATCCAGCCTGGCCTCCTCAGGAATGGGGAATTCACAGTTTCTCTGGGCAATCTGTTCCTGCTCCTCGCCATCCTCACAATAGTGAATTTCTTCCTAATATCTACTCTAAACCTACTCTCTTCTGGTTTGAAGCCATTTCTCTTTTTCCTGTCATTGTATCCTCTTTCTCCATCTTTCTTGTAGACTCTCTGAAAGAGAACTTAATGGCTTTTTGGGTGGGTTTTTTTTAAACCTCTACTCTGAGCAGTGAAACATTGTATTTTCATTATTTGCATATTTCTTGATTTGGTTCTAATAGAATATAAACATGTGTAAAAGTTATTTATTTTCCAAGGTGGTAACAGCCCTGATGTGTTTGAAACACAGTGTATGTTTACAGAAGAAACAGTCAGACTCTTAAGTTTTAAAACAGATATTAAAGGAAAGAATAGCTAAAGCCATGTATGGAAAATGGGACAAAATATGGCATAATTTCATCTGTTGGTGGAATATGTCAGAGTAAATGACCCTCTATTTTCTTTTTCCTACCTTAAGATGTGAGTCAGGATAACTATTTATACAGTATACTGTAGGGTTCTTGTCTCGGAAGAAATGAATCATTTTGATAATGAGAAGTGAGATAATTTGAAATCCAACTTGGTATAAGAAGGCTCCATGTTCTGAACACAAACATTGGCTTTACCCTACACACTACCCTGCATTTTGGGGGGACACGATTTGGGATTTCTTGTCCCTTGCTCTATCTGGTCTTTCCCCACATCCTTGCCAGCTCTGCCTCAGTTTGCATGTTTTTGAGCTCACCTCTTCTTTCTGAAGTTGTACAGTACTCTTTGTGCTCATAGCTCTGGAAAAGCTAATTGAAGCAAGATTTTGCTAATTGTCTTTGGAAGTGGCACAAAGAATGATCGGACTGGCTTGCTCAGCCTGGAAAAAGGGAGAAGTGCTTGAAAGTTCCTGGGCTTTGAACTGCTTGTGGCTATATGGTTTCCCAAACTATGGTCACAACTTCCTATTTGGCTGCTTGGAGGTGAATTCCAAAAGCTTCAGCAGAGTTTTGGTGTTTCTTGCTGCAAAAGCTTTGGCAAGGACTTCACTGCATACATAATTATAATAACAGTGTGTTACATACAGAAGGTTGTATAATACATTAGTATTTATTAAGTACTATCATCACACTATCTGAATTTATAAAGTTCATAATCATGTTGTGTGACCTGAAACCCCCTAGGTTTGGGGCTTAGTTTGTATATTAGAGTTGTCTGTCTTCAAAATACCAAAGAACATCTCCTTTCCCTGATGTTTTTAAATGTCATTGTAGCATTATGGTGTGTAAGTGATTTGTATCTTTGAACATAGTGCTGGAGAAGGATGGGCAGTCCTATGAGCAGTGTTAGGATTTCCCTGCTCTCAGCTTTCCCCAGTGCATGGTGTGCAAGTTATGGGCTGCCATCTCCAACCCACCAAGACAGGGAGCAAAGATCCAAGTAGTGTCTCTTCTTGTTCCTTGCGGATCTGCATGGCAAATCGAGGCGGCTCTGTAAAGTCAACAGAGAAGATGTTAGAGCAAGAATGAGGGTTGGCTTCTCTAAATACTCTACTGTATTTAAAAACTTTATGGCAGCAATTCAAGATTTTATGTAGACAATCAGTGGTGAACCTTTAATACATGTGGTAAGATCTGTCTTGTGTTAGACTCAAAGAACAGTGTAGAAATAAGTTCTTCTTATCTAAAGGAAAGCATTTGCTACCCTTGTTACTGATGGGTGGTATGCTAATTTTAAGTAACCCACTGAATTGGCATGAGTAGGATAAATGGAGAAGTGTTAACTTTGAGGCACTCATGGTCAGGTGTTAAATACGGCATTGTGCATTCTTGATTTTGTTGTTTCCAAAATTCTTAAAAAACCCTTTGGATCTGAACAGCTTGGGATACTTCTATTAAGTTACAACAGGGATTTTGATGTTCTGGGAAAACATTTTTAACTGCCAGGATAATATTTGTTCATTTCTCTTAGCAGTATGTGCTTCCTTTGGCTTTGCTTTTGCATTTTAGGCTAATGTCTTCAGTACTTTGATTTTAGCTTCCTGGTGCCAGTAGAATAGACTTGTGCTGAAGTACTTCCCTCTGATATAAGTGGGCCCTGAATCATGTTTGAAAGCCATGTCTTTGTTCATACAAAATTGCCTCTCGTCCCCAAGCTGGACATTGGGTCTTGACATTGGGTCATTTGCACAATGAAAGGCGCAGAGACAGCTTCGCTCTTCCTTGAAGTATCTGGCTCTGAATGCTTTGGCTTTAGGCTGATGATGTCCAAGCATCAGCCAAGTTTGAGCATGTTTTTGATGTTCTTTCCTGGCAGACAGTGACACCTTCATACTTTCAGGATTGTTTTTCAGAGATACGTTTCTAGTCCTAATGGTTCAGCTGGTGCTTTAAAAAAATTGATATATATCCAAAATCTATGAGAAACTACTTATCTGATGAGGAGGGACTGGAGTTTGAATCAAATTGGTGAAATTTTGAGATCAAGATATGCTTTCATTGAAAATATTCTCTTAATTCTTGCTTTAAGCATAATTTTTGCCATGGAACAGCTGTAAAAACACAAAGTAAAATTGCCCTAAGCTAAAGATTTATTGACTTTGCTTTTTTTCTTTCCTCCCCTTCTAAAACAATCTGCAGTACGTTGTGAAGTCGGGTAGCTGTGTTTGCACTCAAAAGTGTTTGGCAATGCTTAACTGGCTGTAGTGGATTTGATACAGAGTGGTGTTCAAACCAAGCATGGCTTTGTGTGGAAGGCAGGAGCACAGCAACAGACAATTACTAATGGGTTTTGTATATGATGCAACAGGAGTAGGGTCAGGGAAGCTGTGGCACAGAGCAGAGGAGCTGTAAGCGTATGTGCTGTTTGATATTTCAGTCTGCTGGGGGGGGGGGGGGGCGGGTTGGACCATAAACATCTCTCCCTGTTTCCCTTTTTGTGTTTTGCTCCGTAGCAAGGCAGATGGAAACTTCCAGTGTTATTTGAAGTTTCTCTGTACAGACGAGTAACTGCAATTAGGGCAGAACACCTTCCTTCCCACGGGGTAACCTATAGTAGATTTCTCATGTCCCTGTGTGACCAGAAATACAGAGAAAGATTAACAAACACTTTCCTGCTGTAAAACGTTCCCCCAGGTTAAAATAGATAGGAAAGTTCAGTGTGGCTGATTAGTTCTAATTCCTCCACCCCCCACCCCGCCCCAAGCAAATAAATAAAGGTTGCTGTTAAATTCACCTCATTCTCTATTAAGCCTCCCTGGTCTTAAACTGTCTAACTCAAGTCATGTTTTTAGTGTTGGTAGTGGGAAGCATTATATTGAGAAAAAAACCATTTTTGTAGAACAATTTTAAAAATATATGGAAACATAGTATTTAGCGATCAGTAAAATGATTTGTGTTGCAAGACATCAGAATAAAGGAGTTATGAATGTTGTGTATCTGCCGTGAAGGTACCTGCCTTCAGTTCCTGCATAACCACTTTGTGCTTAATCATGAAAGGATCTGTCTACATTGGCAGTGCTGGGGAATTTAGCACATGCTCTAATGTCTAGTTTATGTAAGGATTCCTACATATTTCAAATACCTGGTAACTGTGCTTATGTGTTTTGGGGGAAAAAGTGGAGGGAGGTGCTTGAGTAATGTTGTACAGTTGGTAATAAAACATTTACACATCTATCTTTTCTTACTGAGTCAGATTTGAGATATAGGTGCCCTTAAGGCCTTACTTTCCATAGTCCCTGGGGAAATTTCTCCACCTGGATTGTTAGCACTGGTGTTCAAAGTGCCAGCTGCAATCTAGTATTCGGTCATGTAAAAGATAACTAGCATGGTAGATGCATCTACAGGAATCATGGGACATCCAGGAATTAGGAGGAGGGAAGTTCCTCTGGCTAGTTGTTGGTTTACTTGCAGGTCAAGTCTTTTTTTTAAATTATGGATGGTTAAGTGAAGAAAAGATTTCGAGTGAGTGCCAAGCTATTTCTCCTTGAAAGACTAGTCAACAGATTGTTTAAGAACTTATAAAAAGTAGGAATTAGCAGCTTGGCAGCCTAAGTTGTTACGGGCTTTGAATAGCGTGTGCTTGGGAGCATTTTTCCTTTGCCTTGTCAGGACAGCTACATTTTACAATGGTCATTATGCTCCTGGCAGGGTTTGCAAACACATCCAGTTACATTTGGCTCGACTCCTGTTGCTGCGGTGTTTTGTTTTTCCAAAGTGCCTTTAGCTGCAATTCAACACCTTTTATCAATTTGGCTTTACTGCAGCATGGAAACAAGAAACGTTTCATAGAAAGTTACTGTCTAGACCCTGACTGTTGTTACTTATGTATTTCATCACGTAAGTTTTTGTGTGTTTTTGAGTAAAAAGAGGACTTCTTTCTGAACTTACCTAATGCCCTGAAATATGTGCAGTTAGAAGTTTGGTGAAGTTGTGATACGTCAGTACGTTTCAATGAAAATCACAAAGTGTTCATGGCTAGGGATACCTTTCATGCACTTCCTGTTCAGCTCTTAAAAACAATTAATATTGAGGTGTTCTGTTTCAACTCCTTTCTCATTGTAAAAGCTCTGGTTTTTTAAAATTTTTTTGTGCCTTGAAAACTGCACTCTTCATTTTAAATGAACTTAAGAATTCGTTTAAGAGAGGTTGAAACAAAAGGCTAAAATTTTCATTTGTTTTCTTTTTCTCTGTTCCATTTCTTTCCAGACTCCCTGCACTTCTGAAGATTTGAGGCAGAGAGGCACAGAAGCTGAGGGAGGTTATAAAGTGGAGGTTTGGGGATTAGATGTAAGTACAGCCATCCCATCTACAGGGATACAAGAAGGGTGCCACTGTTAGCTCTTTCAAAAGCTTGCTGTTGAATCCAAAAGAAATCTCTTGAAAACCTTCAAAGACCCATTCAGACTAAATGTAGTGTGTGGTTTTAGGTTCATGCTCTTTCAAGAGCTTCAACCTACATCACCAAGGACAGATGAAAAGAATATGTGGAGAAGTGAAAGGAAGAATAACAGGCATCTCACTGCAGCCAGCTGCACTCTGGCTTGGTGCTATCTCTTACTATTACAAAAACAGTGTGTGGCATCCTTGGTTGTGGAGGAGGGTTGCATTCTTGGTGTTTCTAGCTGAGGATGTGCATGTTGAATGATTAAAAGAACAATTTGGGAAAGATGTTGCGTATGTGACTTCAGTGTTGTGCAGTGTTGAGGTCGTTGTGGTTGATGTGTCTCTGGTGTGAGGATGGTAATAGCCTTCTTAACTCGAGTAGAAGTTGTGTAACTTAGTGCTTCAGAGCTTCTTTTTACAGTGAAGATAAAAGATATACACTGTGGTTAATGAAGGAATAGTGATGATAAGAAAAAAGTACTATCAGACACTGTTTTAACAGCTGTGGTTTCTGTGATAAAGGCATATCCCTTCACATAAAACAAACTGCAGTTTGGGGATTAAGCCTGTTTTGAATACAAATTTATGTTTAAATTCTGACAGGAAGCTTTTGTCTATCTCCCTGAAGCTGTGTGAAATCCTTTGAGGGAAAAGGGAGGAAGTGCTTAGAAAACCATTTCTGATATTAAATGGCTTCTGAAAAGCTAGACTCATCAAACCCTGAATTTGGGGTTTGGGGCTTAGTGTTCACAGGGTGTATTGAGGAGCAGCTGATTCCAGAGTGCCAGAGGCCAGCTGAACTGGAGTACCCTTTGTGCTCAGGCACCACTTCTGGTCCCCATTCCCCTGCTGAAGGAGAGGCTCGTGGGGTGCTGAGGGCTGACTGCTCCCTACGCCCACTGGCACTGCTGCAGCCCCCTGTGGAGTTCCCTGGCCAGTGTACTGTGAAGCTGAATAAATTCCAGTGGTAGCCAAGCTTGTAATCAATTAGGCACAAGGTGAAAAGAGCAAGGAAGAAAACCAGAAGTTGATAGCTGGGTGTGAAATATCACCAGGGCTTCATTAAGGGACATACAATTGACAGCTACTCAGCATCTTCATCCCTGTGTGTGCAAGGTGAGCCAAGGCTTCCATCACAGGTCCTGCAAAGGCTGACTTGGTTGTATCTCTACATCTAAACATCCTTCACACATTTGAGGATGCCCTCTGCTTCTAAAATAGTGGGTTTTGAATCTCTGCTCTCTCTGGTGCGGATGTTTACCTCCTCCTTGCCCACAAGAGCCTCTAGTCTAAACATTTAGTCTAAACCTGATTTATTCAGATCCTCTAACTTTGTATTTAAGTGCTATGAACAATTTTATACAGTGTTCTGAGAAGTTGTAAACTCCTGTCATAGTTTGTACTCAGCGCACTTTTTTTTTTTAATTGGAAGAAGATAAATCCAAGGAGCATGAATTCGTGTTTAGAAATTCTCTTGCTGTGCTCAGTGTGAGAGGGGAACCCAAAATCTGGAGAGAAAAGCTGTTGTTATGGCAGCAGAAATAATTTTTAATTGAGACTTGCTATTCAGATGCTGCTTTCATGTTTCCTATTTCAATCTTTAAAGAGGTCTGCGTGTTATATGATGAAATAAATGACTTTTTAATAAGCATATAACTAGTATCTCCCAAAACTCTGTAATTTAGGCACTTACGTGAATAATAGCACATGATATATAATAGTATGTTGCCTTCAATTTTCCAAACTCTATTAGAAAGGGCAATGATGCACAAATGTATAACTTCATTAGATCTTTATATTTAGTACTTTGCAGCCAACTTTATGCAGATATCTTTATTTGTATTGCAGTGCAATTGAATCACTGGCATAATCTTCCGAGCACTTAGGCTGCCCAATTATTATTGCAGTGAGTCTGCAGAGATTAATGAATACAGCAACTTCTCTAGGTTTTAATTTTCTTTCCATTGAACAAAGTGTGCTGGAAGGAACAATTGAGAAAAAGTAATCTGGTTTTGACTTACTGGGTTAGCCTATGGCTTCTGTCTGAATGGAGGCATTGGCTCTTAGCATCTGCAAAAGAGAGCTGCCTCGTGGCTAGGGCTTTCCTCTGAGATGTTGGGCTCTGACATCTTCATGCAAGGGTGTTAGTGATTCCAGTTTGCTCCACTTTAACTATAGCAGGGTTGCTGTGTAAGGGGGACTTTCACTCCAGTAATGGAGAGAGCAAATTCCACACTGTTTCTGGAGAGGACTAACAAAGCTCCTCAGTGGAGTGTATTTGTGCTGGGACTCCTTGGGCACCTTGAGTCCTTGCAGTGGTTGGGATTTCAGGAAAGCCAAAATGTTCTCATTTTAGAGTGCTTTCCCCCTCCATTTTTCTCCACCTTTTTTTTTTTTCTTTTGCCTTCCCTTCTTCTAGTGTGCCGCCCACAGTGAAATGTTGTATGCAGTGATGTGAACAATTTACCACAGAAATCACCTATATTTTCCCATTGGTTTCTTGCTTGTGTTTGCATCACTTTGCTTTTTGCTTCATTATAGCTGAAGCATAGATTTTGTGCTCAGACTGTACATGACACTTCCTTATCTTTCTTTTGCAAGTGCTTGTTCTTTATTTCAGACTGTGTAAAGGTCCAGACACCAAAATGACATCCTGAAAATACCAAAAGGCCTCTGGCTATTCTGGAAGAATTGAAATTGAATTCCTATTTTCATCAGGGCACCTTTAATCATAGGCTTATGTGATGAGCAACTCCACTGTATGTTTGAGTACAGATAACTGTTGGGAACTGGTCTCTTGATACATGCACTGCTCCCTTCAAGTCTTTATTTTGCTTTTATCTTAAGTGGTCACCTTCAATATGAAGGTGAAGCTCATAGATCTGGACAAGCCATCTTTTTCTACAAGCTGTTACCTGAAGTGAAGTGATTGGTCTCCCAGAGAGTAAAATCTACCAGAGCCCAAAGGTGGATGTAGAGCAGAGCAGCAAGTAGTGAAATGTGGTTTTTATGTCTGGAGTTGATGAGTTTGAATGGTGGAGGATTTTCAGTTGCATTTTATTCGGTGATGGCCATCAAATTTTCCAACCAGGCAGACTTGTTAAGTGTTGGTATTTCACTCGTCTGTGGGAGCAGGAAGGAAAATAGGAAGAAAATTACAAGCTGCATGTCTGTTAGTATTTTACAGTGATTGTGTGTGTATGCAGCTCCATCCTTGGCATGGCACTCCTGTAGCTCCATTACTGAATATTCCATCCCTCATGGGATTTACCAATCCCATGGTGGATAGTTGGGTGGTAACTGTTGAGCTTTCACCCAAGTATGGAGCTTTCCTCATGTATGAGGACTTAATCTCATAATACTGATATCAGGAGAGTGAGAGAATCTGGACCTCATCTTCTGTTTGAGAAGAGATGATGTCTGGGCCTTTAGTAGGGAGAGAAAGTGAATGGTCTTGTGCAGACTAAAAAGGTTACTTTTCCTGGGACCATGTCTTGGGACAAAGGGACTTTTTTGAAAGAAGACCCTGAGGAGAAGATAGGATTTGGATGACATAGAAGAGGTTACCCTCTGGAGGAGGTAACATCCTGGAAAAGCAATGACTTGGACAACATTACAAGTTACCTTCCTAGAATAGAAAGGAAGATGATGTAACAAATATTGATGGTCTCCAAGGACCACTTAATTAACTCTGAACACCAAAAAAATGTAATCACAGTTTTTTGGCTAACAGAGTGGCAGAAAAAGGCATCAAACTTATTTTTTCATCTGGAAAGAAATTCATCTGATGTTATTTTGAGGGCAGCAAGACATTTTAATCTTGGGGATACTCAGGGATACTGATTTATCTAAGCTTCGAGCTAAAACGTTTTTTTCTCTGAGTAAATAGATCTTTGCTTATGCTAAATATATGCTTCCTGAGATTAATGGGTTGAAGAGTCTTCAGTAGCACAGGCAGTACGGAGAAGATCATTAAGAAATGTGTACGTTCCCAGATGCTGAGTATGCAATTTCTAAAACAATTTAAATTTTGCACAATTTATGGAAGGGGTTCATGTGTGTGTGTTACGTGTGGAACAACAAGAAGAGGAGGGGAACTCTGTGGCTGGGCTAGATGTCTGCCAAATCTCCAGATGGAAAATGATAGGTCTAAGATCAGAAAGTATTCAAAGGAGAGCTATTTATCCTTCTTGAGAAGAGTAGCCAGCTCTGCAGAAGTTAAGCATTTCTCTGAGTTACCCTTGTATACTGTTCATGTAGAGCTGTCCTTCCGTCTTGCATGGGAATCAGTGTGCAGGGCCTTTTGATATTCTGCCTAGTTGTCTTTGTGTATCTTGTATCTTTTGGTCTCTTGGCACTGTTTGGTTGGTGCTCCCTTGTTTTCCCAAGCAGGTTGGCTTTGTGTGAGTGGTAGCTAGGAAAGGCAAGAGAGGGCATTATAGGGCAGGTAGAATTATGGAGTCATTGGATGTTTTGGATTGGATAGGAAGAGAATTTTAAAGATCATCTGGTCCAAAAACCCTGCTGCTGTGGGCAGCCCCATCCAATCAGACCTCGAACATTTATTTACAGGGATGGAGTATCTACAACTTTTCTGGGCAATCTGTTCCAGTGCCTCATCACCCTCATCATAAAAATATTTTGCTTATGTCCGATCTAAATCTACCCTTTCTCACTTACAAATCTGGTCCAGTTTCAGCAGATACTACTGCTCCTGTGTAGAACTCCTTTTGTCTGGTACCAGAGCCACACCTACTTTGGAATGAGCTCTGTCTGTGCCAGACAGATAGAGTGGTGCTGTTTGAGACTGGGGGAGATTGTCAGGATGGATCAGACCCTGTGTCCCTCTATTTTCAATACCTTGTCCGCGTCTTAGTGCTGTATGTTTCCAGAGGAAAAAGTAGAAGCATCTCTAGTTTTATGGGTATCTCTCCCACTGTTGTTTTATCACGATCTGTAGCGATTAGAAGGAGACCTGTGCCTTTAAGGTTGTTGATAAAGGAATCTTAGTAATAAACCTGGAGTAGATGGGATAATTCTCCTGATCCCCACATGAAATGTTCCATACTTGACTTCCATGACTTCCTTGCAGAATTAGTTTTTGTATTGATATACACTCACACTCTTTTGCATATGCAAGCAGAAACTGCCAGGCTTCCTTTTCCTAATGGTTTTCTGTCTTATCATACTTGGGGGTATTTCAGCAGATTTGGATTGTTCGAGAAGACGGTGTATTTTGAGGGTTTTTCCACTCACAGAGCCAGACTTGTTATGTTTTTATCAAAGAGGTAACCTTGTCTGGCTTAGCAGCACCTTTTGAAGTGACTAGCACAGCATGTTATAATGAAGGCATCTGCACTAGTGTCCTCTAGAAGACATTAATTAGACTAACATTAATCTTCATCTCAGTTCTGTTTACACAAAACTAATTTGAGGTTCTGCTTTTTAAACTGTGGCTCTATCTTGAACCTTTTGCTGAGCTGTTTCAAGTCCCTTTCTAGATGTCATAATTAATGGTTTGGTTAAAAATCCTGTGAGGTTTTATAGCTAGCTTAAAAGCTTGCATTTAGTGCACATTTGTTGATACTCAGATCTACTGGTGTTTTATTTCTTGTCTATTCATGTCACTTATTTGTCTCTGCAGACTCTTCATGGTCCTGTCAGATGCTGCTTTACATCAGAAACTGTAATTTTCTGAGTTTCCTACCTTTTATCTCTCTCTGCTGCAGCCTTCCTTTCAATTCATTGCATTGTGAGATACTTCAAAAGACAAGGATGTGGGAGATAGGATGCCACTCTTTGCTCTTGTGCACACTGAACCCTTGTAGTGACCCTTGCAATTGGTCTCCCAGCCAGGGCCTGGTATGTGTGCATCTCACCACCTGCCCATCGCCTGGTTATCTTGGCAAACCCATGCTGCCTGGGGAGGTGCATGTGGCAGTCCTTGCTTCCTCCTTGGCTGGGTGGGCAATGCAAAGCACACTTCATTTAGAATACATCAGGAGCTACTGACTGACAGACCTGCTCTCAGACACCGCCGTGCCTGTTATGGTTGGCCATGTTACTTTGGAGAAAGTTCATGTTTCTGTGGGAGTTACTAGTGGTATCCACACAGCAAGCAGTCCAGTATGGGTTCTTTTTGCATTGAATTAATTTTGTAAGACACATCCACATTGACACTGCTATGTGTAGTGCATTAGTTCAAAGAATGGAGAGCAGTTTGGGTGGATAAGGTAGCCTTGCCTTGGTAACTACAGCTATTTAAGAATTAGGAAGAAAAAATTATTTTGGCTGAAATTACTTGAAGTGTTTTCTTCTTTGGCCAGTAAATGTCAATTGCTTTAGAGGCATTAAAATCTTGGATCTTGTCCAGCTGTTTTTGTTCTTTTCCCCCTCCTTATTTAGCTTTGTGCCAAGAAACATATAATCTCTAATGACTCAAGCATGAGAACTCAATTTTCTTTTTTTTTTTTTTAGTCCATATTTTATGTACACATGTACATCCTGTTAACTTTTAAATAGCAACTTTTTGGAATTAAAGCTGAGTAGTAATGATGAAACTCTGTGCTTGATTCCATGGTGTAAAAACTTAGAGTAGTTCAAATTTGTGGAGAAGGGGTCCCACATTCAGTGAAATAAATGGGCAGCTGGCAGATTCTCTTGGTTGCTCTGGACTATGTGAGGAGGGGGCTCAGCCCAGGTTTCCTGATGACTTCCACTATCTCCCATCCAAAATTGATTGTTATGACTTAACTATAAGTATGTGACTAGAAAAGCATAAAATTTGAAATACAGCTTTCCAAGTATTTCTGTATAGTAGTCAAAACTTCTCAGAAGCATTGAAGTGATAGTTCAGTATTTATTTTCAATGGCCCACAATGTCTTATTTTAACTCAAATCCATAGCTCCCGAGGAACTAAAGCTGTATCACTTTATTAAATAAAGCCTCACACCAGAGTCTGTGTATGTGGTGAATTTGATGGTGGTTAGAGTTCAATATGATAACAGCACCCATTCATGTGTTGCTTTGATTTGGCTGCTCATGAACCTTAATTTTCAGAGATACGTATCTCTTCTCTATTCAAATGTTAAAAGAAATCTTGAGGTAGCTTCCAGCAATAAAACTAAACTGACCAGCTTTCCTGTGAAACTTCCAGAACTTCCGGCTTCTGTTCTGGCTTAAAATTTATGGTGTTAAAAAACACACCCTTTCTTCTGTCCTTTCCACAGCTGAGTTTAGCTGGAATGTGAAAGCAAGGAAACATTGTAACAGGAACAAATTACCACTTAAGGAATCATCGTGATAACTTTGAATTCTAATGAAAATGGTCAGAGCTTCGCGTTTCTGGTTTTGTTTTTATAAAAAAGGTGCCTTTATGCCTGCCTATACTTCACACATTAAGATTTTGGTGCATACATATATAGATATATATAGAGAGAGGAAAACATGAGAGTAGGAAAAAAGAAGCAGCTGAATAAAGACAAGTTTTATGTAAAAATTACATAACTTGAGGAACAATTGGAAAATTGGACCAGATAATAGTTTATGTTAGTTTGAGGTAGTGTGTGAATACTGTCTTGGTGTTCCTCAAGATAACTACAGAGATCAAATTGTGTTTTCTAATTGTATTTGAACATTAGCCGATAATTGTGTACACATAGGTGAAATATTTTTCCATCTCTTAATTGGTTTCTGCATATAGTGTGCTGATGATACCCATTATCATAAAATTATTTAGGCTTGAAGAGGACCCCACAATCATCCAGTCCAGCTGTTAACTTAGCGCTGTCAAGTCCACCACCAAACCCTATTTCTAAGAACCAAATCTACAGGTCTTTTAAATGCCTCCAGGGAGAGTGGTTCCATCACTTCTCTGGGCAGCCTGTTCTAATGCTTGACAACCCTTTCAGTGAAGAAATCTTTTCTAATAGCCAATATAAATCTGCCTTGCACAACTTGAGGCTGTTGCCTTGTGTCAAATGACTTGTTTACCTGGGAGAAGAGCCTGACCCCCACCTGGCTGCAACCTCCTTTCAACCTTGGCTCTCTTGTAGAGAGTGAAAAAGCCTCCGTGAGCCTCCTTTTCTCCAGATTAAACAACCACAGTTCCCTCAACCACTCTGTTTAAGACATGTACTCCAGACTTCTTGCTCTCGACTGGACACATTTCAGCATCTCATATGGTTTTTCCTGTAGTGAAGGGCCCCAAACTGATCACAGCACTGGACTTACAGCCTCACCAGTGCTGAGGACAGGACAATGACTGCCCTGTTACTGGTGTGTTTCTAGCCACACTGTTGCTGATACAGGCCAGGATGCCATTGGCCTTCTTGGCCACCTGGGCGCAGCTGGCTCATGTTCAGCTGGCTGTTGACCAGCACCCCCAGGGCCTCTTCCACTGGGCCTTGTTCCAGCAGCTCTGCCCCCAGCCTGTTGTGCTGCAGGGGGTTGTTGTGACCCAGGTGCCCGACCCAGCATTTGGCCATGTTGAACCTCGTCCAGTTGGCCTTGGGCCATTGATCCAGCCCCTCCACTTCCTTCTGCGAAAGCCTTTGTGTCCTCCAATATGCCCACCCAACTTGTGTTGTAAGCAGACTGTCTGCAAATGCGCTTCATCTACTTGTCCAAGTCATTAATGAAGCTCTGGATGCCACTGCTTGTGGCTGGCCATCAGCTGGATGTAACTCATCACCACTCTCTAGGGCCAGCCATCCAGCCAGTTTTCTATCTGAAGAACAGTGCACCCATCCAAGCAATGATCACCAGTTTCTTTAGGAGAATGCTGTGGAAAATGGTATCAAAGGCTTTACTAAAATCCAGGCAGACAACATCCACTTCCAGCATCTCTTTAAACACACATCTTACAGACTTACGGTAGGATGTTTCTACCAAATTGTAGCCAACATGCAGCAAAAGCATGGGAAAGTAAGAAAATGAAACCCAAGTTTTAACATCAGTGAAGGAATAAGAAAAGGGTTAAAACAGTGAAATGGTTGTTAGTATTTGATATGTAAATGAGTACAATTCCTCAAGTAGGTTTTATTTGTTGAGCTTAAAGCTTGGAAGCAAGCTGACTTTAGATGGTGGTGTTTATGGCAAGATACAGATGCAATAATGTGGGCAAATTTGCTGTCTTGTTCAGCCAAGCGTTGTTGGAATTTTTCTTGTAGTGAATACTATCGTGATCCCCCCTACCTTCCACACTTAGTTGTTGTAGAAGGATTATCTGCATTGCACATAAATGTGCTGTGGCTATGGAGGAGATGTGAGCTGGTTTCATGCCATCTGGCTCAGGACCAGAAGCAGTGTGCCTGAGCTTGGGCAGCAGTATGCAGCCTTGGCAGTTTGGGCTGGTGCCATCTCAGGGATGGAGCTCTGTGCTTTAGAGTCAGCATTGCTGATGTTCCTAGTATACTCCTGTACAATTGTATTAGTCTCAGTTTTACATCTGCAGGACTGTAGTTAAGAGAAAAGGCTTTATAGCTTAAAGAAAAATAGTCATCACTTGCAACACCCGTCCAGGCATTTTTTCCTTTGCATCTTTACTTTGTGATGTGAATAAAGTTATATCTAAACAACAGTACTTGGACTCTACTGTAATTTTTTTATAGCACTATATCTGAAGGTGTTTAAGCCTTACTGTTTTATAAATTTGCTTTGGGTTTCTGTGGGGAAAATAATGCTGATATATTCATCCAATTTAAGGGATTAAGATGAGGAGGAAGTTAAATGCTGGGAATAATGTGTTGAATTGCAGGAACACAGACAGGGTTGTATGAAAGATGTTAGGAAACAATCTGTTCTCTGTTACAGTTTTAGAGATCTTCAGTGAAAAAGAGGACCTTTGTGTTTTTACACACCCTGAGGAATGCACTCTGGTAGGTGGGGTACCTCTGAATGCTTTTAACAGCCTAATCGGTGCATAAACAAAACCACCCCATAGGCTGCTTTCTTAGTGGAAGGACTGTGCTTGTGTGGTATGCATTTCTGGCTAGATTCAAGTAGGGGTTTTTGGGAGGCTTTTTGCATTTTTTGTGGTAACCCTCTGAACAAAATATTTGGAGAACATACCCCTATGGTGTTCCTAGGTCTTTTCATTTGTCAGTGATTTGTTTGAAATCTGTGTTTAGAAGAAAAGTACTTGACTACCTACCTTTTCAAAGTGTACCTTTGACTTATTTCTATGTTCTGCATATTTAATATAAAGAAAATACTACTGCAATATATTCTTAAGGTGCTGTTTGACAACATAAACTGGTAGTGTTGGCAATGATGCCTTTGTAGTGGAACTTCAAGTGTTAGACTGCAGTGCTAGCGGCATGGGTTGCTGTGTAATCTTTTATATTAGAAGCAATTTGATATGCTTGTGATTTCTGCAGAAAGTAAGCAGTCTGTTCTCAAGAATTTTCTTGATTAACTCTCAGATTCTTAATTTTCCAAAAGCTAGCTCTTATCTGATAATAGAAAATAATACCTGACTGTTGAGATTTGTGCTGGGAAAAAAGGAAGGAAGGAAAGCTCCCTGTTCCCCTTTGTGCCTTGGGGTGGTCGGGCACCTCAGGCTTGTGCAGTGTGCTGAGCGTCTCCTCAGCTCTGTGTGCTTCCCTGCTGTTGCTATATTTCCCAACTAACCCTTTCCTAGCAATGGATATATATTTATTTCTAGCTAGCTTATGGTCCTGCGGGCATGCTGGCAGAATTATTTCAAAAAAGTGGAATAGTTATGCTTTAAAGACACCTCAGACTATGCAAGAATCTAAATTTCTGTAATGCTAATATATAACTGTAGTAGCTTTATGATGCCTACCATGGACTTCTAATTTTTTTAGTTGCTTTTTTCTTAGAAGTCAGTGCAGATAGAGAGGGACTATTGCTGCCATCTGATTCCTCTTTCCTTGGGAAACTGAACAGTTACATATGACCTTAAAATCCAAACACTTACTAGAGGACAATGCAGCAAAATGTTCTTATGTCATTCCTTATGAATACCTGTGTTCACGTTGGGCTTTGTTTGTTGTTGTGGGCATATTTGGGGATATTGAGGGGGGTTTAGTCCTAGCCTGGGTTTTCTGTGGTTATTTTAATTTCACTTTACTTTCTTCTGTCTTTCTGTTTTGCTTATTTACTTAGAGGCTGAACATTTGAAATCTGGGTCAGCCAAACTGTATAGATGTACTGCCCTTTCATTGTACCTGGATACTAGAGATACTTTTCCAGGAAAGTTTTGTGTCCTTTATTATGTAGAGCCACAGGAACTGCACAGGGATTTTTTGATGTGTTTCTGTATCCTAAGAACTGGTTATCAGTGGCATATGAACTTCCATGTTAAAGGGAGTATTGAGAGGTTCACAGATCAGGTTGTTGGATTACTTGGTTGAACAGAAGGAACATGAGCTTGATCAAAACAAATTAAAAAGCTAGATAAAATACGCTGCAAACAGAAGAAAAGAGAGTTGTTTTAAATAACTTAGTCCTTTCAGAAACATTTAGAGGAGAAGCCATCTTCTTCTAAGTATTTTGCTCTGCATTGGCTACGTTTCCTTCAGTATCAGCCCCTGTGGATTACAGTGCTACCTGCCAGCATGGCAGAACCTCAAGGTGGCCAGGATGATGGCTGGGCCACTCTGTCCGCTTTTTCTGTTTCTGGTTTGGTGGTTTGGTTTTTTTTGTTTGTTTGTTTTGGTGTGGGTTTTGTTTTAATGCATGTTACAGTGCTTTATCTTATGGCGATCTCTTTGTTTTGGGCTTCCGATCTGTGGAGAAGAAATATCATGGATTTGTTGAGTTTTTCCTCCATCACTCCTGGTGTTCAAAAGCAAGTGCCCTTGTATAGGAGCACCACTGCAGTATTGTGAGTAGTAGGGAGGCTGGCTTGTAACTGAATGAACCAAAAGGGACTGGGGTTTGTCCCCACATGTTTGGAACATGTGTGTATGATGGTGAACTGCTAAAGACACTTTACTGACATGCATGTCATTCAGTTAGTGAAGGAAAGTGTGATGGCAAAGTCTGGAGCAAGGGCTGAATGCAGGGAGATTCCCTTCCAGACTGTTGTGTTGCTGCAGTGGTGACCTTTCTCATGCTGTGACGTTGGAGGCCCAGCAGCCATCTACAGCTGGGTTAAGCTTACTCTGCTTGGGCAGAGTGAGACAGTGTTAACGTGGTTGGACCTGCCCAGTGTACCAAAGCTCAACAGTGTGCTATTTTGGTCGGGTCACACAGAGAGTGATTGGCCTTATCTGTTAGTGGGAAGGATGCTAATGCTCTGGAGGATTCCTGTCATCGTTGTGATGGAAATTGGTCTGTGTTTCCACAAAACAAAGCTTTGATGTTTAAAACAAGAAACAAAGGTGCGAGGTCCCACTGTGCACTCCAAACTACTCTTGATTCTTGTCCTTGGGGCTTTTTTTGCTCTGAAGTGGGGTATCAGCATCTAGAAGCAACTGTTTCCTTCCTTCACTGTGTGGTGGCTGCTGACAGCTTGTGTGTTTTGGATCAAAGTATAAGTAGACATATGGGGGGGGGTGTGTATATATATATATATCTATATATATATCTATATATATATCTTTCTTAAAAAAAAGCCCCAAAACACTTCTGGGTGCTGCTCTCAGTTCTTGATCTACCTGCTACTCCTGGTGTTTCTCAGCTCCAACAGGGACAGTCTGGGTCTAGTCATCAAACATGGGATGAATAGAGATGGTCCTGTCATGGTGTGTTTTGTGAGGATGCAATAGCAAAGGACAGAGAGTCAGGCTGGGAATCACTTGGTAAATACAAAAAAGAATTAGCTGGCTGCAGTAACTACCTCCCTAGACGTTAGTCAGCCTGCAGCGTGGTGAGTACAGGAGGTGCATTTTTAAGCTAGTGTAACCAAGCAGAGGAGATGTTGAATGCAGGGAGATGCTTCAGAGTGGCTTCTCTGGAGAGAATGTGCTAAAATGTGCCACCTAAATGGTGAGTTGTGGTTCTTTAAAACATGACATTGAGTCACCAGTGTGCCCTGGCAGCCAGGAGGCTCAGCTGTGTCCTGGGGTGTAATAGGCACAGCATCACCAGCCAGGCAAGAGAGGGGATTGTCCCGCTCTGCTCTGCACTGGGGCAGCCTCGCCTTGAGTGCTGTGTCAATTGTGACAGTGTAAGAAGGATATAAAGCTATTAGAGATAGTACAAAGAAAGGCAATGAAGATGGTGAAGTGTCTAAAGGGGAAGCCATGTGAGGACCAGCTAAGGTCATCTGGTTTGTTCTTGGAGGAGACTGAGGTCTACAGCTTCCTCACATGGGGAAGCAGAGGAATAGGTGCTGAACCCTTTTCTCTTGTGATCAGCAGTGGGGCCTGAGGGAATGACATCAAGCTGTACCAGGGGATGTTTAGATGGGATATTAGGAGGTTCTTCACCCAGAGGGTGCTTGAGCATTGGAACAGGCTCCCCAGAGAAGTGGTCACATCACCAAGCCTGTCAGAGTTCAAGAAATGTTCAGATAATGCTCTCAGACACATGGTGTGATTGTTGCAGTTTTCCTGTGCAGAGCCAGGAGCTGGACTTTGACGATCCTTGTGGCTTTCTTCCAACTCAGGATATTCTATGATTATATGACTTACTTGACTTAACATGTGCAGAGTGAGGAAATATTTGAGACCTTTGCAGTGTGCTTTGCAGAACACAGTAGGAGA
Organism: Zosterops lateralis; assembly: GCF_965231275.1. Classification (NCBI taxonomy): domain Eukaryota; kingdom Metazoa; phylum Chordata; class Aves; order Passeriformes; family Zosteropidae; genus Zosterops; species Zosterops lateralis. The sequence goes on along the minus strand of NC_139766.1, from coordinate 23,886,828 downwards.
TACTTCAGCATAGCTCATGCTAAGAAGTTTCCCAGGAAAGATATTCTGTGAAGAGTGTTTTCTTTGGAGGCTTGGTGTGGAGATGCAGAGATGAACATGCTGCAGTTATTGTTGGCAAGGAGCCTGCCTCTGACTGACACATCTCTTAGTAGGCACTTGTGACTTCTCCCTTTTTAAACTGGTTACTTGCATTACATAGGACCATGAGGAAGATGAAGTACTCTGTTTTCCTTCAGTGATGTTGAAATTAATCGGATTAATTAGATCAAAGGAGGGATGTAAGCCACAGGTAGAAAATGTGTTCTTGTTCAGCTGTATCTAACAAGCTCTTGTTTTTCAAATTTATTACCCTGTGTAATGGTATGCTTTACTAGTCTGGAGTAATTTTAGTGAAACTGAGCGCTCATTCACTGGCTTCTGCATCCCAGTGAAACTCAGTGCTTTGAAGGTACTTTCTGTTTCACAGAACTTCTGTTCTCTTTAATTTTTTTGACTATGGGCTACCGTTTCTGTTCCATGGTCTTGCCATAAAGTGGTATGTTAAAACAGGATGCCTTTGTTTGTGCTCAGGCACCACCGTTTTGGGGGTGGGAGAAGCTGGCGGGAGGGATCAAGTAGCTGGTGCTTACAGGCCCCTGGGGGAACCAGGCTAAATGGTGCCCATTCATGGGACTGTAGTAGTAAAGTGTACCTTCCCCAGTGTTTCCCTGCTGTTTTATTTTGGCTCTGTGAGTTGCCCAAGCTGCAAAGAGTGCCTGGCTCTCTCAGTGCTTTAGGATATTTTGGGTAGTTTGAGTGCCTCTACCATCTTTTCTGTGCTTTCCAAGCAGCAGTGAGGGCATGGAGGTCCTGTGCTGTGGGGCTGCTGATGACATCCCACTTGTCCCATCATAAGCATTGCTGACCCTGTGCTGATCAAGCACTGATGGCAGGTGTCTTTTGTCTTGTGCTAAACAGCTTTGGCAAAAGATGGCTTTTGAGACTGAGTGGTCCTCGTTGGTGACTCCAGGTAGGTGTGGCATGGTTGCTTTGCCTGTCATCTGCTGCTGCCTGATCATCTCTGTGGCTTCTCGGCAGTGGGAAGGGAATGTGGTAGTGGAGGGCTCCTGCTGTGCTGCATTCAGTGACTGCTTTCCTCTAGGCAGTTCTGGGCTGTCTCATGAGTAAACCCTCAGTGTTCTTGCCAGAATGCTGTAGTTCTCAAAGTCCTGTGCAGTTGCACTTGGGAATTTTGTGGATGTATGATAAAACTCAGAGGAGATGGGGACAGGATATCCTCTTTCCTTGATAAAAATAGCCTTTGTCTAGGGAGGAATCATAATTCCCAAAAACTTAAATCAGTGCAGTGAGCAAAAATGGGCTTGGCTGGGAAACACTTTCTCTAGATTTGCTCATGAGCTTCTGGGAGTTAGGAGTGTGGTACCATCTCTGACAACCAAAATACTTGGAAGAGCATGGCCAGATGTGGAATGTGGGAGAGGAATATTCTGTAAAAATCATTTGTCATTGCTAGTGGGTTAATTTCTCTGAGAGTTTTGGAAATTCATCTTGGATATTTGGATCTAAAGGCTAACTGACTAATGTCTGGGGCTGGCATTCTCTTCAGAAATCAACACTAACAAAGGGAAGGAAGTGAATACCTGAGAATACATACAATTCTGATGTTAAAATGTACATACCTTGTATTTTGGGAGAGAGGTAGATTTTTTTTTCCTGCTTTGCAGTTCCTCCTCAAAAGAAATAAATAACACTCATTTTGAGTTCTGATTATTTACAAAACAGAGCAGCTGTGTTGTTTTTCCTGATGTTTTATTATCCCAAAATGTAAGTAGGAGGACTTGATGGCAAAACCCATAACCAGGCAGTGTGGGTGACATGGCTGGTGCTACTCATGCTGGTCCTGTGGTGTTCACAGCAAATACAATTTGCTGTTGGACCAGCCTGGGTATAGTCTGTTCTGGAGGTGTAGGGTAACTGTGGGCTGCAGTACATTGTCTGACTGTTTTTCAAATTAAATTGGTGTGGATTAATAATGAACATGCTTCCTCCCATGTTAACAGTGTGGTACCCCTGCAGCAGGTACTGGTTCTCACAATATATGTGGCCCCTGATTCCTTATGTGACGGAGGGAGAACAAACTTGCCCATTTCCTCTTCAGTGGTTGCATTTTGACAGATAAAATGGTGTAACAGCAGAAATCTAGTTGTGACAAATTTTTGCCTGGTGAGTAATGGATATCAGACTGGTTTTATTACTAAGTTACTTTAAAAAGGATAGCTTAAATGAATGATTTGTTTGTTGCTATGTTAGAGAAGAATTCCACCTCAAGTTAATTACTAAAGACTCAGCTCTACTTGAGTCTGTAAGATGTTTGCTTATTGCTTTTTCCTTCTTGAAAAAAAGGTTGTTGTACTGCTAGTTTGGACTATGGGGAATGAAAAAATTCAAAATACGAACTGCAGTCCTCTTACTTACTGGTTACCATAGAAATCTAAATAAAGAATGCTCTGCAAATAATATAAATATAACACTTTGACAGCTCTTACTTTCTTAAAAAGACAGGCCACTGTTCAGGTTTATGTAGTGACTGATCAGTAAGGGCCACTGCACATATTCTGAATAAGATTGCTGTATAAGTGTTCTGTATATTTGCTAAGTATTCTCAATATCAGAAAACTTTTCTGTTAGTGGTTTTTGATATCAGTTTGTTGTTGAGACTGACCGTGGTAAACGGGACTAGAAAATGATGCTCTGCATTCATAGTGAGAGCTGCAAAACACTTAAGATTTTATGAATTATGAATGAGTTACCTACAGAACTATTCCTATTATTCCAGCAGAAAGGTGACCCAGTGATACGCAGAGCAGCCACCTTAAAGCTATGGACAAAAACTCAGGAAGCAACAAGGTGTCTCATTCTCTCTCTTGGTCTGGCTTCTTCACTTGCCTTGTTGCATAGCCTGAGGGTGGGGAATGGAGGTGAGATGGCTTTTTGGGTGTCTTCGGCCTCTGCAACTGGCGTGGTCTGACTCACAGCAAGTCAGTTTGTGGCTTTATATCTTTTTAGGAGCTGAGATTTTTTGGAGGGTAAAACTATTTCAGGTTTCCTCAACTGTCCTTAGGAACACGTATTATGCATTTCTTCTCTGGTGGGATCTGATGGTATTTTCAGGACTTTTCATTACTTTCAAAGTGAATAATAAGACATTATTATTTTTGAAGAAATCACTCTGGTTGTTCAGTTTTCTTCTGTGTTCACTCATCTTATATAATGTAAATCACTTTCATAGTCCATTGATTTTTTTTTTTTTTTTTAATTTAGGTTTATTTTCCTGGGGCTGCTTAGCTGGTAGTAGTAGCCTCCTTGCAGAAAGATGTCAGAATTTTAAATGAGTTTCCATCTGGTGTTGGTTTTGACTTGGAACAGGAATAAAAATGCTATACATTTTTACAAAGTAGAGGCTTTTTTTTTCTTCTGATAAGTAAAAACAGACTTGAAAAAGCTAAGTGGAAATTTACAGATTTCCAGAGCCAGATCTCTGAGTTATGGCCTTATATCAGTATGCAGCTGAGTGAAACCAAAATCTGCATATGGATGCATGTACAAACTGGAGGGTTTGTGGGCAAATCAGAGCTGGTGGGGCTTCCCAACAGCTCTCTCAGCAATGTAACTGTACAGCTGAGATGCTGTGCTCTTGGAAATTTCTAAATTAGATCTGCTAGTCTTCTGTAATTAATCCAAATACAGTTCCCATGCCTACATTGCGTTCTGGACTGGATCATTCTGTGCACTGCTTCTTTGGATGATGGCATTCCAACAGGTACCTTAAAATCCTGGTGCAGGTTTGGAGAAAACTGGGCAGCAATTCTGGATGGGGAAGTTAGTGTCACTTTCTTGAATTTTTCTTCCCCCTGCCTTTCTCACCATTCCTGCTTCTCACCTGGCCCCAGCAACTGTGGCTGGGTGAGGTGGTTGGTGTTTGTCTGGGTGTGTGCTGAGGCTTTTATAGGACTTGGTTTTGTGGCATTTGTCCGAACACGTGGGTCCTGTTTTAATGAATGGGATGATGCTCCATGAGAGCAAGGTTTGGAGGGTCTGCTCTTCTTTCTCAGTGACTCTCACTGTTCGGTGACATTGGTGCTTGTCTGTTGCTATCCTTCAGCTCTGTGCTCTGCATGCTGCAGAAATGACCATGGGAGGCGCTTCACCTTTGTGCTACTCTAATGTGAGCAATGTGCCCAGCTTGAGGTGCCTCCACAGGGAAATCACATCACCTCCTATGCAGGACTGGTGCCTGAATGAACCTCTGAAAATGAGGGGGAGTAATACAGGCATCATTCACCATGGCTGAGACCATTTCCTTTTGACGTCAAAAGTATCTGGGGGACATATTTATTATTTAATAGGCATTTTTTTGATGTTTCAAGTCTTTTTTCTTGATGTCCTGCCAAAAAAGAAATAGTTATTTCAGTGGCAATTTTACAAAACCTTTGTGATAAGAAGCTGACCTGAACTCAAAGGGATTTTTTGATGGATCTGCAATTTTTCTCTTTTTGTATGTGTGTGTGTGTCCCACTTTCTAAAAACCCTGTTCAGCAATTCTAGTGAGTATTGGCTGTGGTTTTAGATGCTTGCAAAAACAGTAGATGGTGGAATTTTAGCTAAGCAATTATTTCCTTAGATTCATGCTAATATGGCATTGCATTTCTTTTCCTGTAGTAACTCATCAAAAATGAAGAGAGTTCTCACTAAGGCGTAATATGATAAAGAAAAGGAGAATTTACGCACAACACTAAAATTGTGTTGTACCTAAGTTACCCAAGTAATTATAATTTAGTGCACAAATATAATATGTAGCTTGAAGTACACTTAATTGCATTTGAAACAATTTCAGCTGCAAACTAATAGTATGCTTTTTTTGATTTCTGGTTTATATATGGTGTCTGACAACTTGTAGCTATTATCTCTGCTGTGTCCCCTTTTCAAAGGAAGAGAGATTCACTGAACAGCACAGAATTCCTAGACTGAAGTTTGGAAAATAAGGTGAAAATTTTAAAAGTCTCCAGCTTCTGGCTTCAATGAGGGCAGGGAAGGTCAATGTGTTACTCAGCAGTACTCACAAGCCATATCCAAGTACACAGGACATGCCTTAGCATGGTGTTGAATGGGGAGGTGGAGTTATGCTGCTTTCAGAGAAACAAAACTTCTTCTTTCTGTATTTATTTTTTAATTGCCACAGCTTGGAGTGTAAAGTGAAATCACCCAGCTTTGCAGCCTTGCAGCTGTATGTGATCCATTCAGTTTGGAGCACTGCTGAAAAAAGAACTACAGCTGTTTGGGTACACTGGGAGAAGAGTTCTTATTAAACTGAAGAGCATCTTTTAGCCAAATGGATTTGAGTAAAATGAAAATTAGTATTACAGCTGAGCCAGTGAGTTACTGTTGGAAGAGGTAATCCTTATTCTTTCATTTGTTCTGTGGGATTTTTTTTTCCCCCACATGTTGTATAATGTAGCTCCACCCTCTTGTTTCAGATAGTGCTGTGGTTTGATTTTATATATCACTAAGTGTGAGTTAAATACACTGCCTGGATTCATCCTACTCCCTGTGGAGGCTCCTTGAAAAGGTGCCAGACCAGGCACAGAAGATCAGGAGGTGTGAGAGAAAAAGTTCCCCTGAGCTTCCCATGGTCTGGGAGATTCAGGGTGGGCTGAGTCCACCAGGTGAGTGTGAGCCCTGCTGAAGAGAAGCAGTCTGGAAATCTAAACTGAAGCATTTCTAATTAAACGGGAGAAGGACCTTTTTGTTGCAGAGGAGCAAAACCTGGGTAGTTCTGTTGTTTCACAGGGCATAGTGATGTTGGATTTTTGGGTGCATTGGGTTGTATTTTTTCAGAAACATCAAGAGTTTCTTGCAGTAGGGAAGAGATCTATCTTGCTAGGTGGAATTACCCAAATTGAAGATAGACATGAAATGCAGTATTGGACAATTCTTTCCATCTTCATAGAAGGTAAAAATGCCACTTTCTGGTCTTGAATCCTTAATATCTTGCTGTGTGTATCACCACTGCTGTTGTTTCTGCTCTGTGCCTCAGTCAGATATTGCTTGTTTTATGCCTATGATGTGGATGTGAATTCCCAGAGGTGTTAGTCTTCTGGGTGTCCTTTCAGGTGTGATGAGGAAGCAGCTGATCCCTGCTGCATGCTCCCAAGAGACAGTGCTGTGAGAAATTGCCTCTTGCCTCTACAGAACCTCCAGCAGCAAAGTGGTTACTGAGCCTATTTTACTCACCCTGTGTTCTTCTGACAAAGTAAATACACACTAATTATCCTGTTGTGATTACATGGTGCAATTTCCTTGTTCATTATGTGCCACTGCCAGCTTTAGGACCTTTGACACTAGTTTGGCCTTGCGTTTTGCAGACATCAGACATCTGTCAGAAAAGAAAAGTCTGCAAAGCATGAATGGACCTTGAGGAATAAATGTTTCTAATACCTCCCCAGCACAAGCATCAACAGTATAAAGCTTCCGTGCTGTGGAAGACTGCTGCAGCTGGTGTGGGGGTTAAGTCAGTCATCACACTGACAGCCCATCTGATAGCTGGGCCTGGAAGTGGGATACTGCAGCCGCAGCATCTCTGGAGAGAACAAGATGTGCACGTCTTTTGCTTTCTTCATGAAAGATTTATCCTTTCACAGAACTTTGTATCAGTGTTAGATGCTTTTGAAAAGCCTGTACAAGTAGATAGTTGTTTAACTATCAACAAGCCTCTTGATTGTTTTTTAGTAATTGTAGGTGTTGTGTAGGGATTGGGTTATTCCTGTAAGACCAAGCAACTTCTGCAGCTGCTAAGGGGCAAGTGTGATTCATGGCACCTTAAAAATTGATCAGTCTTGAGCTGCTTTTGCTGTTTCTTAATCTAAACCAAGAAGTTGACTTAGTTTGCTGCACATTTGCTCACAACTCAACCAGTGTGGTATTATGAGTGAAGATTAAACCTGCCCTGTTTCTTGCTGAGGGAAATTGCTCCTTTAGATTGCTGTGTTGAGCACTAGTGAGCTGGTGTAGTGATTTCTTGAAAGACTATCTCTGACCCCTACATGGTCCAGTCACTGGCTCAGATATATATACATTATCTTGTATTTTGTAAATTGTTCAGCCTCAGATTTATTGTTGTTCAGAGATGCAATCCACCAAAGAGAGCAACTAAAGGGATTGCTTTAAAAGAAATGCACTGAGGTCAGGACCATTTATAGACCTTTGGGTTTTCTGTGAGTTAAGATTTATCCTAATATTAGCTTTGGGCTTCACTTAAACAGAGGTATTTATTATTTGCTTATTCGTATCCCTTGGAATGTTGAAGTTATACAATAGATTCGTCCTGTTATAAGCTAGCATAAATTGCTGCTTCGTTTATCACTTAAAACAAGCAATCTTTATATAGGTACTTTTTGTTTTGTTGTAAAGGGCCTGAAATGGAGGAAAACATAAGAGCTAGCTAAGGTTTACTGGTAGTTGTGTGTACTTGCATATTATCTTTTGTCAGTGGCTCTGGATATGTTTTGCAGACTTTCAGCAAGCCTCTACTGTCATGGAAATTGAGAGTTAAGAATACTAGAAGGTGCTAAATGGCAGCAGTAGGTGACAGTAGGTTCTTCACTCAATTTACCTGCCTAGTGTGGGGCGGTTTGGCTGAATTCCTGAACATCTGTCTTACCTTGCAGGGGCTGTGGCATAAGAATGGTTAGTCTTAAATCTCCCCTGTCCTGTTGAGAAGGTCAGTGATAGAAGAGCTTTGGTGTGTACCTGGTGTCCAGCCAATGTCAGTCCTACCTAGAGACCTGACTTTGGAACAAAATATGCTAATTTTAGGGAAAAGAGGATTGTAATTTTCTTTAAAAGTTATCCCTTCAGAAGTATTTTTGTTCTTTTTAATGTCAGCAATGATCCGTCTCAAAATTAGTGAAGAGAGGAGGTGGTTTGGGGTAATGTTTTATTACCTGATAGCCTCTCCATTTTTGAGACGTGTAAGTAATTACAAATAAGACATCAGAGCATATGCTGAAACTAGGCCAATGGCAGAATTCAAATTATTTAAAAGTGTTCTTTACCAAGGGAGGAAGTGGACAAGGAAATGACCTTGGCAAGGAAATGCTGTCTCCGGTCTGGGTCACTGTCCGATTCACCTGAGAAGAGTAAACATGCTGGATGACTTGGGTAACACTTATTTCCTCTCTTGGGGTCTGTTTTATTTAAGCCATCATAATAGAGATCTTTACTTAGCTTATACAAAGCACAGTCTCTTTCCTGGTTGTCAGGAATTACAGAATTGGCTCAGTTACTACAACACTGTAGTCAGATAACCTGGTCTGCCATAACTTAGCTACTCCATTCTCTTAAGTTTGGAGGCTGTGGTTTTGCTGACTGTACCAGTGACATCAGAATTGTGTTAAATTTAAGCATAACTCCTCATGTGCCTGTAAGTTAACCAACAAGATGTAGTAATCTAATGGTCTTCTGCCAGTCAACAACCTCTGCAGTGTGATTTTTGCATTCTGGTATCCCTAATTTATCTTCTGGAGTAGTATTTCATTGCGTATAATAGTTTTAAAAGTATTCTCTGTATTCTCTGCTGCTTTAATACAGTGATCTTGCAAATCTCCTTTTTTTTTTTTTTTTTTTTTTTTTGTTAAGTAGAGATAGGTTTGACTTTTTATTTCTTTTAGGAGACTATCTTTAAGATAGTTCACAAACTGCTTGTTGGAAGTACAGGCAGAAACAAGATAAGTTGAAAAGATGATTGGTAATAAATATGCCAGGAGATCAGATGGCAGATGATGACTGGCATTGACGAGATTTTTAAGGCATCCTCTCAAGTCAGGTTTTTAAACAGATATCTGTCTTGGCATATTATATGGAAAATTATTTTAAGAAATTATTTATTTGTACATTGATTTCTCCAAAGATTTTATGACTACCTGGCTAAATGGGAATGTAATTGAAGAGGAATGCAAAAAACCCACTGGTCTTAATTATGAATATCGGATACAGAATGCTAGCTCCACTGATTTCATTTGGAACAGTTTTTGCCTGCTAGTTACTGCTATGAACAAGGTTTTCCCCACAGTTACACCAAAGCATTCTTCATTCATTTAAGGTTATGCCTAAATTATTGTGACTGAAAGTACCTTTGTGGCAGAACACTTCCCACAGAAGTGTTCAACACAGAACATTTTCTTAACTTCAGCTGGCTTTGAACTACAATATTGGTGCTTTTCAAGCTGTATCTTTATTTCTACTCTAATACAATTGCAACTGTTGCATGAACTGTTTAATTTGCAGGAGCATTGTCATCTCTATCAGATAAATGCTTCTCTGACCAGGTATCCAGCATATGGGGACTTGTGTGATGTTTCTCCAAGTGAAACCTGGTGGCTGCTTGTTGTACTCTGTCTCCTGCAACTGGTGAAGCTCCCGGGACTTCTGCGTATTGCCTAGCCTGGGTGATGTTTCTGACATAAGGTGTTTCTTTTAAAATGCCTCCTGCTGTGGCAGCAATGTTAGAGACTTCTAGATCCTTGGAGAGAGTTTTTGCATGACCGATACTGGGATCACCCTTCCCTTTCTTTCCCAGGTCACAAGGAGCAGGTCTGTCCCTGTGCCAGCTATTCACCCTCCTTCAGAGAATGAGAGTGATTTATTTGACTGTACTGAAATTAAATCAGAATTTGTGGATTTCTGTAAGCTTCTGATGTTACCCCAGTTAAATGTATTTTTTTTCACCCTTCTATTTTTAAACAATACTGAAAAAGAATGGACAGGGAAGAGTTGAGCACACTGTGTACATGTGTCATCTAAACCATTAGTGCTGGCAGTGCTCCTGGCATGTCACGTGTGCCAGATGTGACATCTTTCAACAAAATTTAAAGGCATGGTGAAAGATTATGGGCATGGTTTCACATCACATTGGACTGCTCCAAAATTAATGTCTTAAAAGCTGTTAACAGCAACTGTTCAAGGGTGTCAGTCCATCTTCTTCAAGCTCTTACAACATGCCATCTCCTCATCCCTGGCATTCTTCTGGCCCCCTGTCCAATCTGATTAATTTGAGGACACAGCTGAAAACTAATCCCTCAAAGAAGATGCATCTTTGTGACCATGTCTCTGTGATAAGGAGGTGGAGCCAGTCTAAAGCCCTAGTGCTACTGGAAAGGACAGTTGGCTTAAATCAGTGTAGATGTAAAACTGTACAGTTACCATCCCTCTGCTGGCTGTGGAACAGCAACTCTGACTTTTACTTTCTCCAGCTGAATGTACATGAAATGATTCCTTGTGAGCACTGCACTGTTTGTACATGGACTTTAACTGGTTTAGTCCAAGACTGTGTTCTTATTGAAGTCATGCCTGCATGAAATTAAAGAGTGTTCCAGCTCTTGTTTTTGCATATTTCAAATTTATACTGAACTTAATTAAAATACTGAATTTCACTGTTGCTTTTAACTGTAAGGGTAAGTTAATTTTAAATTGAGTTAGCTGGTCTTGCAGGCATGTAAAGTGTGTGCCTGTGTCCATTCAAATGCATACGTACACATATGTATGTACATACACTCTCTTACCTCTGACAGGAAGTCTTGAAACGGCCGGTTCTCCCTCAGTAGCTCTGGGAATAACTAGCTTCCCAAGTGGGTAAACTGGAAACAATGGGAGATATTGTTCTTGCCATTTGTGACTTCAGCAGAGAATGTAGATGCTTATTTCACATACTGCTTTCTAGCCACTTCTGGCACCATTTAGGTTTTGAAGTGTCTCATGGAAAAATTTAATGTTTTTGACTTCCAGGTGATCCCATTTCAGCTGTGTTCGACCATGGTGTGTGACTAATTAGTGATTTTTTTTCCTAGAGCTCTAATTCTGCACTTGAACACTAACAAGTTCCATTTGGAGGTGACCTGTGAGGAAAATTACTTTTAAACTACAAAGAGTTTTGAATTTTATTTTTCAGTTGTGGCACAGATCTCAATCTAGGTTTGGTTGCTAAATTTCCATTGTTTTACTGGAGGCCTCCTCAAATGCTTTATCAGCATTTCAGTTCAGTTTGTTCTATCATATGTTTTGCTTCTTGTTGTAGAGCACCTTTTTTTTTGATTTCATAATACTTTACATCTTTTGTCACAGTTTAGCCAGAGAGGATCAATACACAGACAGCCCCAGAACTCTCCTGTCCAAGGCAGCTTCTAGTCTTTGTCAGTACTCATTTTGGAAACTATCCAGTCCTGCTGTCTCTCTTCAAGAGGTTACATTTTTTTGCTGTACTGATTAACTTAACTGTTGTGGGTAAATTTGACCACCTGTGGCTACTGCTGACCTTCCATTCCTGCAGTACCTCCAAGCAAAATGCTAAACATTGCCAGCATTCTTGAAATCGGGATGCGAGGACAAAGCACTGCAGTGCACATCCAGGGCAGTCTTTGGGGGAAAAACCCTGCTTCTTACTCTATCTTAAAATCAAATTGGGCACACAGTTTTAAGAGATGAGATTCTTCTCACTGTGGTTATATATGATGCCCCTTGGTTTCTTACTGGCATAGATGGTTCTGCATAAATTGGAAAAAATTCAACGTGATTCTCTGGAATTGTGGATTTAAATAAAACAAAGGAATGACAGGAGGTTTTAATGCATAGCCAGAAATTATAGGGATCTAAGTGAGGTAGAGCAAGGCAATATTATTGGTTAAAAATTATAGGGAATTTTATTGCTTCCTTTTGGAGCATCTAGTAACAACTGCTTAAATCAAGTGTGCTCTGAGATTCCTATTTTTCAATTAAAGTAGTTTAGCAATGTACAAGCTATTTTACCGAAGACTCTGCAATGTTGCAGTGAAATCTTAATTTCTGTGGTTTGACTTTTTAGTATTGACATGATGCATAAATATAACCATTTGGCTGCTTAATTAAGTGTGTGATGTCCTGTAGGAAAATTTCCTTTCAATTCAAGAGGAAATTAATTTAAAATCGTTTTGATTTAATACAGACATAGATGCTTCTCATGTGTTTTGTAAATGAGCTTATTTTAAAAAATAAACACAAGCACGCTGGTTAATAAAATCTAGGCCTTAAAGTCTTAGGAATGAAGACCTTGGAAAGAACATAAATTAACACATTTTGGGCAAAGCAATATAGCTAATAATTGTTCTGCAGTATTACTGTTGCTCTTCTGTCAAATAAATCACTTTTAAAGTGGTTGTCTTTTTGAAAAGCTTCCTAATCAATATTGCATTCTTATTTTTTTATTTTATGAGTAAATGCCACATCAGACTTGTGAGCATGCATTGTAGGTCTTGGATGTGCCATCATACATGAACAGAAGTTGTAACTGAGAAATGCCTTTTTGTTTTGGTTTGGGTTGGGTTTTTTTAAGTAGAATTACTGATTGCAGTCTTAGGGCATGTGGTTGTTTGGATCTGAGGATTGGTCTGCATTTCTTGTAAAAGATTTTTCAAATTAATTAAGAGTATGCTTGCATGTTGCAGGGTAGAATATGGCTAAGCTTAGAGGAATAAACTCTTGAAGCCAAAGAATGGCAAACAAAAAACTTTGTATAACTTTGGGTAAAGGTGTAGTTAATGCTGTTCTGCAGTTTGAGTCATACTTAGATGAATGGGACCTCATTGGTCCATGCAGGAAGCAAATGTTTGTATCTTTTATCTTCCCAATTTCTCTTCCCTGGAAGAAGTATTTTTTCCTGTTGTTTCTAAAATAGTTAATTATCATTTTCTCAGGAGAAACTGCAGTATCTCTTCTGTCAGAGGCCTCAAGTTGGTTGGAAGAAAAAAAAAAAGTAAAAACAGTAGAAGTAAATGTGGATTTTAGCCTCATTGCAGATTTTAAGACAGTAGGAAGAATGTAAGCATGTTTTTTGAAGATGATTGGAAAATTAATCTCATTCTTTTCATCGGGTGATTGCACTATTAATAGAGCTCCCTATCAGAGGTAGTGAATTGAGAAAATACTGCATAGCACTAGAACTGTAGTGTTAAGTAAAAAAAATCCTGATGAAATATTTTTACTTCCTTAAGATCAACCCTAGATAGTGAGTCAGCTCACCAGCAATGATGATTAATAAAGGAAAAAGCTAACCAAAGATTTCTTCTGTTAACCACCAGTTCCTCTGAGCAAGAAATAATTCCAAGTATTATCTGTCCTTATTTTGTTAAAAAACGAAACAAACCAAACAAAAACCCAAAGCCCCCAAACCCCAACAGTTGTTAAAAATTGGAGATGATAGAGATAGAACAGGTTTGATTGCTGCTTCTTATAGTGGTTCTGCCTTAATTCTGTTAAGCACATATTGAATAGTCTATTCCAAACCTTTCATAGGCCTGTATAAAGTCTTCTAGCGTGGGGCAAAAAAACTGCTGTAATATTTTTTTTAATTTTCTCCCACAGCAAACCATAGTGACAGAGAGGCTTGTAAGGTAGATGAGATGATCCTTTTTTACAACTGAGCACATATAGGCAGAAAAGTTTTGAATATGTTGCCCTGGTGTGCAGAATCAGTGGGTTTTTTGGGTTTCTTTTTTTTGTTTTGGTGGTGGTTTGTGTTGGTTTTTGTTGTTGTTGTTTTGGGGGGGGTTCGTTTGGTGACTTTTTTTTGTTTGTTTGTTTGGGTTTTTGTGTGTTTGTTTTTTTGGGTTTTGTTTTGTTTTGTTGGGTTTTTTAATTATTTTTTTTTTTAGTGCTGTCATTATAGGCATGCAGTCTGAGAGTCTGCCTGGGCATTAATGAATGCAGTGATGCAGTGTGGTCTCTTGCTAGATCAGCTTTCCTATCAGATTTTTCTTGGATATATGAAAATAATGTAAAAAGAAATAGTGTGCAACAACACAGATGTGAGACAGAGATGTGCACTTCCAATGGCACATTAAATCTGCAGTGTGAGTGGATGCCTAGGCTGAGGCAAAAGCTGTGTGAAGGCCAGACCTGCTGGCAGAGTGGCTGACTAAGCAGGATGCTGAAAGGCAGAGCATACCAGAAGCCAGTCTGGCATTGCCAAGTGCCTTGTGTCATGATATGCATTATCTCTGTGCCTTGCCCTGGTGAGGTGGGTCTCAGGGATGCTCTAAGAGGGAGCACTTTGTTGTGTACAGCATAAGCTGTGGAAAGTACTGAAGAATATCAAGAGGAGTTGTGAAGAATTATACAGTGATAATAGTATTCAGAATAGGAACATAACTTAAGTGAGTTACTGGGAGAATTTGTGCCTAAAGCATAGGTGAGAATGCCTTTTTAAAAAGGAGGTGACTTGCAAATTCAGACTTTCTTTCAGCTTTGCAGTGCACATTTAATAACCTGTCTTCATTCAGGCAGAGTTATAAGCGAAGGCTGAGTGTGGCTCCATTTTAATTTATCCTGGTTTAGATAATGCTTTGAGAAATTATTGTCTTAATGGTGAGAAAGTACATCTCTTGGGAAAAAAGTGTCAACAAAGGACTGCCTTTTTGGGAAGCTGTTCTTGGTTTGTGGAGCTCTTGAGCTGAGCAGATCATGTAATATTTTAATGTGATCTTGTGAGAGGGTGTATTGCATTTCTGTGTCCCTATTTCTTCTGTAACTACTTGTCCTGGTTTGCTGGGTTTGACTTGTTAATGTATATGCAGAACCTGAGGTAGAGAGAATTACTAAAGAGCATGCTTGTGCCCTGGAGGGGGAAGGATGACTTAAGCTAAAATGCTGCCTCCATATCCCATGGGTATGCTGTGTGGTAGAGTGACTAGATCTCCTGCATTATTCATTGCTTCTGGCTTCTACTGTGACGTGGGTGTTTATCACATGAATAGTTGTGCTGTGGGTTGCTGCAGGAGAGGTGTGTGTGTGACCTGAATACTCATTACCCCCAGGTCTGTAAGTGACAGATAAAATCTGGTTTCAAGTATGGTGTGTCTGCTAAGAAGTCTCATGGTTTGGCGATGTTTTTCATCCTAAACAGCTTATGGAAGAGCATCTTTAGTTGCTTCTAACTCTCGTGGTTGGTCTCTGTCACATATATTAGTTTTCAATTCCTTCTTTAAAATATGATGCCTGTGTGAAAATTATTCCTAAAATATATTGGAAAATTGTTCAGCTAGCCATGCTGCACCCCCTTGTGCTAAGAATAAGGTTTTTTTGAGAGAAATTCCAGACTGCTTTGTTTTCAAATATTGATTCAAGTTTTTGTTTCCACTTTTAAGGTTTTTAAGTTTCTTTTTAACTCAGCTGCTTAAGTGTTTTCGAAGCATACTTGTTTTGCTTCTGAAGTGCTATCATCAAATTGTGGGTTGGGCTTTTGTGAGCTCTAAAATTTGGGTCAGGACAGATGAGGAAACAGAAAATATGGTTTGATTGCCATCCGCTGGGGGAAAAACATGCTGCAGTGGTACTTGATTGAAGAGTTGCTGTTGAATGATAACGTACCCTTGTTGATCGTGCTGTGCTTTTGGCATAATATCCCAGAGACTCAGCCCAGATGTTTGCTCAGACAGTCTAGTACTTGCAGGAATTGTCTGGTTCTTGTGAGTCATGATTGCAGTGATATTGAAAGCTGGAGAGGAGTGGACTTAGGGACAGAAAGGAGCATACAAGGCTTCGTTGTGCTGCTGGGACAATGCTCAGCACACTGCTAAGCTGCTTCAGGCAGGGTCCTGAAGTGTGGGAGGTGTGTTCTGGATGTTTCTAAGCTGTCCCTATTCCAATGGCTTTTGCACATTGGGTGTATATGTGCTGAGACCTCACACCAGAGCAGCACATCCCTCTGGAGCAGCTCCTTGCCTTGGCTGTCGGGTTCACCCTTAGGAAGCTGGGTTGCTCACTAGTGAAAACACCAATTCTCTCAGGCTGTAAGTGCAGGGTATTTACATGAAAAATTTTAATGGTAAGGTAGTGTGTAAGATTTATGTGTAACTATAGCAGCAGAACACAATTCAAAGTGGGCTTTTTGGAGTATACAATATGACAGGATCATGTGAGCTGAAGCTGGTGCCGGGAAGATGCCAACCACTCCAAAGCTGAAGATTAATTCTGCTTCAGTGTCACCCAGTACTTTGCTTTCTTCTGATTTGGTGTCTGTGCAGTGCAGTTCAGCAAACAGTAAGACTTGAGAAAAGCAGTAAGCCATGCAGCCACAGGACTGAAGTAATACCCTGCTGTCTGCGAGAAGTCACTGGCAATGTTAAGGTCTGCGTAAGTTGTTTTGAGGGCAGTGGTGAGGAGGATTTGCTAAAATGAAAATATAGTTTTGGGCCAGAGTGGCATAAATGTTTTAGTCTCACCCATATGTGCCGCCTTCTGATCAAAACTTTAAAAAGAAGAACAAAAACCACATTTCAGTATCTGCTTTGGATATTTTAAATAAAAGAATCACTAAAATGAAAGGAGGAGACCTTAGTATCCTTCATAAATATTGAGAGTTTCCTTCCTCACAGTCTCCTCTGCAGTGACTCCTGGTCAGTCTTCGTGGGGAGCAGGGAGCAGAAGACACTTGTGCTCAAGCCCAGAAGGACTTGGGGCCTCCCCCTGCCCTTTCCAGGAGGGTATCCAGAATATGCTTTTTAACCTGGAAGGGGAAGAGAGGGACCCCTCCTGCCAATATTGAAACACCAAATCTCTTCAGTTTTGTTGGACTTTTTAGGGTTCATAAATAAAACAGTGCCATGTGCATTTCATCAGTGTTTTATCCACTATTTGTCAAAGAAATGCTTCTTCCTGACCTTCAAAAATTTGGGAAGGTAAAACCATCTAAGTGATGTAATTTTTCTTTTGGCCCTCTAGGACAGTAAGTGAATTTATGTGTTTGATGCTTCTTTCTGTGGATTCAGCAAAAACTACTGCCAAAGAAGGTAGGATGCAATGAAAGGTAGATGCTAAAAGTGCCGGGGAATTCTTGGAGTGTGACAGCAGCCTTCTCCTCCAGCCCATCTTCAATGAGCTTTTTAGCCATCATTATTTTATGTGAGTTCCCCATAGTTGTCAGGCTGTTTTCTTGGTTTGCTTGTTTGTTTTTAAACTATTTCCAGACCCTAGAAACCTTATTAAAAAACAAAGCTCTCCTTCTCTCCTCTTGGAAACAAACCCCAGCAGCCTGGGTTCTTGGGGTGGTTGCATGAGGCTTACTGGTAGGCTGTCTGATGGACTGAAGTTAGACACTGTTAATGTACTTTCTAGAAGGAAAGAGAAAAATATATCCCTAAAATAGATGGCCATGCTGTACTTATTAATTATTGATGTTACATTGGATGATTTCTTTCTTCTATTAAGAAATTGGAAGAGGTGAATTTTAATGGAGGGGTATGTAGGATCCTGGGATTCCTGTTTAAAAGACAGTTTAAGGCAGAGGCAGTCTGGTAATGTGAATGTGGCATGTCTGCATGTCTATGCATGCCCAGAGGAAGCTGCAGTATGAAAACTGTTACCAGTTTTGTTCTAAGACCAGTTCACTCTGTATGATGAATACTCTACATATGTAATATCCTCAATCTCACACAAGTTCATAACTGTGTTTCCAGTCTAAAAGTGCAGGAAATGTGAAGTCTACAGTTATTTTTTCCAGAACAACTGGATTCCTACTGACTTTGATGTTACTGCTTTTACACCCTTTCACCCCATCCAACCCACAGGTTTGCAGTCTGATAGCAATATATAGCCATTACTGTAATGGAGGAGTGCTCCAGAGTGATAGAACTCTTAGAATTTATATTCCCTGATTCAAATAGATGGATTTACTTTCATTTTGAATGAGCTTTTAATGTGAAGAAGTGGAAAACTATCCGCTGCTCTCCCTGGACAGATATGTCACCCCCAGGTCCAGTCTGGCTGCTCTTTCCTGCACCCCATCTGAGAAGCAGTTGCCCCTTGGGCAGGGGGGAAGACCAGATGAATATTTTTGATTTTTGTGTTAGTTTTTATATGTAAGTGGATTTAAATCAGAGTTCCTCATTCAATGTCAAAAGAAACATCTGAAAATCTTGGTGGTACAGGTTATTTTATTATTTAAGGACAAAAAGAGAAATACTACGCTATTGCTGAGCGATATGACCTTTAATCTAGTGCATGTGCTTCAGGAGAGTTACTCAAGTATAGAACTGATTTTGGTACTGAACAATTCCTGCTGAAATTTGGTGGTTGGAAACCTGCCTCTTTTGTACTAACCTGAACTTTCAAGTTTCTTACCAATAACAAGGAATTGGAAAGGAGGGCTCTAAAACCAGCTAAACTTCTTAGCTGTTAGCAGGAGGTCACTAGGCACAAGCACAGACTGCAGTGGAGAAGAAGGAAAAAGCTGCAGTGGTTCCTAGGTTGCTAAATTCCTGCCAAGCCTCAAGAAAGTTGGCCTGACTTTAAATTTTACAAATCAAGGGGGAGTCTATCAGATAGATGTCTATCTCTGTTTTGAGATGTGCACAAAAGTAGGTTTTGCTCTAGCTTCTCAAGAAGAGCAATAACTCCCAAACTTTTTCTATGCTGACTGGTGTTTTCTGTTTGGTTTTGTTATTTCTAGCTGAAATTCTGTAATGTGCCAGGTTTCACACTGGCTTCTGTGACATCCCTTCTTTCTTAGGCTGGGTGAGGACAGGATTGCACATCTGTGACCTTTGGAAATCCAAGTACCCAGAAATCCTACTTCAAATATATGTAGCTATCACCCCATGTTTGCAAAAGAAGAAAATAAGGACAGTTTATTTTTTTTAACTTGCACCTATTATTACCTCAACCACCCAGTTGTTTATTTCATTAATGGTACTGGTATCTTACTATTTTGTCATCTCTGGGCATTAAACATTTGCTAATTACTTCTCTGCTAAGGGTATCAGTGCCTGCATGTTATCTGCCTTTCAATTTTGTGCTTTTAAGAAAGTCCTAAATGAGTTATTCCTGCTTGCATAGATCTAGGAGGCTGAGCTGGCTCCACTGTTGCCTTTCTTGAAATATGAAGGTTTATAAAAAGGATGAAAAAAGATTCCTCTCTACATTCAAGTCTGCCAATTGTCAAGGCAGGCAATGTGGTAAAAATGTGGGTGGACATTTTCAGCAGGATTCAGAAGAAGGGAAAAACACTCAGGGTGGTGGATTCTCAGCTGGGAAATAGAAAGTGTTGGGTGTGTGGCAGCACAGTTTCAGGAATTTATGCCATCAGTGTTAAGATCCTATTTGGTCAGAGGTCAGACGTCTGTTGATGCAACTTTGTTTTGCAATTTTCAATTTGCTGTTTTGCTGAAGAGGCTGGTCATTCCTACCTTTGAGACCCATATTTTGTATTTCAGGCTTTCGTCTGAGCTCAGAATTGACAGCTGACCTAATCTCAGTTTGTGTCCAAAACCTCTCTCATTTCAGGAGTAAAAAGATTTTGAGTTTGAGATTATTTTATTACCTTTGACCTTAGTGAATTGACTACTGTTTCAGTTGCAGTTACTCTAGGCTTGGTTTATAACCAGTTTGATATATAGGATGAAAAGATTAATTATAAAAATGGCAGTGCCATGACAGATGCATCTTTTTGATTATGTCGGGAAGAAATCCTTTAAATTATTTGGAAAAACTAACATGTATGCTCAGCCTGTGAAGAAGTTTGGGGTCTCAGCACTTGACCCAGAAAGTTTTGTTTATATAAACCCATGTATCTGAGCAGGAACTTGCTGGTTTCTTGGCTTTCCTGGTAGGGTGTTAACAACACATGTGTTTTCTTTCTCTCCCTCTTTTTTTTCCCCTCCATTGAATACTGAAATCTGATCACCTGATACAGAAGTTCACAAATGTGGTAAATTGGGTTAAAATATTAGTTTAATTACCATTTATTTAAAGAAAGTATCTAATACATTGCTTTTTTAATGGAATTGTACAATATTTAGTGTGATTATTCATGGGTGACTTAGGACTAGGAAGCATGAGCAACAACATGAAATTATTCTGATTATTCTGACAGATGTTTGAATATTTAATTATTAATTATTTTTTCCTTAAATTCTCCCATCAAGAAAGGCACAACTTTTATGTGATAACTGCAGATAATGAACCATATGTTGACATGTGAAGCAGTTAATAATTCTTTCTTTTCGGATGCTGAGAATCTTTTTCACTGCATTGTTGCCAAGTAAACATGACACGTTGCATCTCAGCTGAGGAAAAGTTTATGCTGTTTTTTGGCAGTTGTCAATATAATATGGATTGTGAAGGAAGAATGCACCCAGGAATATACTTATATTATTCTAAATGACTGTCATCATTAGCTTTGCAGAAAGTATCAAAGAGCCCTAACAAGAGTCTGTCTCACTACTCATCTTCTTTATGCAAGAGATTTGGTTGACTGACATTAGTATAAAACTGGGTTCATGTGCAGGGTGGGTTGTGTCTCTCTGTCATTTAACATCCAAAAAAACTGTCCATATCTCAATATGCCACACATGGGTTTCAAATACTTTTTCACTTAAGTAAAGCTACAAATCCTGCATAATATGGTTTGTCTGTCTCTTGTCTTTTGAGGGCTTTCTAGTGTCCATGGCAGTTAGAAACACCTTTGGGTTGAAATCCCAGTCTTCAAGCAGTAGGTAGGTTCTGCTGTGCTTACTGCTTTTTTGAAAGGGTAGAACACAGGGAGTTTAGATTAGATCATTAAGATGCAAATGGACAAAGGGATAAAGAGGGAATTTTTGTCATTCTCTTACTTTTCAGTATTTAATGAAGGATACCAGCAAGATTGAGAAGGTTTGGGTTTTGTTTTTCTGTCTGGACAATTGACAGACTTCTGGGGTTTAGCAGATACATCAGTTTGGAGAGAGAAGTTGTAGCACTTCACACCAGTTAATTGAGACCTGGCAAATGCAGAAATTGCTACATTTTTCTGGAGAATCTGGTTCTGCTTTTTCTCAGCTTCCGGTTTTTGCATCTGTTCTTGTACGGGTGGCAGCAGTGCTGTGTTCATTCCTACAAGATACAAGGAAGATGAAGGTGGAGAGTAGTGCTGAAATGCTACAACAGAAAACCTAGCTGTGCTTGGAAAGCTTGCCACAGAAAGCAAAAGCACAGTGGCATCTCTTACTTGAGAAAAAGTAATACCTTCTCATTTAGAGATACTGTTTTTACCAGACAGCCAGCTTTGAAAAATACTTTTCATGGATCTTGGTGTAGATGAAATTCAGAATGCATGTCTGAAGTATTGCCCTCTTGGTTCAGGCTTTACAGGGAGATCTGTGTTTCCCAGTGACGATTGCTTTGATCATGTAATGCCTTTGCACTCCCACAGCTCTTCAGCTTGCCAGGCTTCCTTCTGGCACACAGCCCAACCTGCTGCAGTTCCAGAGGCTCAGAGCACCACAAGTCTTCTTTTTTAATGTGCAGCATTATTTCTAGCTTAACAAATCCTTATCAATGACCAAGTGAAATTGAGATTGTTGGCTCATACCAGTTCAGATAGCTGCAATGAGTGAATGAGGTTAACTGTATTTTTAATGAACTTGCAAGTGCTACAGACAGTGCTTTCCTTTGTGTTAAAATATATATATGGGCGTATGTAGTTATGCACAGAATGTCCTGATGTTTTCTGTTACAATTTGGTGAAGAAAATCTGCATTAAGATAATATAGAATAAATGTAAAAAGCATGTGTGCTTTACTGAGAAAGTAGGTATCATCTGTGCAGAAGGCTATCATCAGGGGACCATGAATGTTTTAAATTCAGCTTGTTCTATGTGATCTGGCTGCAGAAGTACTGAAAGGCTAAATTTCAGAAAAACATGCTTTTGATGAGTTAGGGTCTCTATCATAAAGTCTTTAACAGTAGGAAGTGATTAACAGTGATGATATCGTCCAGAAGAGAGTGGGAAATAATAACATCCATCCCCACATGATGGATGGGAACTTCAACTAAGCAGGTGGCACAGTATCTGGAAAGGATGACCAAGAAAAAGAAAAGCCCTCATGATGGGCTTCTCAATTATGGAGAAGATGGAAAGCATCCAAATCAAAATCTTGTGAGGGGAGAAATTAGAAGCACAAAGGCTGCCAGAAAGTATACAGGATAGAGAAATGCAAGCAAGAATGTCTGCATGCAACAAGAATTTGAGTACTGAGAATTCATTGGAAGGAGAAATGATGGAGTTGCCAGACTTTGTGGGGAGGACAGGACTTTCCAGATATCTGAACATGTCAGGTCCAAAACCACAGAAAATGTGGCAGGGCTGGAGTGCAGGCAGGACATCCTCTTGTCTGTGGGATTGTGCTTGGCTTTCCACTTCCCGGAAAACTTTAATCCTGTTCCAGCAAGCAGAGATGGTGGGGGAGTGAGTTGTTTGGAAAGCAGGGTGACTCTCTGCTTCTCAGCAAAGGCAGGTGGAGGGGACAGCATAACCTCCTTGATATGAGCACTGCCAGACAAAACTGGAAGGATGGATAAAGTCTCTTAGGTAACAGCAGACTTGGGAAAAAGCCTTCCTGAAATGAAAACACCTTTTTTGAAAAACTGTTGGTAGTTATTAGGTGAAACTAATGGTTAGGAATTGTTGATGACCTCCAAAAAGGTCAAACATGCAATGATACAAGAGATGTGGCTAGTACACAATATTGTGCTTTCTCCAAGAGGCAGTTTGACTTGAGAGATCCATGTCCGACAGCTGTTCCTAGTACAGGAAATGAAAGTGCTGTCTCTGTAGGCGTCTCCAGAAGTCAGCAGCACAACTTCCCAATGACCTGGCTGGCACTTTGCTTGCTTGTTAGAATTGTGTTTTGCTACTGTTGTCCAACAGGTGATGCTGCCAGTTACTACTTTGAATGCAGGCAAAGTGAAAACCAATAAATTTGCATTATATGTGCACATACGTACAGAAAATTTGTGTGTATATTCAATTGTGATTTCTTAAAATGAGCCATCCACCAGTCTTACAGACTTATTTTAAAATCTTTTTTCCCCCTAGATGAATGTCTTTCAGTGTCTGAACCCTTTGCTGTAATGAATCTGTTTTGTATAGGACCTGTGGCCTATATAGGCTTTCAAAACAATGCACAGCATTCCTCTTACCACGTCCTTAGCTGACCTATTTCCTGGTATTCAAAGCAAGACTTGGAAGGTAGGATTGTGTTGTGTGTCAGAATATCACACAGAGAGTGCCGGAGTGTGATTTCTTGAGTAGCTGTCCCCTGAGAAACATAATGCAATAACCTTTTCTTTCCCCATACTATGTGCAGCTGTTCCTTGCAAGTGTTGACTGTAGTCAGTCACACTTGGATGACTTCCGTAGCTAATTTGCAGTCATCTTCTTTTTTCATATCCTTTTTCTTGGGTATGGGAGGGTAGGTTGTACAACAACAATCTGTTGTACGAGATTATAGCAGCCAATATGAATGTACCTGTATTTATGTTTGAACACAAATATATTTATAGCAAATGTTGCTTGGAGAGAACCAGGGAAGGTCAAGGAGTCAGTTGACCTCATAGGTAGCAGCATGCGTGAAAAAAATAATTTTAGGTGAAACACAACGTAGTTTTAATGGCCATTAATAGCATGGAGGTTGGACTAGGAATTGTTTGTTCAGAAACAAAAGGGAATCAGTTCAAGCAAACTGCATTCTGTGTGCCAGCTGAATTCACAGAACTGGTTTGACTCCTTGGAAAAAACAAGTCACAAAGACTACCAGAATTTAGTTTGTTTTTTGTTTTTTTTTTTTTAATAGTATCAAAACATGCATACAAGTAAAATGAAACTTCTGTGGAGCAGTCATAAAACCTGAGAAATGTGGAAGAGTTGCAAGGAAAGCTCTGTAAAGAAAATATCGGCTTAGGAAAGTGACAGTCTCAGTTGGAAGTCATGGCATCTTTCCAAGATGATGTATGTCCTCATTATGTGTGATGTTGAGTAGCTGGTGGCTATGTCACCACAGCTCCTAAAAGGGACTTGGCCTGAGCTGCCTTCAGGTGCTCCCTGGGTAGCAGGTATGCAGTGCTAGTGCTCAGGTTTTGTTTCCATGGTTCTCTGTATCTGCTGCAGCATGGGAATGGCCACCTGAACGGAATCGGGGAAGATTATCAGGAAGGGACAAAAAATAATCTTCAGGCAGAGCTGTATCAAATTATTTCTTGAAGAGAAGCCATAAGGCTGTATGTCCATTTGTGTATATGTAGTTGTAAATTTAACTATAAAGATGGAAAAATCACTATAAAACATTTTTAAAGCAATTTTGCAGTGTAATAATAAGCAAAAAACCACTGAAAGCTGTTGAAAAACACATTTGTTACAGAACAAATGTGAGCCAGCAGGTTAAAAACTAGTAATATGAAGACTTGATCTGACTTACCAGGTAGATTCAGGTTTAACTCGGATTTATGTGGAGTTGTGTACAGTTAAAAACAAAAACAAATCCAAACCTGTACATGCATGATACGTGGATTTTCTAAAAGCTACATTTGAGAACTCCTTCCATTTTGTTTATCAGTGTGATGGATGCATCTGGAACATAAGGGCTGTTTTTCAGATGCTTTAGCTAT
Source organism: Zosterops lateralis (assembly GCF_965231275.1). Lineage (NCBI taxonomy): Eukaryota > Metazoa > Chordata > Aves > Passeriformes > Zosteropidae > Zosterops > Zosterops lateralis. The sequence continues at coordinate 23,862,327 of NC_139766.1, read as the reverse complement.
GGGATTTGGGTACCAACAAGGTTGGTCATATTCCTGTGAGAGTTCCCCGAGCTTACTGAAGAGCAGAAATTCCCTCTGAGGTTCCCCTTTTTTGGGTGAATATGTTTAAAGAAAGGGGAGGTTGTTTTGGCTAGTCTAGTCACAATTCAAAGATGATTCTTAAGGAAAACAAAACAAAACTAAACAAAACCAACTAACAACAACACAGAAAAAACCCAAAACCACACCCAAGCAGCATCTTCATTTGTCTCGATCTGGGTGTGTCTTTGCTGGTACATACAACCCAATATCACGATTATTTTACAGAGCAGTTTAACTACATTTACTGTATGACACTTGCTTCTTCATTGACTTTTGATAGTTGGCTTTAATCTACCTTGTAAATCTTTGAAGTTCACATTTTATGCAGTAACTGATGAAACCTTTGCTATAATGAGAATCTATCTATATGTTGTCTTTTCCACTGAGATTTATGGAGTTTTAAAATGTGATATTTAAAAATAGTCATACCTTTGGGTCTTGACCTCTACAAAGAATGATTTGCTCCCAGAGTGGGCACACTACCTTAGGAAAACCGTACTGTACTTTCGTTCAGCTGTTTGAGAGCATGATTGTAAGGTTTAGGAATCTTATTTTTATTTGTTGGGATTTTTTCTTATGGTATGGTGCAGAAGGCCCCCTTTAATACTATGGTGCAAGGTAGATAAGGAGTAGCCTGTCTCAACTGTAGAAATTTGATATAATTTAGTGAGATTTGGGAAAGTGTATACCTTTTAGAAAGACAACAATGGATTTAGAAAAAATGAATAGTCTTGCAGCTCTGTACGTATTGATCAAACTCTTTCACAAGCTATAGAAAAGAATTGTAAATACTGTCTTCTGGTTGCAGTCTGTTTTCCACCTCAGTATTTTTTTTTTCCTAATCCTTGAACAGCTAAAGACTGTTCTGTTGTATTTTGTTATGAATTATTAATTTGGTCTATTTGGGGTGAGGAGAGACTTAATTTTTTCAACTAATAAATACATATTATTAGTTTTATTCCTATAAAACAGGAAAGGGGAAGTGGCCATCTGCAGGTTTTTTCCTTGCACAACTTTACAATATGTTGAGCTAGTAGGCCACCAAAAGCACTTGTAAAGGTCTGTTTGACCCATGGCAAAGAGTTGTCCCATATTGTCCTGCAAAAGAAATGCAGGGACTTCTGAATGAAGGTTAATTTTACTGCATACCACTCACTTTTCTTTTTAACAGCCAGAATTCTTTTAGTGGCAAGAAAATACTGTATCATTAATTCACTGAACTTTCCCCACTGGGGGGAGTTGAACAGGACGTGCTTTGTCAGCACTGATTTGGAAAACAATGGAGATCTTTACCTGTTTTTTGGACTGTCAGATATGCAGCCATATAGGTGTCTATTTCAGAAGTAATCTAAAAAAGGCTGTGTTGCAGTGTTATATGATTACATTTAAAGTAATTTTAAACTCAGGCTGCCATGGTCCCATTCTTTCCACTTGCTCTCACTAGATACCAATACTTGTGCAACCACCATGAGCCATTTCAGGAGCTTAATCTGACTGAAAATATATCTGTATATGGAGTTTTCAGCTATGTTGGCTCCCAGACCAGCTCACCAGAGAATTGCATGGATACCAGTATATATAAAAGGCTTATCTAATCCAGGAATAAGCTAGCAATGTGTTCAGTAAGGGAACTGACATGCTTGAAGATTTGGGGAGATCTCCTAGTTTCAGTGCAGTGCTATTTTGTCTGTGTCCTGATATTTCTCTTTATTTCCTGGATAGAACAAGCTTGTGCTTGTAGCTGCAGCCTGAGATAGTAAAAATCCTTAATGAATAAGGAAAAAGACTCCTCAGAATTTGCTGCTTTTCCTGCTTTGTTCGGAAAAGCAAACAACACTCCTTTCCTGGTGTTACCAGCAAGGGAGTAGATGAAATAAGAGGAAATGTATCTTAACAAATGATGTGGTTAACATTCAATATATATTGATACACATCTGGGAATATGAAGGCTATTCAGGTAAATGAAGAAAAATGTAAAGCTGAAAAGCAACTGAAAGTCATATTTTGGTACAAAATCCTACACCAAAGAAAAAAACAATGGGACTTGGTTTTAGACTAAAGCATATTAAACCAGTAATTTGACAGCTTCAGTAGCATTTCAGTTAAGACTTTGGATTTGTTATTTCAAATTGACCATAAGATGTGCCATGCAATTTTTTGTTTGCTTAGGGTTTTGATAGTGCAAAAAAATTGATACATGGGTTAATAGCCTGCATTCCTGTAAAGACACTGCTGGATAGAATGGAACAAAGCAGTCAGTGCTGTCTTAAACAGTTCATAAATGATTGCTTAATGATTGCTTCACAAAATTCAAGACAAACATTGTTTTTAAATCTCACCTACTGGCTATCTCTATTAAAAGCCAATATCAAGCTCTTTCCTGCAGTTTGTTGTTCTCTGTCATGGACCAAAAGAAGCTACTGTATGACCTGAGATTTCTTTGTGTCTCAAAATTTATGTGAGCTTATTAATGAAGGCCAACCACCAATAATAAATTTGTGCTGCATGTATAGCACAACAGTTCATCTCCTCTGACATCATGACTGAATTATTTATAGATGTAGTTATCCTGGAATTTGTAGGGGTTATTAGCATTTTAATGAAAAAGATACAGCTGTTGTACTAAATCTTCACTTTTTTTTCCTTCTCCCTCAGTTAAGAGTTTCGATCTCTGCTTTGGGAGCAGCTGACAGCGTGTGGTAATGTGCTGACTGGCACTATGGGCAGGCGGTACCCAGGGGCTCACTATCGGCCAAGCAGCTCATGTACGTATGCTACCAGTCTAATTTATTTGTTGCTTTATTACTTTTGAAGGCTGCTAAGCCTATAAATTTTGAAATAGTATTTATAAAGGACGCTGACATATTCTAATCGATGCCAGCCCTTCTGTGTGTGTACCCAAATGGTAAGTATATTGATTTATGTTTAAACTGCAAAAGCGCTTTCTAGAACTTTAAAAAGTGGCCTGCCGGGTGACTTGACCAGATCTACTGCAGTGTGCTGTGGTTTGTGTTCAAGGTCTCCAACTTCATTTATTATGGAATTCTAAGGTTAGCTGCTATTTCTGTTCCTGTCCCTCGCAAGCTTTTAATTCAAGAAACCTTCAAATAACAAGCTACTTGAGCTCAACCTAAAATGTCACTGTGCACTATAGCTTCAATTGCTTACAACTGCAGCTAACATCTACAGTTCAGATTATTTATATTCTTGAGTTCAGTATGATTCACATTGTTTCTTTCCACTGAATTGTATCCTATTACTTAATCTCTGACTGAAGTTTGTCTTCTGTAGAAGTGCAAAAAGGGAGCTCCTAGAATTTATCACCTCGCTCCTTCCACCAGCCACCACACCGCAGTGGTTCTGCAGTGCAGACCATGGGAAGTGAGCTGATGTGATCTCCCTGGAGAGCTGTGGGGTAGCACCCCACCTCCAAAAGTCTGCTACTGGTCGTTGTGCACTTTCTGTTGATCCCTCAGGCTACTGAGGTGAAGTTGCAGTAGGTTAACTTTTGTATTCACTCTTCCTTCTGCTGTAGCAAAAGAACATGATCCCACAGGGCTTTTCTTGGCATCAAAGCCAGCTTGATAAGGTCTCACTTCTGTAACATTCTTTCTGTTCCTTAAAAGAATTCTTTAAGACCCCCAACCACTTTAGGCATCTAGCTCCACACATACTTGCATTGAGTGATTCAAGTGGTAAACTGCAGTGAGAGCTGACAGCTGTGGCAGGACAGGGACTTCTGTGGTGGCTTTGCCATTGGACATGAGGAACTGCATTTAGAACCTGACTTTTGGGGTTTTGCCTAACCACAGGGCTAGACCCTACGAAGTAGTAAAGTGTGGTTACTTTCTGCTGCAGACTAATCATAGATATCATAAAGATATGTTTTTAAATTAGAGTCAAATTAGATATTGTGTCCTAAGACTTGTTTGAGGGTTATTGTCTATACCACAATGGAGGAAATAAATGGTTGTTAAAGTTTTGATAGATCTTTGGTGGTCAGGTGCTGGAGTACTGACTTGGACTGATCTGTTAGAATCACTTGACAGTAATTCTAGGCACTGGCTTTTAAACATGGCCTCTCAGTGTGCTGCTGGACATGATGCTCACATCCCATGCCCAGGCTTGAAGCTCAGACATTTAAGATAATCTAGTGTAGATGTATCTAATCAAATCCATGACTGCTTAGAGAGAAAAAGTAATAGGCATTAGATTTTTACCAGAAGAGCTTGAAATGCTTTCCTGTTGTCTAGTTGAACAGTTTTAGGCATGAAGAAGTAGAATTGTTTGCCTGGGGAAAGGCTGGGGCTCCTATCATCTGCCAGGGCCAAAACTCGCATCAGAATCAATTGGCACCAGAACTCCCTCAGTTTGAAGACAGATATCAAAACACCTACTTCATGACTGCTTTGTGCTTTTGTTAAGCTAAGTTTTCCCTTTCCTTAACCTATCAGAGTTTCTAAGCCAGGAAGCTTTCTTTGTTTTTTGGTTTTGTTACTGTATGATTTGTGCAGCTTCCTGGTGCTTAACATAACATGTTTTGGATGTTCAGCAATAATGGTATTGAAATTGCCCAGTATTTGGGAAATGTGGATCATCTGATAACAGATTAGATCTTGATGGAAGTGCTGGCAAAACACACGATTTTGCTTTTGTGTTCTTTGCATAAATAATTGCACCATCTAAGTTATTCCATTTCGTGTTTACAGTTGTTGCAATCTTCATGTTGTACATCAAGGACTTGGTGCAGCCTTAAGCTTTAGTCCCTGACTATATCTTCTGTCCATACATACACCTACACCTAAATAAATCTGTGAAGGGAAGAATTTGGTCTGTGTGGAGTATAGCAGCTGTATTGCCTCTTAGGTGGTAAGGTAACATTTCATCTATTTATGTCATTGACTGTTTCGTTGAATGATTTTATAAATTTATGGGATAGAATAGTGTGTGGTCTTATGAGAATAACAAAAGGTTTTATAGTTGTGGAAACACATAACAGTTTAAATAGAAAATGGCTTATTTGAAGCCTAATGCTAGGAAATATATTTCCTATACAGGTGCTGAAGGTATTAAAAACCTTCAAGGTGTTTAAATTGTAAAATGGAGAACTGAATTTAACAGGTGCCTGCTGGTTTAGACTTTTTAAAAGTGTAATTGGAGAGCAATGGTCTCCCTCGATTATTGTCAGCAAGCAAAACAGGCGTATCCCTGGCACTGTCTAATGCTGCTTGTGCTGATTAAATACTCCCTCGTGTGCTATTTTGTTGGGTTTTCTGTATTTTCCTTGTGAAAATATACAGACTAAGGATGGACGTACAGTCTCCACCTACTGAGAAGCTAGGTTTTGTAAACAGACTTCTTTCATTAATTTCTCCTGAGCTTTTTTATTTATATTTTTCAAATACTTGCTCACAAACTCCACTTTTCTGCATTGGCTGCAGCAGCTCTTGTGAAAACATGGTTCTGTTTGTGATGTTTAGGTAGTCTCAAATTTTATTTCATACTAATTTTTTTTTTGTGCACAAAGAGTTTTTTATGTCTGGAAAAAAACTTTTTAAAGGGCTTGTCTATGCATATCCTGTCCATTTATTTTAGTTAGTTGTAGTCTTTTGCATGACATTGGATTCTGATTAAGTGTTTTGAGGAAAATGGGTTTGTTTCCAGTGCCTTCCTGCTGTCATTCAATGCTCTTGAAGGGCTTAAACAGCAGCATCAGCAACAATAATAATAGTAATAATAATAAAAATAAAAAATACAGAGTTTTGTGAGACTGCTTTAAATAAAAAAAGCCCACTTTTTCCGAGGACATTAGAAGTGAGAAAGTACAGAAATATGCGGGTGGTAGTTTTCAGCACTTGCTGACCTTTGGGTGTGCAGGGGTGGAGGCTCAGCCCTGCAGCGCCACATCAGCCTTCACTGGGAGAAAGGGACCTGCTTGCACCTGGAACTCCAAGACCAGCCCTTGCTGCCCACAGACAGTGGTGCCACATGTCCCACTCTTAAGTCATCCTCTTGATTTGTGGCAGGTACAGATGGATTTCTGGATTTTTGACCTATTAGTGACTCAGACTAAGGTCCATGTGGAATGAATTTTTAATGTGATTCTGCAATATAATTATTAGAGCCGACACAGGTTTTATTTCAGAAACTTCTGCTGGAGGGTGGCTTTTTTGTCCCAAGCAAACTTTTTTTGGGAAATGCCATTTTTTTGAAACATTCATAAATCAAGGATGAAAATGAAAGGAAGTATTCTTCATGAAATGGCACTCCCCTGGACTGCAGATGGGAGAAGTTTGAGTCTTGGTTCTTCATGATCATCTGCTTCATGATAAAGCTGCTCTTATAAAGAATGCAAAGTGCTTGAGGGCAGAGAAAGCAGGGTTGATATTGTTAACTTGGGGTTTGATTTCCCTTGAGGAATGCTCAAATTTCTGCTCTGCCTCTGTCTATTCAGCTTCCCAAAGAATGCCCAACTGTGTCCTTCTTTGCACTGAGCTTGCAAGGGAGCTGTTGTTTCATGAAACTGCTGGAAAATCTTAGTTTCACTGCAGTGAGATAAAGAAACAGATGTGAGAATGGTGACATTATAAATAACAGCAAACCTCTGAATGAACACCTAACTCCAGTCTTGCAGCCAAATTCTGATAATTACATTGCTGTCATTAGTGCCAGATGAGTTGGTATAAAAATGTATCATGCTGTGGCTCTATGGGCTTGGAGCTGCTTCTAGAATAACAGATTATTGACCAAAGATGCACCAAACCCCAAGGAGGAGGAGTGTATGCAATGTGCAACTCTTGGTAGAAGCGTCAGTAAAATTCTACATCTGCAAAATCCTGCCTTGTATCTCCTGACTTCTTTCCAGACAGACATCTTGGTGTAGATGAGATTGAAGCTTTAGCACTGCTCAGATCATGCTTGGGCAGGTGACACTTCTCTGTAAATTTTCTTTAAGAAAATTCCACATAGTAGCTGAGGAAAAGGCAGGATTACAGACGACTGATGGAGTGGAAATTGCAGAAGTATCCAATGACACATGTTGCTCTCTTTGTTAAAGTCTCTCTGGTTTCTGCCTTTCCTTGGAAGCTGTGTGAAGACTGATGAGAACTTCAGGCCTAAGAACTTCATCATCTTCTTGAGTGATCCTGGTGAAGCTCTAAAGCACATGGTCATGTTGGCAGGTAGGAGCTGACCCAGAGCCTGCAGATGGAAAGCTTTCTTTAGGGACCGTGTCGTACTCTGACTGCTTACCGTCACTTATGCATTTATTTCTTAGCATCATTAAATAGAAGCCCTATCTCAGGACCCTGGCAGGTCAATTTCTTCTTCATGAGGGAGTCAGAGGTAGAAGGTGAAGGTTTCCTTGTAATTCCACTTGGGGTTGCATATGGTCATGGAGAGCCATCATCATAGCAGATTTGCATCATGTGTTTGTCCCCTTTCACAGAAACTTTAGTTCCTTTGGTATTCGATACCTTGTGGAGATCTATGAGTTTGTAGATAAGAAAGAAGAACAGAGGATTTTGGCTAGCATATCAAGAACTCAAGATTCCATGTTGCAGTTCAGGCCAGTAATTTGTTCAGGCCTGTAGTTTGTTCTTTTCCACTTGTTCAATGTCTTCCACAGCCAAGTTTGTTGAAACTGAATCAGCTTTCAGCCGCACTTCAGTGTAATTAATATGAATGCCAGTAAGTGCACTTGCTTTTCTGTTATGTTCTCTTTCCACTTTATTATGGATTGATCTGTTTAGTTTATGGGGACCATAAAGCAAATATGATAGTTTGATTTCATTTACGAGCACGTGGTTTGTTTTATATATGAGCACTATGGGCAGAGCCTTCTCAGGGAGCTCTACTGGCTGCATCAGGCCAGGATTCAAGTCATCGCTGTATTCTAGTACCGTTATGACATTGGGAGAGCTACTGTAGGTTATGGTTCTTTTACTCATTCCTTGGATTTCTGTCATCTTAAGCAGTACTGCAACACTTGGTTTATAAACTGTTGTATGTTTCGAAATGTTTCTGGTTTGTCCCATTTGTTTGGGTTGAAGACAACATATAGCTTTGCAGGGAGCTTTCAGCCTTGCTGAGATGTATGTCTTTGTGTGATGAGCCTTATTTTAGTTCATCCTTTGATGAAAAAACAGACTGGAAATGTAGAGACCTTTTTTGGTTTGATGTACCCTGAGCTCTGTTCTTTTACTGGAGGCAAAGAATAGATGGGTAGGACATATGAGTCCAATTTTCAGACAGTTTAGCAGATATAGTTAAAAGTGCAGATATATACTAACCTTACCTAGGTGAAATACAGAATGTTTTTAATGTACGTGGAACACAAACAACCTTTTCACCATGGAAAATCTTTATTTACTTTTCTTGGAAGCCCTGATAGTCTCATTGTGCAAAAGCTGGCACCCTACTGCTCTTTTCTGTGTCTGAAACTTGGACTTTTTATTTTTACTAATTGGTCTCAACTTACTATTAGCAATTTGAAATTATTTGCAAACACTCTAGGAATTAGTGAAATTAGATGTTTTCTTTGTATTGATACTTTTGATACACACACTTTTATTCTTTATTTCCATATGGAGTTGTAGAGTCAACTGAAGGATTATTTCCCATTTTTTTTTTAATTTACAAATTTTCGTCTCTAGAGCCTAATTTGGTACTAAATACAACTTTACAGTAAAGAGAAAACAGTATTTGCTGTAGAGAGCTCTTTCAAATGCTTTTTAAGATATCAACTATGAGACAGTAAAAATAGGTGGCTCAAAACTATTGCTACCAGTCTGGGTAATCTGAGGATAAAAACATATCCAGATAACCTTGATTGATTAAAGTTTAATGTATAACTAGCCATAAATTTGTAATATGTGCTTCAGAGGGCAGATGAAGTTCTAGCAGGTAAAATCATGATGCCAGGTCATTAGAAGTTTAAAATAAATAAGTTTATAAAGGGAAACTGAAATGTCTTTATATATGTGCACACAGTTAGTTCTTGGAGAAGCAGATTGTGCTCAGGAGTATGCAGCCTTGTTTCTAGGCTTTGCAGGAACAGAGAGTGTTTGCGAGCTGCAAATTGCAGGGCCACAGACAAGATGTGTAGGAGGTGGTTATTGATAATCTGGGGGGTTTTTTGGTGGGGTTTTTTTTTTTTTTCCCCAGCACAGCATCTGTGCTGGTACCTTAACCATCCCATCTGACAGGGTCTCAGTCAACATTCTACCTACTTCTCTTACTAGTGCTGTGACCAATGCTTTATGTTTTTCCTGGTTTTGGTGCCTTTGTCACCTGATCAAAGTGCTTGGGATTGGTCCATTGCTGTTTCAGACAGCTGAAAAGCTGGTTCTGGATCTTGTGGGTTTCCTTAAGACTGTTAAGGAAACTATCATCTTTTGAGTGCCTCTGTTTCCTGATTTAGGAACTGACAAATGATCAAAGTTATATTTATATGGGGCTGAAAAATTCCTGGTTTGAAATCAGTCTGAATCAGTTGAAGTAATTTTATGTGCCAAATCTGTGGCCCTTGATTCCTTTCTAATGCTTCATCAAGCATATGGGTAGGCTGCCTGTCCTAAAACATTTTGGTTACATTTTTTCACTGAGACAGCTTATCCTAACTTTCTGTTTCATGTGACATTTTGCTTTTGTTTTGGTATTTCTGATCAGCTTCGATTACACATTCATAAGAGTTATTTTTGCATGGCACTTGAGATTGAAGCTGCAGAACACAGAAGTCCTTCTTGCTTTATTGGTCATCACAATTGCAGAAATTCAGGTTACAATTTCTGAGTTTGTGTTTCTGTTTAAGGGAGAATGACATTTATGCTTGTGCCCTATATTAGCACTTATGTTAAAAGTAGGCATATTTGTAAATTAACGAATAAGTCCGAGGCGTGATCTTTATGACAGAGATTGAGTAATATATATGACAATTAAAAAAGCTTATATTAGAATGCTAGAGCTCAGCGGTTTAATTTAAACAATAGGATTAGAAAAAATTACAGCCGTTTACTTAGCAAGTGTTACTGTGAGCATATAGATCCAATGACAGAAGTCTTGTTATCTGTGCTCACAAGTAGCCAGCAGATAAAACACACTCCATCTTCTTGCTGTGACGATGCTGGTTTGGCTACCAGACTGTTCCATTCTACACAGGGGGGAAAATCTAATTAAAGGGAAAAAATTGATTTTGGAAGACGTAGCATGCCATCTAGTTTTTTTCCCCTCACTAAATGCAGGATTAGTTGTTATGGCATGTCATGGCTGTGCTTTATATAAATGAAAGAATTGCTCTTTATTTCTTAAACTGGTTACTTGATTTAACAGTACTTTAGTAGCACAAGCTGACCCACGTTCTCTGCAATATTGTTCAGTCAAGTAGTCAAATATAGACTGATTATTTAGATGTATCTATCTTAATTTAAAAAAAAAGTAGAGGAGTAGTGGATTTAGCTGGTTTCTTTTTGTCATTAGCACTTTTAATTTTTTATATTTTTCTTTTTTCTTTGTATCTGTTAGAATCTGATTCTGAGGAACATCTTGTGTCAGAATTTTTTCTGGATGAGGAGTTTGTGGGAAGGGGGAAGGAAAAAAATGGTAAATGAGAAGCCAAATTCAATGTGAGTGCTACAACTCATTACAACTCATTGAGAATCTGAAGTTTTTTTCCTCAATTACACCACATAAAGAGAGATGATCTTTATGGATTCCCATTAGTAAGAGCACCACTAGAACAGAAACAGCACTGCTGCTAGGCTGTTGCAGTTGGTTGGCAGCATGATTAGCTCTAAAAGGAGAAATGTCATTATTGTGGCAGCAGGGACTGGCAGGGTGCCTCTTGGGGGTGGAGGAACCAGGACAGAAAGCTGGTTACCAGATGGTGATTTCGGTAGGACTAGGTGAAGCAGGAAATAGCTGGAATTGGGAGAAGCTGCATTTAGCAATCAGGCTGAACTGCTGATTTTATTCTGATGTGAGGACAGATCCAGAGTGGAGTAGAGAGGGCAGTAGTGACTACCTGCTTGGGCAGGGGTGTTGCTTTTAATGATCTGGAGAGGTCCTTCCCACTCTCAGCAGCTCGGAGATTTGTATGGGATCATCTGCAGATAGATTTGAGAGCACCATGTGTAAGGTGCTTGCAGCCTTGCTCCTTTCCTGCTCTTGCATTCCCCAAACTGCTCTGCCCACTGTCATAAGCTTTCTTGGCTCTGCTGAGCTTTATCTTTCAGTTTCCAAGCTCAATCCAGCTAAGATGTCACTGACAGAGGGAGTAACAAGAAGAAAATCATTGGCTGTAGTCTCTGATCTACCACAGCACTTCATTTGAATATTTTCTTTCCTTTTCCATTCTGAAAGTTTTAGGTGTTGCCTGGAATTTGTGTAGGTATCTAGGTAAGAAGAAACAGATGAAAGAAAACTTCTAGTCTCAATTCTGATTGCACCTAATAATGTAACTCTGAAGTTTATTAGGATGCTTCTGGCTGACATCTGTTTAACTATTACCATTTAGCTGGTCATAGTTTTAGAATGTATGTTTTAACATGGAATTCACCCTTTGAAGTGAAGGGAGTTAGCTGGTGTTAAGCTGCAATCATATAATGGAGGTGTTCTCTACAGCTGCTTAGACTTTAACTGAAGCCCAAGAGTATAAGACCTGTGGCTTATTGGTTTATTTATGAGAAGGTGGCCAGGAAAGGGTCCTATACTGGAATTTACTGCCTAACTTTCTTTTCATGATTCTCTCCTTTGAGATCAACCCTGTGCTTCTTAGTTTCATATGCTAGATCTCATTCTGCAAATTCTTTTGTGAACCTGCCTTACTGCTGTGTTTTCTTTTACCAGTTTCCTTAGTAAGCTGTAATCTCATATTTTCCAATGTATTTAAGTTTTGGCTACAGTATGTTGACTCAAACTGGAGAGTATTTTTGAATTCGTGCTCCTAGTAAAGTTGTGCATTAACAAAAATATAATAGTTGTTTTTAATTACATATTTGTGTTGCTGCAGACTAGCCTCTCCCATACTTTAATGAGTGTCAAATATCATTAGAAACTCAGAAGATCCTCACTGTTATGCTGTGAGATTTAGAATGCTTAACATCTCTCAGGAGCTTCTAAAATGTGGTATTTTTCTTTTGTGTTTTCTTTTGGTTTTAATTCTTAAATGGTCCCTCTTTTCAGATTTCAAATTATAATCTATTTCCTGATGCATTGCTGACGCCCTGCGAGCCATGTCAGAAGTACTTCCAGGTCAGATGCCCTTTAAAAGATTCTGCTGTGCAAATATGTGAAATTTTCCACTTATTTTTCTTCTTCTTTCCTGGCACATATTTCACTTTCATTTTGCCTTACACATGAAAAAGAGAAAGCACTTCTTTTTTTTCTTTTTTTTTTAACTGTGCCTTTTTGAAGAAACTCTCTATTCAGCTTTTTAAAAAACTTCCCATAGACAATATAATGCAAAAAAGTCATTAGATGGCAAAAACAAATTGGTTATGCACTATTCTGTGTTTGTAATGGCATTTTTTCTCTTTCTTCTAGCTCTGTAAGTTTTATGACAAGATTGAAAAACTTCGATAAAAGCCATTGAAGTAATAGTCTTATTTGTATTATTATGTTCCTTAGAGAATTTGCACTACTCTGTGTTGAACACATTATAGTGGTAAAAGTATTTTAATCTATATCTCTAAGAATGTTAAAAGTCTACAATTGAGGCTGGGAGTTCTTTTAAATAGTAAATAAGTTGAAACCCTTAATCAATTGCTGTGACAGATTTTCTACTGAGTTAAGTGCTGTCTTGAAAAACCAACAATTTAACCATGTAATTATTCTCAGTAATGGTAGTGTTCTAATTGTTGTTAGCTTTTCACCAGAGTAGACTATTTTTTAGTGTAATACACTACTTCTAATCACTTACAACTTAGCAGTGTTCCCCCACTTAAACTGAGATATAGGAATCAATTCATATATCAGTGGTTCCTGGTCTAGTTATCCATTTGTGTTTGTTTTTCAGCAGAAGGTAGAGAAATTGAAAATATGGTGGCCTGTGCTAGTAGCATGGTCCTTGCTGGTGGCCAGGCAGCACAAGGAGCTGTCTGAGAGGATGATGGAGTCTGCCTGTGGCAGCCCTGGATGCAGGAATCTAGGGTTCCTGCATTTTATTTAAGTTTTTAATTAGGAAGTTGGGATGTGCTTCATCTGGGAAAAATGATGTCTTTGAACGATCACTGTGTCCTGTATAAAGGAGGAGGGACTGACTATTGCTCTTCTTCCTTATGCTGTTCTAGCATGCAATCTTTCTTCAGTGCTCTTAGGCATTTCCTTGCATTCCGATTTTTCTGGCACTTTAGTTAATCCCACTCTTGTAGCAAATTCTACCCTTGAGATGGAAGATCTGCCCATCTGTATTTCTTCTTCTCTTTTTGCCTTCTTTTATCTTTTTTTCCTCACATCTGTATCTGCTTCCAAGAGCAGAGAGAAGCTGGCCATGTAGATCCCCAGGTGTGGCTGGGAGCACAGGGTGACAGCCAGGAGCAGGCTCGTGTCCCCTGGGAGAACAGCCTGCTTCACTCTGTGCACTCCTTGTGCTGCTGTTTGCCTGTTTACTGATCATCTGAGCATGATGGTTTGATCAATGGATCACCTGAGATGGGGTCAGGAGGCGAGATGGTGTCTAGTGAAAGGTTTGTTTTGACATTTTTCTGTTCAGGGTCCTACACCAGCCGAACTTAACACCCAAGTCACAAAGACTCCTTAGCTCAGTCGTTGAACAATGTGCCAAAGTTCATCAAATCAATGGAGAACCTTTATCGAGCAGATTAGTAAAATGTAATACATTTTGTTGCAATGTTTCCAAGGGCTTATTCTTAACAATATTTCTGAGCAATGAAACAATAACAGCAGGGGACAAGCTAAAGATAAGCTGGCAGGCAAATACTTAAGCTATGTGTGAGAAGATTATTTTTTAAGAAATTTGTTCAGTAACAAAAAACAGTGGCAAATGTTGCATAAAGTAACTCATTTGTAACAAAGGACAAGAATAAATTTCAGTCTTGCTCCATATTGTGGTAATTGTATTTATTGGTGAAAAACATAAATGCTTGTTTTAATTTGCAGAAGCATGAAGTAAAATGTAATCCAGTAAAATCCCTAGATACCATGCAGTTGTGTGAGTTCTAAAGGTCAGGCAGCAAAGGGGGGGAAATTATCCCGCCCTATTACTTTACTTATTTATGTGACTTTCATGTTGTCAGATTTTGAGTGATTCAGAAAAGAATACAAAGCAGCTAGTTGATACGTAGAAGCTGTTTCATGTAAAACATTTTGGTAACGTCTGATCAGATATGACACTGCTTACATTAGACCTGGTTGGTTTTGAACAAGATCCAGAAAGCTCTGTGTGTATGTACAACGTGTTTATCTGAGATTTATCAAGTTCCTTTAAATTTTGTAATAGTTGTGTTTTAAAGTCTGTTGTGGCTAAAGTTTGTTTCAGGATGTTTTTTAGCTGTTACCTAAGATGATGGCTTTTGCACAGTATGTGCATGCGTGATTGGTCTTCTAAAAAATTTGCAGTTGGTTTTGGCTGGCTGACCAGGGCTTGAGAGATTGGCAAACATGAAAATTTGTAAAATTTAGTTTAAATTCTGTTTTTAACAAGTTTTAGAAATTGTTCTTATACAGCTGGGTAGGTGATTCAGGGAACAAAGGATATTATTACTTGATCTGCTTGGTTTCAAATGAACCAGAGTAATGTTTGCAAGTGAGCAGCTTTGACAGCACATCAAATGGGAGGGAACACTAGCAATTGTGCCTGCATTTAGGTAACAATGTGAGGTGCTCCTTTTCACTCTCTTTATATATTATATGTTCTTTTAAAACCCATACATTTAATCTCTTGTAAATCTTTACAGCAGTCAGTTCTGTCATATATCAAATATACAAAGATGCAGCATAGCTCAGCTGGAATGATCTGTCATCGAGTAGCTCAAATTACAGCTTTTCATTCCTGGATAAGCCCCAGATACCTTTTTATGTGCAGTATAAGCAGTCAATGATAACTGAGAATTAGGAACAACAGAAAGGGTGTTTCATGTTGTGGCAGATGTGTTGTGGAGTGATTTGTTAATTGGGCTCTAATTTAGTTGCCAGGTATCAAACAACAGTGACTACTACAGTAAATTGAGGTGTTCATGGAGTACTTGAACAGATTAGTGGAAGCCATAAATAGACAGTACAGGAACAAATTACAGGTTTTTAAAATGAGTTTTTAAAAAGGTCTATATTTTGATAATTTTAACAGTCTAAAAATCTGTTCCCTCAATAAACTTAATATTTTTTCAAAAAATGAGCTGTACCCTTGGCTAAGAAAAATCAGAAACTTGTTTACAAGCAGACAAAAGAATGATATTATTTAACAGTGCAGTATGTGTTCTCTGCCCTAGGATATGTGTTTTATCCTTAAACTTGAACTTTGTGAGCTATAGAAACAGTAAACCATCTCTGGAGCCACTCCTTTTTTTGAAGTTGATTGAATTCCAGCAGGGTATTTTGTCAAGGTTTTTTTTTCCCCTGCCCCTGGAAGTCAAATATACCTTTGTGAAATAATCTTCTACTTGTATTCCCTGACCCTCTACTTCCATTCTCTAAAAAAAATTAAAAAGGAAGGTGGCAGGGGTGGGAGGGGAATGAAAGACAAATAGCAGAGAAAATGCAGGTGTTAGTAGGTAACAACTGACTAGCGAGTCAGGCTTAGCAGTAATAGCACTACCCAAAGATGAAAAAGAAGCAGCATCTGTCTGCAGTCTGCTTAGAAATATTTCAAATTTCTGCTTCCTAGTGATGAGCACATGAGGACTTATTTCCCTCCTCTTCCGAAACAGAGGTGAAATACTGAAACAGTTGTGGTAAGATAGTGAGAATCCCAAGCATTTGCAAAGGCACCCCTGCTGTCCTAGAGCAACAGAATTAGAATTGAAAAATCAGCCCTGAAATTGTGTTGTATAGGGTCAAGATTTCTGCTTTTTCTCATCTTCATGATCCTTATGATATCTCTGTATGCTTCCTGCCTCTGTTCTTCCTTATTTAATAAGATAAGCTTTTGTCTCTTCTCTTACCCACTTAGGTAATTTTCCTCCTGTAAAACAATTACCTAAAGTGCTACATGCCTTTACCAGAAGCCCTAGCAAAAGTGTGCCTGTAATGAATGTGTTTCATGACAGTTTCTTTTTCTTTTCAGTTGATTCCGGTGTGGACACGCTGGCAGTGTTTATGGCAAGCGGCGGCACGACGGACGTTGTGAACCGCAACAGCCCCGCCACCCCGCCCAACACCCTGAACCTGCGCTCCTCACACAACGAGCTCCTCAATGCAGAGATCAGGCACACAGAGACCAAGAACAGCACTCCTCCAAAATGCAGGAAAAAGTACGCACTGACTAACATTCAGACAGCTATGGGTCTTTCCGATCCAGCGGCTCAGCCCCTTCTGGGGAACAGCTCTGCCAATATAAAGCTGGTGAAGAATGGAGAAAACCAGCTCAGGAAAGCTGCCGAGCAGGGACAGCAGGATCCCAACAAAAACCTCGGTACCACTGCAGGCGTAAATGTAACTTCTGAGAAGTTTGAAAGCAATGAGCCGATCCCACAGGATTCCTCTGGCTGTGAAATATTACCCTCACAGCCAAGGAGGACCAAGAGCTTCCTGAATTACTATGCCGACCTGGAGACATCAGCTCGAGATCTAGAGCAGGGGTTTGTTGCAGTGGAAGATAAATCTGCACAAAGCAACAGCCAGGCTTCTACTGTTATTGTCAATGGGGAAGTTGTGCCCCAGAAACAGAACAACATGCCAAGCCCAGAGGATGGCCAGGTTGCCACAGTGTCATCAAGCCCTGAGACAAAGAAAGATCACCCGAAAACTGGGGCCAAAACAGACTGTGCCCTCCACAGGATTCAAAACCTGGCCCCAAGTGATGAGGACTCCAGCTGGACTACCCTGTCCCAGGACAGCGCCTCGCCAAGCTCACCTGATGAAACAGGTACACAAGCAAAGGCTCCTCACAGCCCTTTTAGAAAGGGATTTCTTAGCTTTTCTCAGCTGGTGCCAGGAAGGAGAGAGGTGTTTAGCAGTTTCAGTGGGGAAGTGGATTGTATCAAAATACAAGCCCTGGCCTCACACACAGCTGCTTGGCTGCAAGGGAATTCTTGGAAGCTTCCTGGTCGATTGTAGCAGCTTTAAGAAAGGCACCAGCAGATGCTGTATACAGGGTCCTAGAAATATGCTAACTGCACCTCTTGCTAGTTTTTAAATAATTGCTCTGCAATAGTCAGGGGGTGCATGTTGTGAGAAGAACATGATTGTTGGGAGATGCTGAACTACTGATAGCTACCTACACACAATAAAAAAGCTTTTCTGAATGATGATTTTTAGGTTCAGTGAAGATTTTTACTTTTGTAATGTAAGTGTGCCCACTACCTCCCAGTCATTTGATGATGCTCCTTCCCTGTGTGCCAACATGGGTGAAGACTCCCAGCTGAGGAGTTGTGCAGTGAGCCCTGGTGGTGCCGATCCTGGAGGTCTGTGATTTTGGGCATGGACAGGACTCTTCGCTGCCACTGCATCTGGGGTAGGAGGAGAGCATCATGTGGGGTCTTCACAGCTCAGTGCTCTCCAACCCTTCCATTTATGCTCCAATAATAGATGTTAGGGCCCAAAGAAAGAAAGACATTTATCTAGGAGAAAAAAAAAACTATGCAGTAGAGTTTCAGTCATATAACTTCTGGGAAGTGAAAAAAATCCCCCAGTATTGAGAACAGTTAATCCGCAAAAGAATGTAGTCCAGCAGATACCTGGGGAATTAATAATGTTCAGTCCAGAGATTGTATTTAGCACTTCATTTTATGCAGAAATATTATAGAAATACGGTTTTCCTGAGAAGACGCCATTGAAAATAACAATATGCATTTTTCAGGGCTTCTGAATTGTTTTGTCTTTCTCTTCCCACTATTAACAATATTTCATTATTTGAATCCTGGAAATCTGAATGTTGTTTTGTGAAGTATTTTTTGTTGTTTTGTTTTCATATGTTTTCTTTTGGAGTTGTGTAATTCAAAAACTGTGAAAATTTTATTCTTAATTGATTGCACTGAGAATGCATCATTGTTTAGATAAAATCCTCCTGAAGTCCCTTAGGGCAGGATACTTGTACGTGTGGTCTAATAAAAAGATGTTTTCAAGAGCCTTGACCTTCTCTCTGAGTGAAGAGGTCAAAAATAAATACAACTCCATTTAAAGATACAAAGCAACTGGCTTATTTAAACAAATGTTAGTGTTGATAAACAGATATGATAGAATCCATTAATAATGGGCACTGAACACCACAAACACAGTACAGTATAAGAAATGTGTTTTGAGGAAACTCTTCTTTCTTCTCCAGGGAAATTAGCTGTATGTGCATCTTGACAAGAACTACATTGACCTCAACTTTCAGATAATTTTATTAATGCTTTCAGCTATCTAACTTTATTTCTGAGATTCAGTACTTCAAAAAAAAAGTCTGCAGTGATTTTAGAAGCAGAAAAAGCCTATAGTCAGCAAAGCAATGGGATGTCATCGAGATCTTAGCACATGCCAAGCCCTAATGGGTTTTCAGGCAGCCTTCCTAGAGACAGGCAGCAACCTGCCATCAGAGCTGATTGACACCCAGCACTGCGGGCAGTCCCCCAGACAAGGAAACCTGCCTCCCTTGGCCTCAGGCGCTGCATCTCCCCTGGGACATACTGTATCTATCCAGCTCTGTCATCTGGAGAGTCTTATGAATAACCAGACACCAGCTCCAGGTGGTTTTAATACTGCAAATGACCAGAACTAGATTCACATATCAGGGAATGCTCCCTCCTTCTCTCTCAAGAAACTTTCCGTAGTCTAGCTTTCAAAGGAAACACATCTTGTGTTATTACACCATCTACCTATTCCTTCTCTCCCTCTATATGTATTCATCAGTTTCACCTGGATGAATTTGTATGTATTCATTGCATGAATCTATGTGGTGCAAGCAGCAGCAAAAAGCACATGCCCCAGAGCTCAAACCTAGGAGAGAATGAGGGTGATGTTTTCTGTTTGTGGCTTGCTTTTTTTTGTTTGTTTGGTTTTTTTCTTAAGAAGCTCCCTAGAAGGCAGGCACATTTCTTAATGTTTTTATCACCTGAAAAACAATTTCAGTGGAAAGTTATTCCACCATAGTAAAGTGCAGTGCTCTGTGTAATAATCTCTAATGAATTAGAAATGGGAATTCTTCAGGAACTAAAAAGAATTCTTTTTGCCTCCAAACCAGCAAGAAAATTGGAATTTGCTTTTGTTTTCTGTTTTAATTGAAACCCCCCTCCTTCTGGAGCCAGGAATAGCCCCATAATTAAGAAGGTCCCTGAGTTGTGGGACACATGGTGCTAGAGAGCCGCAGATGCCATTGCTCAATGCCAGCTGCCCCTCTTGCTCTCTTCAGGGTTTTGTGGGAGGATGTGCAGGGGCAGCAGCCTCCTCTGGCCACCCGGTCTCTCAGCCTTTGGGTCACATCATGCCTCATTTCTCCCTGGCTGAAATCAAAGGGGTATTAAAACCACAAGTGTCCTCTTTTTCAGATGTGCTGCTGCTGTGTGCAACTGCAATATCCCAAATGCCTGTCTGCTGCTGGTCTCTGAGCAGATACCAGAGGGCAGTTGAATAGCTGGTTACAAGTAAACGAGTTCAATGCCGTGCAGAAATGGTAGCTGAGAGACTGGCCCTTGGGGACTCAGGAGTGCTGCTCTTGTAAAGAGAGCCCAGTGTTCTGAAATAACAGCATGTCTGGGGAGAATAGCCCTCTTAATACAATAAAAATTAGAGTAAATCATGAACTGGTCATAAAGACTTATAGCAGTGGTCTATTCTGCCTCTGATTTTAACCAGCATCTTTGACCAAATTAAAATAGATGTCCTCTTAAAAGCATGATTCTTCCTTTGCAGTACCTATCTGATACAGACAATAAGTCTACTTGCTCAGAAAATGTTTTCTGTGTTCCTAAGTGGAAGAAAAAGATTTATGTACTAAAACTAGATTTAATTACATTGTGGATTAACACAAATCCTATAAAACTAGAGAGAGAACCACCTATACAGTTGTAGGGTTCTAAGTAAACACCAAATTTCTAGGTTTTTTGGGAATAAGAGTCTCTAGTTCACATCTGCTGTGCATCCTAAAGGCTGGCAACTTTTAATATTGAGCTGTTACTTTTGTTTTAATCCTGCATGTTACTGATAACCATGTCTCAAGCATAGTGCATGTTTTATAGTCTCAGGCTTGACCGTTTGCTGACTGCTTATGAAATAAGAAAGGTGACTATTGCTCTATATCCCCAGCGTATGTGTAGATAACATTCTGCATGTGAAGTTACTAACTGCATGTTTGTCTCTTATTTAGCCATCCCTACGAGAAGATTTTAGGGTCAGTTTAAAAGAAATAAAACTTCAAGGACAACTGTGGTTACACAATGTTCACAGTCTACTGGTAGAAGGCTATAAAATAAATGGAACTTGAAAGATGATCCTCTCAAGTGCACATTGTCACTGTCAGTTGCACAGGGAGGCTGCTTGCTGTGTTTAGGCAGTCAGATTGGGTTTATTCTGTGATTCTTGGTGCAGCTACCTAAATCCCTATCTTGGATGCTTCAGTGCTCTGACTTGAAATCTAAAGTTTCCACAATTAAGAGTGGCAATCAGCACCCAGATTCCACAATTAAGAGTAATAATCAGCACCCTTTTGAATTGAGATAGATAACAAAAATTAATTCACTATGTAAAAGTGAATTAATATGCTTAAATTCAGGAATGGGAGAATAGATGCTTTATATAGCAATGATTAACATCCTCTTCCAGACTCTGTTTGCAATTACCAAAATTTGGGACTGTAGAAGAGGTTTTCCTGAATGTGTTGTATGGTCAGAGTTACAATTTCATACTTAACTGTTTGGTAAAAAGATAACGATTTTTCAGTTCATCCGAGCCATTCAATTTCCTCCCTAGAGTGAGCTTGGTTCAACTGCCCACCTAATGTCTCTTGAGATGTCTGGTGGTGTCCAAAGCAGGCAGCAGAGAGGAAGCAAGAGCTAGAACTTGCATTTGGAGAAACAATCACAGGCTGAGCAGGATGCACAGATAGGTAACACTCACAGATTAATTAACTAGCTGAATAGAGTCTGAAACACCTGCTCTGTAATCAGAAATGAAATTTGTTCATATACTGTGTCTGTTTTTGTTTTACAAACAGCTCCTTGTTTAATCTCTGCTATATTGTTCCCAAAGGGTTTAGGATGGTTTGTCATACAGCTCCCTCCTCCATGCTCCCTCCTAGCATGACATCTCTCCTTAAGTGCCCTGGGGCTAGGGGAGATTGAGTTTGAAGACAGTTGCCTTGTGGGTGGCTGTGCTTTGACTATTAAAGCATTGCTGTGGCTAGCTCAGTCCTTTGGCTACAAGTAGTGTCAAATGTGGCCCAGTGCTAACTGACACAGCTTCATTGATTTTGACCTTACTCCTGCTGAACTTCTGGCCATTTGATGGGAGTCTAACAAACTGGGTTGTTTTGCCCTTGATACTTCATTTCTTGTTTGGTGTTTTCAGGGACGCTTCCCATGCTACCTTAGTAAAGCACATAATTCCTAATTCAGAAAATATAGTGCTGCGTTGTATAAAGTGCAGTACTGTATTTTTGAGGGTGTTAAAAACGAATTATTTTTCTATTCAATAAAATGTGTAGTTGTGGGATAAACAAATTTATCCAGGGCCTGCACCTGGAACATGTGGAATACCTGCATGGAAAAATAAAAGGTGGCAATGGGGAGTAGAGGTGGTGCCAAGACAGCACAGGGAAGTAAATGCCAGCATCATACTACTGCCTGAGTAGTTCACAAAATGCCCAGAGCACTGCACGCTTCCCTTAACTCCACAATGCACTTTACATGAACATGTAATGTTGAGATATTAGGACATGCTTTTTGTGTGCTGTAGCAACATGGAAAACTCTTCCGAGCATCTATAGGGCAGACTCAAGTTTCAGAAGTGGTAAATAACTTAATCATGTCAGGTATTTAACTTGACAAACTGTTTTTGGAAACTTTCCAAGCTTCTGTACTTTAAGGGATAGAAGTGTGTAGTTTTGGATGCTGCATGTCCTCTCTGGGGTTGAATGCATCTTGCTGGAAAAGCTCTTCTATGCCTAGGATTGTCAGAGACAGGAGCAAGCAAAAAGGAAGGGAAAACAAATCACAGAAGAGGAAACAGAGAAGTTAATGGGGAAAAGTCAGGATCCTGATTTCAGAGGGATGATAATGCAGGAAGTCTCATAGAAGAAAAGCCACAATAAGCTGACACCAGACTAACCACCTCTCCTTAAAAAAAAAAATAGTTCATAAAGCTGTTCAAGTAATAAAAAATTATGGTCAAAATTGATCCAGTAAACCTCTGCCTCAGCACTTCTGAATGCTGCACAGAACTCAGGCCAAACTTCAATCCACCTGATTGATGCTTTGAAGTATCTGGGGAAGGGAAGGAAAAAACAGTATTACCTTTAAGAAGACACTTTATGTGCAGGCCTGTTTGTCAAGGCAAGCTGAGATGGGGTCTGTGTTCTCTGAAGCTCTTTGCAGCCTGTTTGGGTGCTTGTTTGTTACCTTCTAGGCTCCTGTATATCAGCTGCAGGTGTGGTAGAGGAATGGTCTAACCACTCAGCAGCATGAGTCTCTAGTCTTGGCAGTGGCCCTTGAGCTCTTGGGGTGCCTTGCAGTTGCTGGGGCAGCGGTGATTCACCAGGTGTACAAGCTGGGGGTGGCCAGCACAGTTTGGGGTGTTTCCTGCTCAGAAGATATTTCTGCCTCTTTGCACTCTGCTGAACGGAAATGCAAGGCCTGGGCCCCTGTGGTTGTTCCTGTGAGTACCTGCTGTGACTCCAGTGTTGGGCCCAGCAGTAGTGAGCTGGTCTCCCTGCTGCTCTCAGAGGAGAAAGCTGATGGGAGGGCAAGTGGGTTGTGAAGTGGGGAGGATGGGCTGGAAGATGGGAACATGACCTGGAGGGAGAAGCAAAAGGAGAGTAAGTTGTATGCAGCTGTGGAGATAAATAAAGACTTGGCACCAACTGAGGGAGAGCTGGAAGCAAGCAGGGATTTTTGTAGGCAGTAGGTTAGGCAAGCAAGACTAGCATGAAAGTGACAGCAGTAAATCAGATGGACTGTTTGACAGCAGAAGTGAGTATTGGGGATTTTGCTTGTGCTGGGATGTCATTTCACAGAAGTTCTGAAAACTTAATACAAAATTGGGGAGCTCTGAGTTATCTAATACTGAAGTACTGCTAAGAGAAAGTCAGATCCTAGTTCAGGCCCCTGTGATGGGAGATGTCTGTCCAGTGAGGGACATACACTTAAATCTTCTCAAGTTCCTGTCCTTTATGTTTGCACCTGGAGGTATTTCTTTTCATCTCCCCAAGTCAGTGGCTCCTTTAGACCGTAGTCTCTCAGCGCACTGATTCCTTGTGTGCTGAATTGTTACATAAGTCAAGCGTTAGTTGATTGAAGTTGAATTCACTTAACAACATGGGATTGGCTGAAGTGAGGTTGCGAGTCCATTGAGTCACAATGGTGCTGTTCCAAGTTATGGAATTGGACATACAGAAATACCTGGATATACAAAAAGTTCAGGGTATACAGAAACCTATAGCGTGTACCACCAAGACATGGAATAGAGGGTGCTGCAGGCAGCCTTGGGCTCACTGCTGTTGCATCAGGAGAAGGTGGGTAGATTCAGAGCAGTGCTGAGCATCTCCATGGACCAGAAGAGGTGTTGTGTGATGTGACTTGGCACACTGCAGAGACCTTGCTCTGAGCTCAGTCCTCACTTGAGAGTGGCTGTCGGGTCCCTGCCTTAAGGGACATGAAGCCTTTTCCAGCAATCCCATGGAAGCACATACATTTGCTGTTGAGACTCAATTGCTTCATTCTGAGAGCCCCTGGGCACTCAGGATTTGGCCATAAATGTCCAATATGTGGATGCCACAGAGCTCCAGATAATGACATTAAGTGGGTTCCTTGTAGTGTCTGGATCTGGTTTCGTAAAGCCCAGCAGTGCGTGTCCTTTGGCTTGCACAGAAGATTTGTCCATGATACACTGATGATGCAAAATCATTAGGGAGAGAGGGAGAGGACAACTCAAATATAAA
Organism: Zosterops lateralis; assembly: GCF_965231275.1. Lineage (NCBI taxonomy): Eukaryota > Metazoa > Chordata > Aves > Passeriformes > Zosteropidae > Zosterops > Zosterops lateralis. The sequence goes on along the minus strand of NC_139766.1, from coordinate 23,838,005 downwards.
TGTGTATTTTTGCTTCCTGCTTATAGGGTCTTTGAGGCATTTTAATCCATTTTTATATGATATTGTGTTACGGGGATTGTTATTTAACTGTTATTCATTATGTTGATTATTTTATATGTACATATTTTGATACATTGGACTGATTTATTACATAGTAAGAGTACTTCAAGGCTTTTGCTTGAAAATGATTTTCAGAATGAAACTGTTTCTTAATAAAGCTATTTAATCCTAAACAATAGCACAGTTTAACTAAATGCATTTTTCCTGGTTTTTTCACTTTTGAATTGAGGTTCTGCAGAGCTCAATTTAAATTTCAAACACTGCATCAGTTATTAACTTGGACATCATTGCAGGGCACTGAGAGAGGAGCAGCACTGTCATAATCTAAAAGTCAGAACTTTAACTTTGTGGAGCACATTTTTTGTTTGCATGTAACTGATGAATACTCTAAATCAAAGGTTATGGCTTTTACTTCTTGAAAGTGGATTTTAGGCACTTTTCTGAACCTGAGAATTTTTTAGTAAGAACAAAGGACCTTATCCCTCCTCTCCTACTCAAAATGAAAGCCAAAAAAGCACAACTCAGATTGGCCAAATAATTTTTATATTCGAATACATTCCCATTCAGAGCTTAATTTAATTTTACTTGTACTCTGTAAGATAGAGACAGTCAAGTTATCCTGGTCATTTTGGCTGACATGATTCTTGGCTTTGCTTAAATTATTGATTATAGCGAGGGGAGGGACTTTGCAATGAGAACAGCTCTCTCACTAATAGAACACTGCTCTCACTAATAGAAGCCTTTCACTAAATCAATTTCTACCATTCCTGCAATGCACCTTCGGGAAGTCAGAGGTTTGCAGCCTTAAGAAGAATTTTGTCTTTGAAGAGTGGATCTTTGCTTTGCATTTTTTTAAACTTTTCATGCTTATACAGGCAGCTGAAGAGAAAAAAAATCAACATAAATATATTTCCAGGGGCTGGTCTGCAGGATGAGGGGCTGCTCTGGTTCAAAGTTGAACTGATTAAATCTTGATTTGATTGTCATCTAAAAGCTTGTGGGCTGAAAATACTGTTTTAAAAGCTTGTCTCCTAAGCAGAGTCAGTCAGAAAATACATCAATGTCTTGCAAGCTGGAATGAATTCAGTGGAGGATGCAGTATATGCACACATTGCTGAAATCCATGTATAGCCATCTCTCTTATTTTTTCTTGGCTTATTAGAAAATGCAGTCATTTATACAGTCAACATGGGGTGTTTTCTCTGTTCCATTTACTGGCAATTGAACAGGGATGGCTTCTCTCCCCTCCCATCTAAACTACCATTCCTGGTTCTAATTAAGTGAGTGTCTGTTTAAACACAGCAGTGTATTTTCTTGTATTTGAGTTGGAGATGCTACACTGAAGGAGACTATGAAGCTGTTGGGAGATGTATGTAGCAAACTTAAAGGATGCTGGTAGCAGATCAGTACATGTTGAACTATACAGGAGCATCTAGTAACTGTAAGTAACACTTCTATTTTACTTTTTCATAGGTTGACAATGCCACTTAGGACTGGATACTGAATGCAATTATTTTATCTGTTGATAAAAATTCTCCTCAGTGGAAGATCAGCTGGGTTCTGACAGGTTAGGTTGCAGCAGTATCTTCCTGGATGCTCATTATTTCAGTAGTGAATTGACAAGTGATGTTTCATACTTGTGATCCATAGAGCTTGAAGATCTTTACATAGATTTAATATACATCGAAAACCAGACTTCTAATTTCTCCTCTACATGCTACAAATTCTTCCTCTGTGTTTCTCTTGTAGTCAAAGGGAAGAAAAAAGTATCTCTAAACAGTGTAATAATGGTACCACTAGTCATTCCCTAAAGTTCAAAGTAAAAGAACTTTTGCAATACTGAATGTGGGTTTGGGGGTTAGAAAGATGAGATAGTTTATAGCCAGTATTGAGTTGGGACCTGTCAAAGAATCTCGACTAATATCTTGGATATTTTGTTTTGTCCATCTTGCCAGCTCTAAATAAATCAATTTGTGGAGGTAGAAAATGATGTCTTATTGGAAAGCTGACTCAGACAAAATCTTTACACAACTTTTTCTCTTTATTACAGGGGAACTGTAATTAAATAGCACAACTGTATTTGCTACTTACAGAAACAAACTAATAATAAGAAACAGTTTGGTTTGGCTTTTGTAAAATTATTTGAAATTTAGTTAACTTTTTTATCTTTTGTGGGTAAGCTAGCATTGTTTGTTACACTCCAGCTGTAGCAGAATTTAAAGATAACATTTAGTGTTGAACTCAAATTATCTTCTTTTTCTTTTGTGCTTAACTAAAACAAAATAATGAGTCTCCCTTTTTTGCCCATGGAGGCTGTCAGTGGATCAACTAAGGAACTTTGTAATCTCCTGACTACATTAATTTCCTTTGGTTAATTGTGCTGAAACATAACTAAAGCTTTTTTTTTTTTAACAAAGATATCTGAAAAGTAGGAAGATGACGTCAGAACAACAGGGATTTCAGGGCAAAGCTTCCACTGACATGGAAAAGGAAGTTTATTTCATTTTTCTTACAGGATTGTTTTTTTCCCACTAAAATGGGTGTGTTAGGCTTTGTAGAATCATATTTCCTATGTGTATTCAGGGTAAGTATAAGAAAAAAAACTTTTATACAATATCAACATCAGAATTAATGTATGATCATTAACAGAAGATTTATTTTCTGTAGTTCTCTTGATTTCATCTCACCAGGTGAATTCTCTCTTTCAGAACTATAATCCAGATTTCTGTACTTTGAATATACCGAACTCCTATTACCTAAGATTTTCTAATCTTACAATGACTTCTCAGGGAAAATGCTGCATCTGAAAAGAAGCTGCCTTAGGAATAGTAAGACAGTGAAAGTTTCTCCATTTTATGTTCCTCCCGGTGGCTTCTGTCCACATCCACTTTAAGTTTCAAGAAGCTTGGTCAGAAAATTGTGAGGCACAGTCCAGTGTATTCAACACTTCCTGAAGGAAATCACCTTTTTTGATGGATAGGTGTCTCTGACTTGAGGGAGACTGTTGTTAATCTGAGACAAGCTTCAGCTGTTCCGAAATAAAACCAATTGAGTAGTGACTCTACTTAGTTGTGGTTTTCCAGGAATGATGCAGAAGAGTGGATTTTCTCTCTGCTAGGAGTAAGTGGAGATGTTACCTATGTGTTCAACCGATGAATGAAGTTCACTATTTCCAAATTTTGTTAACATCAGTGCAATAGCTGTCAGACAGTATCAAAAAAAACCCCACAGGCAAAATATACCGGTTTAAAAGTTGCATTCCCTGTAGACAACACTTGAAAAATACTGTAATAGTAATTACTGGTTGTATTTTAAGTATTCAAATGTACAACAGAAGCTTTATTGTGGGTGAAGGAATACATCTAGTATTTGCATAGTAGACCTATTTTGTTTTGCTCTGCAAACCACCCCATCTGCAGGCAGGACAAATGGACAGATCAAGCATTGGAAGTAGAAGGGAGGGGAGGGAATTTTCACATGTTGCTCCTTTATTAGTAATACATTTCATTTTACGTTCTCATTCTTGTTGCACTGGAATACTTATAGATATGATGCATTTATAAAGGCTTAAGTAGAGATGAATGACTTCTTCAGTATATGCCAGTAAACCAACTAAAAAGTTCTTCTTAGAACCAATACACTTTGTCCCAAAATGGGAGTTTAAAACAATGTGTATTCAAAAGCAAGAAAAAAAAATTCAGGTCATTGTTTATCTTTCTAGGGTTAAGTATTCATTTTAATTTTGTTTTTTTCAACTTTACCTTCTTTTGACAGGAAAACGTGGGAGATTCTGTGGGTTGTAATGAGAAGTTTTTTGAATATTTGTTGATTTGGGTTTGGTTTTTTTTAAGTGGACAAGCTGCAATTTTCCCACTGATTCCAGGAGTTAGGGAGTTAAAAAGTTCTAGACATCACAAAACACAAAATCCTAAAAAATTCTGTCAAAAATGCTGAAAACAAGTGTGAGTTCAGAAGAGCAGTATTTCATTTCCTCGGCGTTTTAAAAGTAAACTTTTTGAAAGGAATGAACCTTGCAGCTTGAATTCTGTAGTAATGAACAAATCAACCAGCTCATTTGGTAAAACACTGAAGGTCTTTTGGTGGGATGTGGTTTTCTGATTTGCTGAGGGGTAAGATGGTGGTCAAAGTTTAAAAAAGAGAGAAAACTGTTTTCTCCTTCTGGTAACATTACTGCAAAAGGGTCAGTGTAAAGGCCACCAGATCAGGTTATTTTGACTTCTATTTTATTGTTTTACAGATGCTATGTCAGGATTATGTGTTTTCCTGGCCACAATTTTATCTGGTCTAATCGTATTTTCTGGTGGCAAGATTCACTGAGAATTTGTTATCAGTGCATAAACCGAATTTCTGGCTAGCATCTTGCTTACAGCATGTTGCTGTCACCTCTCCTTTCTACTTCTGAAATTTTCTGGAATGCAAATAATATCAGGACAGTGAGACTGTAAACACTTACTGACATAAGAGCTTTCTGGAACTGTAGTAATTGTTGTGTGTAAAAGCATTTAGTGCAGGCGGTGCAAATTACCTCTCCACAGTAGTTGTCTCTGCACTGATCACTTCCTCAGTAGTTCAGCTATGTTCCCCTTTCCTTATTCATGCAGATATTTAAGACCAACTGTTCTATTTGTCTATAAATAAAATTATATTTGTGAAATGGTGATGCATAATTTGATATAAAAGTAGTAAATTCTTCCTTTTGGATACATTTTAATATAAATCGGGTCAAGTGTGAAAATACAATAATATTCAGTCCCATAACTCCTGCATTTCTGTTGTCCCATGAGATTATTCTGTATCTCAGGATAGGAAAAGGTACAAAGGTGTGTACTTTTGTATTTATGAGAATAAATTTATTGTTTATTTTCCTGCTAGGAATATATATCTATATTTATATATAAATCCCTTAGAGGAAGCTTGGATATATTAGTTTGAGAGTTCTCACATCAGATGAGGCTTTTTAATCTGGTCTAGTATAATTGCTGTGGTAACCTTTATCAAAATCTTTCAATGAAGTTGTTAGTTCCACTATTTCCAATGTAAACTAATATAGTAAGTGGAAGGCAGAGCTTTTACAAGGGTTGCAGTGGTTTCAGCTCCATGTTGTACATAATCAAATGGCCCTATATACCAGACCTTAGATTCATGTAGTTCTTTGTGGGTCACTTCTTCAACAGGGATCAGTAGCAGAAACTTACGGCTTTGCTGAAGACAAAAACAGGGCTAGCATAACGTGGTCCTCCCCCTATTATACCTGTTTCACTTTCAGTAATTGATAGTTTCAGGACTTTCAGACTTGATATGTCATTCATGTTATCTTCTTTAATTGCCCTTGATAGACTTTTCTAACAAGAATTGGTTTAATAATTTTTTTTCTCATTTGTATTTCTAGCATCCACAACATCCTGTGACCGTGAGCTCCATAATCCAATGATGTATTATATGAAAAAGTATTTCCTTTTGTTATAAAATTGCTCTCCAATAATTTCATTAAATGCCTCTTGCTTTTCTGTTTTAGGAAGCAATAAATAACAGTGAATGATGATTTCCTTTCCATCCTTGCCTTCTTCCCACCATTCATGATTTTACAGATTTCTCTGACATCCTCTCGTTCTCCCTGTTATTTAATCTCTGAGCTGGAGAGCCCTATTTTACTCAATGTCTCTTCCTGCAGAGAGATTTTTATCTGTCTGCCTTTTCTAATTCTGCTACATCCATTTTTATAGTAGGGCACGTGAAGTGCATGCACTAGTCCTATGATAGTTCAATCCTACATTAAAACTGTAGGCATAAAGACTTCTATCTTGATCTTGGTTCCTAACATGTAACTTCTTCAACTGCCAGTGAGTATTAAAATGCTACCTTCAAAAATCTTTGTAACCTGGATGCTTCCAGAGTGGCAAAAGGTAATTAATTGCTTGCCCTTGTATATGAGGATTTGAAGTAAATAGAGTAACAGTAAAGAAACTTGTAAGAAATTGATAAAAAGAGGAGATAGGTATGTCTGTCTGTTGAAGAAAACAGAAAGGTGAAGGTTGTGCATTAAAAACAGCTCTTGAAAATGTGTATCCTAAAACTGTAGGATCTATCTGCAGTCTTTTGTTTTTGCTCAGCAACAAAAGTGAATAGAAATCCAGAAAGGGCACTCTTCTCATCCTACATAACTGGTTTTCCAGCTTTCCAAGACCACCTGCATTCCTCTGACATGTCCACAAATTTTAAGGTTTCCATCAAAGATTAACTACTGTTTTCAGTTGGGGGAAAGGACCATTCTGTTGCTTGTGCATCTCTTGTTTTACTGTTTGTAAATGTGATGAGAGTCAGCTGTTTGTGATGACAAACATTTTGAGATTTCTTAACACCAGAAGGTCTTTTCCGCAGCGCTTATAGAGCTCAATGGTTTGCAGTTTATCATACACTGGAGATTTTGTATATTGTTTTCCTGTGCTTTGGCATATTTTTATTCTTACCAAGCAGGTGTTTCTGTTTAGGGGTATTCCATCTCAGGGTTCACAATAAAGAAAACTTCTCAAGCTGTGCTCTGGGCCTACACATCTTTAAGGAAAATTTATCCTCGCTTTCAAAGCATCCATTTTGCTAATGGGCTTTTAGTTGAAGGTGGTACTAATTGCAAGCGAAATTGTCTTGTGGTTCTGTGGAATTTTAAAATTAATCCCTTCATTTTTCTCTTTCAAATAGTGTCTGGCATAGGACCCTGGCTGTTGTGTGTTGGGTTTGTTCCTGGCTATTGTTTGCTTACTCAGACTTCCCAGGGTGATTTAGGCCACAGTTATTTTTTCTGAATTTTCTTCTAATTCCTGCTAGTGCTTATATCAGAGATACCATTTGTATCTCCTTAAATGCAGATTTTTAAGTGTAGCTTTAGTTACATATATGAATTTCCACTCTGTGAAAAATACAGAATTTTAGTACTGGAGTACCATGAAGTAGATACAAGAATGAAAATACTGGTATTTCTAATGCTAAATGGATGCTTTCAAAGATGATTAACATCTATGAGATTTCTTAATATCAGAAGGTATTTGGACAGCATGACTAGAGATTTAATAGAAAATTGATATACCACTGTAGTGATGTGAAATACTTGAATAAACTGCAGGGCTAAGAGACCCCTGTGTGCTATCTATCAACATGCTTCCCTTGCCCACTGCCAGCTCCTCTGGAGCTTCTATCTGCTGTCAGAAGCCCCTGCTCATAAAACCTTCCTGTTGTAAATGTTATACGTTGCACTTCATCTATGGCTCCATTCCATGCAGGAAAAGACTTAGTTCAACTGAAGCAAAATTACTTTTGAAAAGGTTAAAGTTGTTTCGTTGTTGGCTTTTTTTTTATAAAAGCCTCAAAGTTTGAAGGCTGGGAGGTGAAGCTTGAGTTCACCATTTTACAAGCCCTCAGCGTGGACTGGAGCTGCCTGAGGTACTCAAGCTTCCCCCTTAGTGTCTCTCACTGCAGGCAGTTCTTGGCCCATGTGCTGCTTCCTAGGCTTGTGCAAAACTTCACACTTATGTATCTCTGAGTGGATTTTCACCATAATAAATTCTCCCATCCCTTCAATATTGTAGCAACATGATGGGGACATATTAGGTCTATGTTGGTAAAAAAACCAGGAGCCTTCAGTTTGCTCTCTAATGCACATTTCACTACAGCTTTAAAGTGGCAAACTAATCCATTATGTAGATTATTAAAAGTCACATTCCGGCTTTTACTAATAGTACTAAATTGAGCAAGTTTTCCCATGCTAGGAAGGGCAGTCCCATAGTGTAGGATGGAAGGGGATTCTGATGTGTAGTCACACTGGATGTATAGTCACTACACTGATGTATAGTCACACTGGCTGATCTCTGTGCACTGTGTGTTTGTCTGGTGTTTGAGTGCAGGGAGCCTGCACAGACCTCGAGTCTGGGCATGACTCCTGGAGAGTTATTTTGTGCATCTCGGACCTCTCCTCCTACGCCTCCCTGACTTTGTTTAAAACGAGGCTTGCACTCTCCTACCTCACAAGGTTGGTGTGAAGATAAAGCAGTCATTTTTGTGGCATCTTAGAGCCTCTGCTGCAGTATGTGAACTGAAGCATGAGCAGAGCTTGCATATGAGAGGGGAAATGACTGTTCTTGCAAACTTTTCTTTTTTTGGTGAAGTAAAACATTTAATTTCAGACAGTAGCTCCATTGTAATTCAATTTTATGTTCTGTTTTTACTGAATCATTAAATATCAAAAAATATTTTTCTAACGTATTTACACAGTGCTCTAAATTAAACTGTCAAAGAAAAGCAGATTTAGTCAAGCCACCAGTTGAATTGTATATCTGTGCCATTGGGCAACTTCACTTGCTTTTAATTAGCCAGTCATATGCACAAAACCACTAATGAGCACATTCCTAAAATTTCAGAGTATATCAATATATTTATACAGGATATTCTCCAGAGAAGTACAGTTCTTTCTCTGCATGGACTCCTGAAATCAATAGGCCTCATTATATTTTAGATGAAGAAAATTACCTTTGCCCAGTACCTGATTTCTAATGCAAATATTTTTTATGCAGTTCCTTTTCTAAAATGGAGGGGGAAAATGGTGACTGCTAGTCAGATTCTTTCTTCCATACTCTGCCTTACTACTTGTGTCATTCAGATTAAAGAGGCACTCACTGACATCACCAATCCTCAATTTAAACTATTGAGCATACAACAGAAATAGAATAGAGAGGATAGAAAGCTGTTCCTGAGTTCAGACAGATGGGATTAAAAGTGTGGAGTCCAACCTTGTTTCCATTCTTTAGTACCAGGGATCGGTGGCAAGTGTATTGGCGGGATTAAGATCTGTTCCTCTGTCCTTCATGGCTTGTACCAAGGTAAGAAGCACTAGCTACTTGCAGAAAATGTAAGAGAGATGGGAACCATTTGTGTCTACAGCCAGTCCCAGTAAAATGGAGAGTGACAGGCTGGGAGATATTGAGCTCTGTTTGAAGCTTGCAAAACAAGAATGTTAGTTGTAAGTAAAACATATGGTGCAGGAGTTCCTTTGTGGAGAGTTGAAACTGTTGAGGTGACCCTACTGCCGTATACCAGACATTGGCACAACAACCCCTCCTGCTCTGCAGGCATCTTGAAGTCAGAAGGACATCTATGTTAAACTTGAGTACTTTTTGTGTCAGTATTATAGACTGAATCTTTCTGTTTTGTGAGAAAATTCCAGATTATATTTGTTCATTGCCCAAAATTAATGTTTTGTTCTATGGATGGTTTGATACTAGCATACTAATTCGCTTTGAGAAGCCAGGAGAATCAGACTCTCTATTTTAAGAAAGAAATACATAAATCCAGAGCTGCTACCAACATAATTTTGCCAGTTTTTCTACCAAATGCTTGGCTGCTGTTGTGACAGATAAATTTTGTGAAGGGAAGGAGGGCTGGACTCCATGCTTTCCCTTGGTGTGCTGTGCAGTGTGCCTGCTGGTGTGATAGTGCATGCACAGGCTTCACTGGGTGAGTCTAGCAGTCCCTTGGGTGAGGTGGTCATTTAATCCTTCCTCTTTAGACCAGAAAACACCCTGCTCCTAAAACAAGATGAAGTAGTTAAATAGGTTATGAACCTAGAACATGAGACCATATGGTGCAGTTCTGCTCTCTGTGGAGAATGGCATGGGAAGAAGAGATACTATGCAAAAAATAAAATCAGAAAAGCAGATGCATATTGCTGCTGGACTGGTTTAGCCCTGAAAGTTAACTTGCAATACCATTTTTAGTAATTTGTTAATGATGATAATGAAAATGCTCTTGAATAGCTCTTGATGAACTATTTGCCACTCAGAGTCCTTTGAGGTGAGGAGGTCGTTTGGGTCACAATCACACAATAAGTGATCACAGTAGATTCAGACCAAATTAGAGGTACACAGTCTGCTGTGTTTTGGACTACTCTTTAGGTAAAAACTTTTGCCATCTAGTGGAAGGAATAGAGAATTAGTATTTCAAATAAGCTAGAAAGCCACTTATGCTGGTTATATTCTTTACTGTGAGGGTGAGAGCACTGGAACAGTCTGCCCAGAGAGGTTGTGGAGTCTGCTTATCTGGAGATATTCAAAACTCGCCTGGATGCAGTCCTGTGTAACCTTTTCTAGGTGTACCTGGGGGATTGGAAGAGATAATCTCCAGAAGTCCCTTCCAATCCCAACCATTCTGTAATTCTGTGATATGCAAAATGTATTTATAAGTTATTTATAGATCACTTGCCAAACAGTATCAAATTATTCTGACTGCTTTGAAAATTAGATGGTAGAAATCTTCTAAGGTATTGGTGCACTTTGTTCAGATACTATCTTATTCAAGCACCAAGTTGGTGGAAAGGCCATTCATTTACATGCTGCCCTTACTTGTTTGGGACTCCTTTTCATTCCACTCCTGATGGTGCCTGCTTATTTTTTACTGGATCTTAGGTTGGCCAATATGCTTTGAATTCTGTGGTAGCTTGTTTCCTCCCACCAGTGGGATGGGGAAGAGAACTAGAAGAGCAAAAGTGAGAAGCCATGACTCACGATAAAGAAAGCTTAGTAAGGGAAGAAAGAAATAATCATATATAAAAAGCAATACAAACACTAGCACTAGCAGGCCAATGCCTAGCCTGTCTGCTTGAGGCTGAGAATAGAGATAATCTCAGGCCTATGCAGGCACTGCTCAGCCATTACTAAACCACTGGCATGTTTCTAGCACATTTGGTCACAAATGTAATGTGCAGTACCTTATCCCAATTCCAACCAGACCCAGTACCTCGTCTTAGTTGCCCAGCTCTCCTAATGTCCAGCACCCTAATCAAGAGATTGAGATCTTGTCACAGTAAAGTGGAAGAGCCATAGGATATGTCTCCAGTACAGCACTTTTCAGGTAGCCATTTATCAGCTTTTACTCAAGCTGACATGATCCTTCCTACATGTCTGTAACTTCATGTTGTCACCACTGCTTTGCCTGGCTAAACAGCCCCTGTCCTCCAGATGGGACAGAGGCTGGCTTCTTCCTGGTCCTTCTGTTGCCACAACAGCTCCCTTGAGAGAGCAATTCAGGTTGCCTCCAAGTCTTCCTTCCTTACTTTACCAGACTCTGCTTGTTTGGTGGCTAGGTGTTCTTGGTTGGTGAACAGGCTAGTCCTCTTGTCTTAACCTATTTTTTGCCCATTTTCCAGGAAAGAACATACCGACCTTTCCTCACAGTCGTACTGCAGTACTTTTCCCTAATGCTGCTGCTGTTAGTATCAACTCCTGTAAACACAAGCTGTGGTGCTGGCTTCTTACAGCTTTACCTCTGCATCTCTGACTGTATTCCCCCTGAGCAGACAACTTGGAGAGTTAAAAATTCTCCCATTTAAGAAGGAGAGCTAGTATCATCCATTGCCCTCATCCATGGCTGTCATCAACAGTTCTTCAGAGCCACTCTGCTGAATTCACTTGTCCTTGTTTTCTTTGGTAATTGTGCTAGTACTGTGGTCCTTTTATCAGCAACCTGGGCTTTGGTCATTGAAAGGGGAAATAAGCCAAGACAGCAAAACTAGTGGGTTTAGTTGTGGGGTTTGGATTTTTTTCCTGGATGTTAACAAATCTGCTTTCCTCTCCTTTCCATTAGATTAGTCATCTCTGCTTGAATGCCTCTTATGCTTGCAGCAACTCAGTTATACAGCCAGACAAAGACCACATCTCATGCAAAGGAAAAATAGTACAGGTGATTCATCCCAAACCTTCTTAGGAATTCTGTGAAGTCAGTATTTTCTGATTATGGCTGATTTTACAATTGTTCAAAAGAGAAAATCATTTTGGCACAGACAGAGTCTGGTATATGCCTGTAAATCCCACGTTTCAAGCATGTTTTCCTGGAAAGTGTTAGAGAATCTTCCTTTCCCTCAGTGCATGTGACTGGTGGCTGGTTCAGCAATTCGGCAAGGAGGATGACAGGGTTGTCATGACAACCAGTTACATGCTGTGAGCAAAGATGGTGACAAATGAACCAGCTTCTGGCTGGTTATCACTCCTTCTTGAGTAACGCTCCCCAGATTACACAGACGTGTCCGATTTATGATTATTTGACCTGTTGACTTGTATTTTTGCTGCTTTTGTTTCTGAGATAGCATTCATGCTTCTCGCAGTGATGCTGAGGCGAGGCTGCCTGCTGGCTATCATTGGTGTGAATCATGCAAGTAGGTGAAGCTGTTGATTTTGCCGGAGTGCATAAAAAGTGAGAAGTTTCTTTGGAGACTTCAATAAAACCAAACAATTTAAACTTGCACATTGAGCCCACTGCAGGAAATAGATGGGATAAAAATATACATGACCTATATTTTTTCTGTTGTGCTATTGAATGGAGAGTGCTCATTAAATTTTTCTTGCCCCCAGTCATTAATACAAAGTGGTCTTCTCCCTTCAATGCCTGACTTGATTTTCAGCATGCGTATGGGATGGGGAGGAATATACTTCCCTTAGGATGAAATCCTAGATCTGCTGAAGTCATTGATGTCTCTTCAAACAGACTAAGTTTCTGTGGCCTTCTTTTCCTTTAGTTTTGCTTTTATTTAGATGCAGAAGTTGGAAGTAAACCATTTTCATTTCAAGATTTTAGAACTTCAGAAAAGAAAATATTTTCCCCCACCTTTTCCTCCTATTAAAACCTTTTTATCCTATCTTCCCAGTCCCTTTTTGTGCTTCCCCTCTGTTGCCCAGAAGGATAGCATCTGTAATATACATGTGATATATTGGACAGCTCTTCATTGTGTTTCAGCCCAGCAGTGAAGACAGACATCAGATGTCAAGTTAGTGATTTCCCACTGGTATTCAAACACCGGGTCAACATTTTGAATACTGTTGCTGTCCCATTCTCTGCAATTTTTGACATAGGAAGCTTTGATGCAGACCTCTTGTTAGAGACGAGGTGCTTTTCAGTTTGAATTCTTCATTTATATTGTGCATCCACTGCTGAAATGTGAACAATGGGACAGCTAGAGATTCAGAAGTGACTTTACAGATTCATTATTTTTTTTTTACATTTGGAAAACACTGAAAGTGTTCCTGTTTGTACCATCATGCTTCCAGCCTGGACAATGAACACACCTTTTCAGTTATTCTTTTTTACTGTGGAAGTATCCATTTGAGACAGTGATAGGCAATTGCAGTCTGGATCAAATCCAGTGTTGGGATGGTGTCCCTTTTCTTCAGAGGATCTTAGCAGAAGAAAAATTGTTACAAAACCATCATAAGAATTGAGATAACTAAGCTAGAAGTACAAAACAAAAAAAAGATATCTTTATCTCTGTACAGTGTGGGTATTTTATTACTTAACCTATTCAGATAGCGTAGATCAAGTGTTTGCAAGTGTTGTTGAGCCTTGCAGACAAGCAGTCTCACTTGGGCATTCTGCTCCCATGCAGTGAAATAAACCCTCTTTAAGCTAGAAAGACTGACTGAAAGTCTAGTGCTTCCACTAACTCCAACGGAGCTGCATTTGCATTAGCCAGAGGCTGTGCACTCCTATCTGCTGCTACTCCTTCCAAGGAGGCAAAATGAGATCCCTCTGTTGAAATGAATACCTGGAAAAGCAAAGCATGTGTCCTTTGAATGATGCAGTGATACTTCTTAGATTTCCCTAAATATATTTTCTGTCTTAGTATGACTACCTTGATGCTGTCTCCCAATTTTCAAAAAATGTGATTTTATGTGAAATAACAGTTAAAATTGTCCTGTGGCATAGGAGCTATTACTGTACTGCACCTCCCAGGAACAGAACTTTCAGCACTCTGATAACTCTGTGCAGCATTTTTACAGTCTCTGTTTTGAAGTCACATATACTGTCAAACTGAAGCTCTTTGGGGCTGCATTTCCTCTTGCTCAAGAGTACTCTTTTTGTCCATAAATTAGTGTCCTAGCCATGCTGATTGGTGGGGTTTATTTTCACCTGAAGAAGAGATGAATGTGCAAAATACAGGTCTGTTTTTCCAAGTACAACTCCCAGTTCAATACAAAATTTATTGTGTTAGACATGTTGCCTTACTTTAGAGTATTTTCTTCAGGAAGGAAGTTTGCTCCGCCTTCAGCAAACTAGGTTTCCTCATGCACAAGGACCTAAGCAGAGAGGCACTGACTCTCTGTCCCCACACCTTGTTTATGACAACCACCAAGTTCTCATGGAAGTAGAAATAATACCTAGCTGCTGTGCAACAAAAATTACATGTTTTGAAATGTCATGCCATTGAATGGGGTCATTCAAATTCAGAGGAAAATTATTTTACTACCTGTAATTCCACATTCACAGTAAAGCCACAGCCTACTATTCTGTAGTAGGTCTCTGATGTCTCAAGCACATTCATCTGTCTTGTTAGATTTTGTATGTTGATGCTTATTTTGTTGTATTTCTTGTGCTGGTATCTCTTGTGAAGCTGCATTACCTTTGACTTGCACACTGAGTGCTTTCATCTGTTAGGACAGTCAGTGCACCAGGGAGGCTTTATAGCTCATGCTAGTAGTGAGCCACAGCCGGTGAAAAGGTTATCCCAACAGTCTGCCATTCTGCAGCATGGACTGCGACACACATATGTTTCTTTTCTTTTCTCAAGCAGGTTTGCATAGCAAACATGAGGCCTGGTGTTTCAGGATGAGCACATGCCCTCTGGTGCTGTCCTGTTTAGCCATGCTTGTCAGATAGTCTGAGGCCAGTCCCTTTGCGTGAGGAGCAGACGCACACAGACATAGATCAGTCATCTGGTGTGGGCAGTGCTGCTCTTTCAAATCCTGAGCTATGTTAATTTAAAAGGAATCTAATTCCTGTTTTATTTCTCAAAATATGAAGACATATTCTGGTGGATTTATTTTTGCTAGTGGATACATTTTCAAAATAAATTAATATTACTCAGCTAGGTGATATTTTCTTATCCCAGATATTTTACATAATTTCCTTCCAACAGTTTGTTCACATACAAGAGAAGAAATTCTCTCATAACTAATTGTTGCAGAAATGTTCTTTAAGTCTTTGAGTTAAAAATCTTATTTCTGCTGTGAGTTTTGTCTGCTTTTACTTCAAAGTAATTCTTATTTATGTCTTTCTGCTACTGCATGTCATTGCAACAATAAATAATAGTATGTTGACTCCTCTGTGTCTTTGGTTGATCAGTTTGAAATTAGTAGTTAAATTCAACCATAGCTTAAGATTTTCCTGGCTGTGTGTTTGAGTAGCTGTGTATGTATGTACATCCATATGTATGTACAGCAAAGACAGAAGCTGTGCCTAAACTTTAAACTTAAACTGGACTTGCAGATGTTGCAAACATCTGCAATACTTCATTGTGATGTTTAGATATTTGATCATGCTACTTCTTGCATGATGTGGCCCAAATTGTGGAAAGTGTTTTGCATTTATTTGCCTTTTATGTGGTTCAGAAGAATGCAGTCGATTTATTCAGTTGGAAAACAAAAGTGGGCAAGGTTGAAGATGAATAGGCTTTAAAACATCTATGACCTTGGAGTCAGGAACTATGTACTTGAATGCCATAGAGGCCACAACAGGAGACATTTAAAAGCAAATATTTAGAATATTTATGAACTTCTGGAACTGATTATGGTAATGTTGTTGATTTCAGATTTGGGCTGTAGGTGAGACTTTTGAGGCTTTCTATTAAATTTGAGTGTAATGATATCATCTAGCATTTCGTCTCTTGCTTAGGTTAGTCTTCAAGTGGTAAATCAGTAATTTAAGAACTTTTTAAGTGGCTAAGGGGAAGAAATAGTCTGGAAGAAAGTTATCATGAAATTTTTGTGTCTGTTTGTGTGTATGTGCATAAATTTGGGTACCAGAAATGAGAGAGACTCAGAAAAAAGCACCCATAAGAAAGTTCCTAGAAGAAGGTTTGAAGGATAGACTAACAAGGAACTTTTAATTCCAAAAAAGTATTAAGAGCAGCAGTATAACAAGAAGTTTTTAATCTGTCATGTTACATTGAGCCTCAATAATTTGGTATGTTTTTCTGGTGGTGGTTTGCACAGGAACTGTAAAACCGCAATACCAGGTGTGCAGACCCATGCAAGAACTTTGTGTCTTTGTGTGATTTTTTTTTTTTTCTCACTTGTTCTCAGCAGATATATGGAGTGATCAGTCATTTCAGACAGATCCAGACTTACCACCTGGTTGGAAAAAAATAAATGACATTGCTGGGATCTACTACTGGCACATACCAACAGGAACAACTCAATGGCAGCGTCCTGTGTCCATCCCAACAGATCTCCAGGGCTCACGGGAAGGATCGCTTGGTTCCATTACTCCATCTCCTACTCCAGAAACTGAGGTAACCTGCTGTGTCTTCTTGTGGGCTACATATTGTAAGGAAAATTGAAATAACTTTTTGAACTTGTTAGCTAAACTGGCCTGATAATGTCCCAAAATGTAGCTACTTGTTGGTAATACATTGTAAGTATCGATTCTCTATGGCACTTTATAACAGTTGTGCCTGATTAAACACCCTAAACTTTGGATGTGTTGGATGAAATCAGACATGTCTCTGATAAATTAGGCAGTGCCTGATGAGTGTGAAACTTTGGCAGTTCTGTAGCAAAGGCTGAAGCATTGCTGCAATATATGGATACAGGATACATACAATTTTTGCACATGATAGAAGACTTTTGGCTGTGCTCTTTGTTTGCATCTTCTTTTTGGCTCATTTGGTAGGAGTATCACAAAAGACATATGAGTCTTCATTTGAGACACTAGTTCCTTTACAGGGTAGTTTCTACTGAATAAACATGTAGTGTTCTCAAGTGTAAGTCTCTGTACATCCTAACAGTACCAACTATCTATCAGTGTTGCAGTCAGGCTTTAACTAGAAACAGAGAGGTAAACTCTGTCCTCCACATGTGCTGAAAGAGCAGTATGTGTGGTACTGCCTTTTAAAATAATGCTTTCAGGCACAATCCAAGGGTTTGTTTTGTGTCATGTAAGTAGAAAAATAAAATCAATTCTCATAAAGAAGAGTATGCTTCAAAAAATACAATCACTTTGTTTTGGTATGCTGGGAAGACTTTTATGGAATCAAATACTAATATAAAATAAGGTTGGTTTAAAATTACTTTTATACTGAATTTTAAGAAAAATGTCCACAGCTCTGTCAAGGGAAGTCTTTGTACTGGCTCTGAGTTTTGGATCAGGCAATTCCTAGGGGGTTGGATTTTTAGTTTTTAATTCATTTAGAGAAAACATTTTTTCTGTTCTTGGTTTTGTTCATATATGCAACAAACTAACTTACATGAAAGTTAAGAGGAGTTAAGGACATTCAAAAACGTATTACCATATAGACTCTGAAACTTTTATCCTGTGTAGGCTTAAATATGTACAATCTTGTTTGTTATTTTAGAAAGGTTGTTCCCACATGTTCGTTAATGCTACTCATATAGTCTGCAAACTTGACCACAACATTTCATTTATGGTTTACATCAGTCAAGCTCTCATACTGTGCACCAGGCATGCTGGAAATAATTTTTGAGAGGATTCCTGGAGAAAGAACTGTAACTGTTACCCTTCTGGTAGAAAATAATAAAAAATTCAGAAATTCTGAATGCAAAGTGCTACATAAGTTTCTAGTATAAATTCCTGTAATGTACATGCGAAGGATATAACTTTACCATTATTATTTTTCTTACTCTAGAATGTAGAGAATGAGACTTTAATTAGTAAATTATAGATGGTTTTCACAAAAACCCAGAAATCAGTATGGTTGGTAAACTGCAGAGGAAAAATGGCATCTTTTCATTTGAAATATTTTTCTACTTCTGCTTAAAGTGTCTTTACAATTAAATTTTCGGACCTGCTGGTAATCTCTTACATGTATTTTTAACCTTTCATGATTCTGTTTGCTTTAAATGAAATATAGTTTCTAATTATGAATAATAGTCATTAATTCTCAGCAGCATCACAAGAGTACAAAATGTATGAATTATAATAACATAGATTTTAATGGATTACAGTATGGATGTATTAAATAAGACATACACGTATGTGAGTCCATAGTAGGTTCACCTAAGTTTTGCTATGGCAGTTCTAATTCAGCAAAGAATTTGTTCCAGCAAAGATTTATGCATAGACAGTTCTATGGCAGCACCAAGATCATATACTGTGCTGTAAAATGTGATCTAGAAAATAAGCACATCCCCAAAATTTGTATTAGTATGATATCATGTAGTTATTTTAATTGTAGATATAGGTGAAAGCATTTGCTTTTTGTTAGTTTCTGCATTCATTGGTAAGCATCTTAGTGTTATTCAAGCAGTACTGGCTTTTTGACTCAGTGATCATTAAGATAGTGTTCCAATACAATACCACCAGACTTAGAGTACTGGAGTTCAAAGCAAGAGCATGGATTGGGCTCAGGATTTTGTCCACTTCTAAATATTGAAACAGCTTCAGAGGCTCCAGGCATAGTTGGAGTTATAGCGAGTACTGTTAGAACAAGTCTTGTGTTTCTTGAAACCACAGATGCCAAGCTTTGTTAAAAGGAAGTGGAGGAAGAATCCTTACAAAACCCCAGTACAGAGCAGTTAGAGAGAAATTAGTCACAGTGTGTGTTTAAGAGGAATTTTTGGGGTTTAGTCTCTCTGCAGTTGGTACATGACAGCACTGTATCGTCTCCAAGTCACTGGCTGGCAATACTTGTTTCAGTTCCTTTTAACTGCACTGCTGCATACCCAAGTGCTCCTCCCTGGGAAAGGGTAATACAGATGTCTCTGATAAAGTCCATCTGACACTTCACAGAAGATTGGGAATTCAGTCCAAACTAGGGGCTCCCAAATGTCTTTATTCCAGCACTTCCACTGGCAGCATCACGTGTGGTGGAGAACTTCCACCTCCAAGCTGGGCCCATGTGTGAGCTGTGTACTCCTGGTTCCCTCATTGCTGCCTGTGCTTCGAGATTATGTGTTTTGAGAGGGCTGGTTTAGCTCATTCCCCCATTCTGGGTTTCTGTTGCTTCATTCTGAAAAGGCTGGGAAATATATAGGTTTTAGGCAGATGAAAGAGTATAATCAAGGATTGAAGACTGGCATGGGTAGCATTTCATATCTGAACCAATTGGCTTCCATGACTCCCTAAGAATACTGTATCTAAGTCACATTTGTCTGTAAAGCATCATATGCTAGTGTTGAAATGAGTTTATTTGGCCTCTTTCAGATTATTAATTTGTCAAACACCATTTAGAAACACCATCCCCCCCCCCCGCCCCCCAGAGTACCACCTTTTTACTCTTTGTCTTGTTTCCTTCTTTTTTTTCCTTCATTTTATTTTATTATGTCCCTGTCTCTTAAATAATGTAATATACAGAAGCTTTGCTTCATTTTATAGAATGTGGCTCACAGCTGAGGGCAGTCAACAAGAACAGATCAAGTCACCTATTTTTATGTTGTAGGTTACTCTGGATATTTAGCATAAAGAAAAACAGTTATTACTGTTAAACAGAGAATTAAAAAAAAAAAGGTAGGGAGAAATGATGCTGTAGTTCATAGAAATGGCAAAATGTCTTAAAAAGGAAAATAATGTGAAAATGTCTTTTACACGAAGTGCAAGGCAATTTTTTTCACAAGAGAATCAGTAAATTTCAATTCAAAGCAATTATGGGCTAAGCATTATGCAAAAATCCTGATTTAACAAAAATGCCAATAAATGCTAAATAACCTGTACCATTCCTTCCCTTCCTCTCCCTCAAAAGCATGAAAATGTTTTTTGGTTTTGCACAGCTGTTTAAATTTGACTTAGTTTTAGATCCCTCTTTACTCTTGTGTGTTGTCAAATTACTTTGTTTTTGAATCCTTGTCTTTTGTAACATTCTCTTCCAAATTTTAGAAATTTTGCTGCTTCTTTCCTATTTCCTGTGCAGAGATAAGGCTGTAGTGCTTAAGTTTCAGTAAGAACTTCTTTGACACTGTAGCAGAATCTGGTGATGGTAGTTGTGTCTTCTTATAGCCTAACTCATCCCAGGTCTTGAACACCTCTAGAAGTTCTTCTGTAGACAACGTAACCACTAACAGCTAGTAACAGCTAGTAATTAACGAGGGAGGAAAAGGTAACAACTCAGTTCGTTCAAAGACACATTAGAAAAGGGTTACTCCTGGGAGTTGTTTCTCACAAAATAATTCCTCCAGTGGGGATATATTGAGGATACTTCTGGGGTGAGAAGTCCACCCTGCAGGTTAATGCATTTGGGCCACATTAGTGGGTGCCACTTCACCTTGGGCCTGAGCTGGACAGACCAGCAGAGCTCATCTTAAAAGGGGAATTAATTTAAAGATCTCTTGATTTGGTGAAGCTATAAAGAGGTGGCTCTGGGTCTCCCAGCTATCAAATCTCCTGGCTTCTATTGAGAACTGTGGGAAATCTCTCTTGGTGAGACAGAGGAGAGAGGCACTCCAGCATCTGCTGTTCCTCTCAAGCTTTACAGAAAAGCCTGAACCTCAGGTTGCTTAGTGCTAAACACACTGCTACTTGCTTGACTGAACCACTGAACACCTCTGAAAATTTTTGAGAAACTCGAATGGATAATAAGAGGGTGGGCGCTTTGTTTGGTTTGAGGTTATTTTTCTTAAAATCTGCTAGACTTTTCAAAACTACTTTTTCAGCAAGAAATCTCTGCACTCCTTACTAATCCTCCTTCCCTTCCTTGCCCTTTTCTTGTGCTTTCTCTCTAGAGATATTTGATTTTTATTTTGTATGTATCTTATCCTTGTATATATTTTTTGTGTTTCAGTATTTCTAGTTCCAGTACTGTTAGGGTCTTTTAACAAAAGTGCCAATCAAATGGAAATCCTAATGTTTCCCCTTAATTGCTGTTGATGAAAGGCTGTAGCAGCTGTGGCCAACATTCATATTCAGATTCATTTTGCTTGCTTTTAAGATCATAGTTAAAAAGTAATTTCATTGTCTGTTCCTAATTTATATTAACTTTCCTTGTTTCAATCATTGTTTTGGTAAGTAACTGTTAGAGGCATGTCTTCCCTTCCCTTTCCTCCAAATGCCATGGTATAGTGGAGTAAGTAGTTGAAGTTTGAGGTGATCTGTTCCCTAACCCATCCTGTAAATATCAATGCTAACAACAGTGTCTTGTGTTTTTTTTCTTTTTCTTTTTTTTTTTCTTTTTTTTCTTCCTTTTTTTTTTTTTTTTTTTTTTTTTTTTTTTTTTAATCAATGTGCTTCTTCCTGTGTGAATAATTATGTGTCTAGAAACAGCCATGGAGTGATTTTGCTGTACTGAATGGGGGAAAGATTAATAGTGACATTTGGAAGGCAAGTATATTGTCAGATTTTAGAACCTTTACTACTATTACCCTTGTTTTTTGCATGGCAGTGGCTGTTTTCCCCTTTTATTTTTCCATGAATGTCATTCATAACCTAGGCCAAAGTGAGTGGGGGTACTGCTAGTGAAGTCTAGCTCACAAACATGCTGCCTCTTCTGATCTTTCCACTTGGAATGGATTCAATCTAAACTAGCAAGGCAACTGCCATGATATAACAAATAAGATGCCTGCACTGAATGAAATGCAGCTTGAAAAATATATATATCTATATATATATGCATGCCTCTTTTTAACTTCAGCCAGAAATACTATCGCTTCTTTGCAGGGAGGATTTAATTTCCCTTTGAGATAAGAAATAACATGATGGTGTACTTAATACTATTATAATAGTGTTAAAATGATACTAATAGCACTGCCTCTATCTCTAGGACCTACATGCAGCCACTGTGAACCCAGACCCAAGTCTGAAAGAGTTTGAAGGAGCAACATTACGCTATGCCTCTTTGAAGCTCAGGTACAGTGACTTCAGAAGTCTCAGTGAAATTACCAACTCCTTTCTGTGTTGTGCTGTAATTTTCATATGATTTTAAGACTGATTTTGTCTTTTGTTTTTTTTCCCTGTGTCACAGAAATGGTCCACAATCTGATGACGACGATTCTTGTAGCATCAACAGTGATCCAGAAGCCAAGGTCTGTATGAAGATCCACAGTGATAAGGCAATTAAAAATCAACCCCTTTAAGCATAAGCTTGCAAGGTGCAGAATGTCTCCTAAAGTTTTGAAATTCAGTGTACCCCTCCTCTTGGCACAGTGTGGATTGACCATGCAAGGCTAATTCCATCAAAGGAATTTGCAGATCTAAAGCTTCATTCTGTTGGGTCAGGAAAGTGTGACTTATTTTAAAATTACATAAGCCAGGAAATTGGATTTTAGAGCTCAAGATTCTACTGTCCAGCTGTAATAACTGTCCTCTTGCACAACTAAGTGAGTGTCTGTGTGAGAGAGGGCTCTGGTTTTTATTCTCTCTAGGTAGATTCCTGGGCATTCAGTGACAGAATTTGCTTTTTATTTTCAAGTTTGTCCCTTTTTAAAGTACTCTTCCTTTTTTATATGTCTGCTTCAACTTACATCTACTAACAAGGAAGTTACCTTTTAGAACAAGAAACTTCATGTTTTGGAAGAGAGAATGCAGCCTACTTTGAGGATGCAGTTTACAGAGAAAAATTAGATTGTTATGTGATGAAGCATCATAATTAAAGCTTTTACTATTGTAATCTAAGGGGTTTGAGGATAAAGGAGCAGAAGAAAGTTTTGAATGCTTGCCTATCTATCTCCAGATTTGTCTTGTTGATAAATTTCCCTTGTTACTGTTAAGGGTGTATGTGAATCTCTATAATTGAAAATCCAAGTAATTTAAATAAGTATTTTGGCTGTGCCATACAGCTGCAGCAACTGACAAGATCAGAATTTACTTATTTGCAGGAACAAATATGTATGTAACAGAGTTGATAACAATAATAGCATTATTGATATATTTTAAGAGAGAAAACAGACTGATCAGGGCACTAAATTTTCTTTGTCATCTTGATTATTTGGCTTCCGATGTTTAAATCAGATGTAAATATTTGTACTTTGCTTGGCCCACTGGTAGTTTAAAAGCAAGAGTTTTGGCTGTGCTCATTACAATGACAAGCACTGAATTCTGAGCACAGTAAAAGCAGTTGAAGGAGTGAGGAGCATTAGATTCCAGTCCGGAGAATGATAGAGTTGTTCCTTTCATGATGAGCCTTATGGTATTTGACTTGCAGCAGCAGAGGCTGAGGGCAGAGCTGTCCAGTGCATCTGCCTCTGCCCCAAGGACAGGGCAAGTGTGGCCATATGTCACAGGAATGGGGAATGGTCCAGAAACAGCAGGGAAAATTTTCTCCTGCGGAAAATGCTCTGGGATCTTTATTTCTCACATGGATGGGAAGGGTATGGGGTAGGTAGATTCCTTGCTAGTCTATTTTACCCCAAATACTGAGAACCTGAAAGAAATCTGATAGGATTTGGAATTGATGACTTGGAAAAATCAGATACTTTTAGCCTTTTAGGCTCTCCCCTACCATATTATGTGCCTTAACTCTCTTTGATTGAAGCTTGCTTTTGTGTGGCAGCAAGCACAGATTAATACTTTTTTCTTCATTTCATCACAAGAGAAGGAAGGTTTTTTTAACTCATTAAACTGTCTACTGGAAGAATTTGTTAAAATGAACTTTGTTAGAGGTGTGTTAGAGATCTTAAAGCTATTCATGACATTGGCCAGTACATTTGTGGAAAAAACAGCTTCTTTATGGCAGGTTTGGTGCTGTATTTCACAAAGAGAACTGTGCCACCTTGTGGAAAACGGTAGTAGTTGGCTTCCCCCGGTGTCAACTTCTGCAAAGATTGAAGCACCACAAAAATGCCTGTTTTGAGAAAAGCATGGAGTATAATTCATGTAATTGTTGTAAGAAAAGTGACGTATGCAGCAACACATTCAAGCATTGATAATTGTCAGTAAAGAACAAATGTTTCTCAGTGTATCGTGTGCTTAAGATGCAGCTCGTAGTTTCATATCCGTGGTGTCTCAGTCAGATTGTCTGCACAAGGTCATAAAGGAGAAGTGGAAAGAGGAGAATTATTACATCCAGCTTCTTGATTTCAATAATTTCTTTTTGTAGAAATTTCTTGAAGAGATGGCTCATTGTGCTTGATGAGGATCCTAATTCTGTATGTGAAACATGCAGAACTAGAAATGAGTTTTGAATTGGTGCTTCCCAGGAGACAGATCATAACCTTCCTGGTTAATTTATAGAGCAATGTGTGCTTTCCTAATTGAGTTTCAGGGAAGGCAAAAGATGCTTTTACCAATCCCAGACTGTAAATTCTTCTGGGTTGTCTTTTTTTTTTGTTGTTAAAAAATACAATGTCTCTATGTAAAAATGTGCTAAAGGCACTAAATCTTTTCTTATGTCCA
Source organism: Zosterops lateralis (assembly GCF_965231275.1). Taxonomy (NCBI): domain Eukaryota; kingdom Metazoa; phylum Chordata; class Aves; order Passeriformes; family Zosteropidae; genus Zosterops; species Zosterops lateralis. The sequence continues at coordinate 23,813,618 of NC_139766.1, read as the reverse complement.
TATATAGAAATGGATCCTCCTGGAAATCCTGTTACTGCACCTAGGAATGGATGAAAAATGGAAAGCCCATATGACTGATTTTATCTAAAACCTTTTCTGGATTGGCCTGTTGGGCCTGACATTTGAACATGCCTTTATTCTCTCCTTTTGTCTTCAGTCACGGATTTTCAAATTGTCTGTCCACATTAGTCTGCTCAGCAAAGCTTCATTTTTTTGAGCCTCACCATTTTAGAGCAGTTTTAGCTGTGTACCGTTGTCTAATAATGGGAAGAATGTATTTAAACCTACGGAAGACAGGCATTTACTCCAAAAGACTATTTTCTACTTTAGAAATCAGTAAATGCTCTAGATCTCAAAGGAAAAGAATGAGACTGTTTGTAAGAGAGAGAGAGCATCAGGAGATGTTGATAGCAGGTATTTAAATTTAGTGATTCACCTGTAGGTGAATGGAAACACTTTCCATGTTTCTAACTGTGCGTTGGTGATGAATTTCTATGCATTACCTGGGCTTTAGAGTTTGACCAGATGGCTTTTGGTAAGCTGACTTGTGGCTGTTGTGGAAGTGGCCTGTAAATCAAAATAAACTATCTAAGCACTGTCAAAAAAAAATTTACAAAATACTGCGTTCCCCAGGTATTTAATATCCATATCTTGGCTGCTTTTCTTACCATGGATGCAGGTGTATGTGTTTTGGAGGCATTGTGTATTTGCTTCTTCCTGGTCTTTTCCAGGAGCAAATACAGGACTGCCTAGACACAGGATCATGTGTAAATAATCACTGTGTAGCCTTGGGGACATGAATCTGATTTCTGATCCAAGCGAAGACTTAACCTGAGAAGAGCTTTTGCCATGTTCAGCAATCCCAAGAAATGATTCTTTTCATACAGTCAGAGTAACTTCTAAAATTCTCTTGGTGCAAGCAGGGAGTATTCAGCATTTTCCAGCTGTTCACATCAGGCTGCATTACAGTCAAAATGCTGCAGAAAGCCTCAATTCAATTAATTTCAATTAATTAAATTTGAAAAGTTTATTCCCTCTTAAGTCTCTTTACGAAAGTAGATTAAATATAAAGGACAAATAGGGTTTCTTCAACAGTTTTTCTTCTAAAGTGGTATTTTTGCTTGGTTTTGGGTTAGGAATTTATTTCTTTCAAAGCAATCTTTTGTTTTCATTCCCTAGGAAATAGCACTAGAAGAAATCTTGTACCCATTCCTTTACTCTCAAAAGGGAACCACAATATATAAACACACGTATTAATGTCAAGTTTATTCTAAAGTGTTTTTGTGGGTGTTTTTTTTTTTTTCTTCTGTGACCAATCTTACTGACAAACTGATTCAACTGTAATTCACCATTCCACGTTTGCAGCTCCTGGGTAGCAATGGTGAGTGATGAGGGTGGCTGTTTCTAAACTGGTTTGTTATTTCTGAATTTGTCTCTTTCCCATTAGCAGCATTAAGGCACCCTCCCATCTGTAGAGATGCTGCAGGTAAACGATGCAGGTGCTTGAAAATGTTCTGCTTCAAAAGCAGTTTTAGAAATAGCCAGCTAAAGCATTAAAATACATATCCTCAATGATTTATTTTTTAAATAATCTTTTTCATGTAGTGCATTAGAACTTTCAGAGAATGTGTTTGTTTATTTATCTCTGTGCATGATAGTTATTACTACTGACATCTGTTGTGTCATTAGGTAAAAACTGCTAATATTGTGATATGATGTACATCATAATACAGATTTCCATCTAGAGGATATTTGCTTCCACCTTGTTCCTAAATGGAGTCTTGTTTAATCAAATATGAAGATGAGTCCAGGGCAGAGGAAGATGTAGCATTTTCCTAGATCTCATGGATTTACTTTATAAGGGCATACAGAGTTACATTGTGGTTTTTTGTTATATTACATGTAAAATATAAATATCTGGGATAATGTAGCTTAATTTCTCAAGCCATTCAAGATGATAATGAGATCCTTCAAAATATTACATGTCTTTCACTCCTAGGAATCTCATGTATCTCTGGGATCTAATTAGCTGTGAACGTAACAGGCACAATCAGGACATGAGTGCCTAAACAGTAGGAGGCATGTAGAGAGATTTTACTTGTATTCTTCCTTAGAAAAACACATCACAAAGCTGTTCCTCATGTGAAAGAGAATGGAAGCTGCTTGAGTATTTACCATTAGTTTCCAGGTGTGTAATGCAAGAATTAGGTCTTGAGTTTGAGGGCATTATCGGGATTTGCTTTGTTAAGATACACTGTACAAAAGGTTTGCATTGGGCTGTGAGATTTCTGCAGGATTGGGAAAAGAGAAGATAAATCGTAGGAACACCTTTGTTTCAAATCAAAACAAAATATCTTCATGGCCAGTAAAGTTCCAGTATTGACAGTGGCTGTGTCTGCCACAGGTGTGTTGATCAGGAATTATTGTTGGGGTAGTAAGAACATAGATGCCAAATGCATTACAGGAAGATGAATGATGCAGATGGGAGCTGTGTGGGTCATGCTTTGCTCTTGGAACAATTACTGCCTTTGCCATGAGTGGCCAGGTTGTGTGAGCAGTTTAGGTGCATGCCAGTGACGACTGTCCTTGTGGGGAGGCAGCTTCCCTGGTTGCCAGTCAGGTGAGGTGACACTGGAGGCAGCCTTGCCTCTGGAACTGTAACTGTGGGACACCCAGTGTGCTGCTGTGGCCTCTCAGGCATGGGATACTAGGAAGTACTGGCTATGTTTGAGAAAATATGAATATACCTATTTTTTAATTTAGTTTTTTAAATTATGTTGTTTCTTCCATGGTGGCAGTTCTTATTGCTTCACTAGGTCAAAGTGCCAGTGTCATCTTCAGTACTTTTCTCATGGAGGTGCACAGTCCAGTTTTTCTTGGCTGGAGTCTGTGTACAGCATCTTGCTGTGTACAACCTAATATAACAAACTGTGGTGGTTCAGTAGAACACAGAAAATCCCAGGCTGCTGATCTAAGCAAAATATTTTTTGTTTAAGAGGAATCTTCACTTTCTAATATTTTAATGTTGCTTATTTTAGTAGTTTTTAATCACAATTTATTCACTCTTTTATGGTGCAACACTGTAAATTTTTCATGGGCCAGCAGTACTTTGTGTGCAATTGTTGAAGGAACCCTCAGGAATGGACAAAAATTGGGAGAAGCAGCAGCTCATCATAACCATGTGTAACAGGCAAAAAGTTTCCGTGGCCATTCTGCAGACCAATGGATTCTGTCAGCAAGCAGCTCCCAGTTCAGCACAGCCTGGTCTGATATTTCTGGCAGACCTCACTGTCAGCTCACCAGCATCTCTCCTAGTATAGTGCAGAGATAATCACTGCTTGCAACCCTTGAGACCAACTATTTCACCTCCAAAACTTGTGAATTGCCTCTTGAATGTTTGTTCATTGTATTGCTACAAAATGAGCTGACAGGTATTTTTGTATTTGTCTTCAATTATTTACATTACCTTGCCAGTTTAGGGCAGCTCAGGGAAATGGCTTGTTCTATTTTGAAATGTTACAGTGTTTACCATTCCATGGCATAGATTTTTAATGGAAAAAAGTGCTGTTTGTATTTATGTGTATATAAAGATATGTATACTTATTTATGTTAAATATTGCACATACACGTTTTGAAAACAGCATGATACAAACTTGGTGAGTTATTTGTCCATTGTGGACTAGCTGAAAGCTACATTTATGGAGGAAGTGCATTGAAAAATCAATTAAAGTGGAGCATTGAGTTGAATGACAGAGCAATATTTAGATAGCTTTAGCCAGCATATCTATTTATTTTTAGTTCTATTTCTAAATTTCACTTTAAAAAATGAGAACTTTTCCTTGTCAAAATTTTCTTCATTTCATCCAAGAGAAAAGGGATAATATTTATCTTTTAAGAGAGGTAAAAGCATGAGATGTGCTGTCCATCATAATGCCATGTTGTACAGTTATGCATTATTCCATATGTTTGGAGATGATAACTCCATGGTGCTTCAGGGAGACAATAAATGGATCCTCAAATGTGGGAGGTCCAGCAGGGCTCGAGATTTTGGACTTGTGCTTTTTTGAGTCTTTTTTGAAAAGTGGGAATTGATAAATAGTGATTTAACTTAATTGACTTTGAATCCTGCTGTAAACATAATTTCTGCAGAAATCAAATTACTTGTAATAATGTTGCTTTTAATGAGACATAAAATTCTGACTTTAGTGAAGCTGGAAGGTTTTTCTCCATTGATTCATGAGGTCAAGAGTTCACTTAAAGGTTGGGAGCTCTTCAGGGGTTTTTATTTCTTTGTGCCTTTTGATGAGATTTTTAAGATTTGGATATTCCCTTTGAAAATAAGCATCACAGTACTAAATAAAGTACTGCTGGTGGCATTAGAAGCACTTATATCTGTCAGCCTGAAGAGCAGCCTACATTGGGAAAGCACAGCATTTAAGGTTGAAGTTAACAAGTGCAGAGCATTAGTTTTAAAGAAATAAATGCACACATTCTTTTATGCTCTGTAAACTCCTACAGGGCTTTCCTCTACTGGCAAAGCATATGTGTGTTTTTGTTGGGGTCATGTTAGTGTGTCATACAATAGTGAAATCTGCTTGAGTTATCCTAACAGCTGAGTTATTCTGCAAGATAGACCTGAATTTGAACATCCTTCATTAGTTTCTAGTGAAAAAATATGACTGCCTTTTCTTAAATGAAGAAGCCCAGGTTTTATTTCACTACATTGAAATGAAGCCCAAACCAGCCTTAGCTCAAAGCAAAAGGCATAAACCCATGCCTTTAGGATCTGAAGTCAAGCTATCTGTAAAGCATCTAAAGTGAAAACCTGTTCATGCTGAGAAGACTGGAGAAAAGAATAAGGTGGTTTTAATTTCTTCTTCAGAAGGGGGTGTTAGTAGGGAGTAGTAGTAATCAAATGACTGGATTTTAAAAAGTCTTGAACCAGCACAATGTTCCTGCAACATTTTCTTGCCTTGATAGAGCAGATTTGACCTCTGGCTATAAGCCAGGGGGAACCCCTGAGACAGAAGTATTAAGCTCAAAACAAGAGAGAGACTTCTTGTCATCCTACACATTGAAGTCTGCAGGTCTGAAGAAATGAGACTGTAATGCTTGGAGAACGAGTAAGGGACTGTGAGAGCAGAAAATTTGATACCGACCTCCTGTAAAAAAGTAATTTATTATAAAGGTTATTCTATAGTATTTGTAAATACTCCCCATATTTAATTCTTGGGGAGTTTAGTTTATAATCATCTGCTGAAATAGCACTTATTAGTGATTTCTGAATTCTGTTGTGACATGAATATTTCTGTGCTTATTTTTGTATTTCATGCGCATTTTCATTAATTCAAGTAATACAAGATGGACTGCAGCAGGAAGCTGGAAATGTTGAAAAGTCTTATTAGTATGTATTTGATAAAGCATTTTGAATTTTTTTGTAGTTAAGAACTTTTATGTGACATCTGTGAGTATTTCTTTGAGAAAGTAGATGCACTGCAGTCTCTTCATGTCAATTAAATGAGAGTGCTTGTTCGTTAATTGCATAAGTTCTTTTTATTCTCTTGTTACTCTATCTTTGATCTTCTCCAGTATTTTTATCTGAAATCAATGTAATCTTTCTTGCTGTGTAGCTGGCAAATATACTGGAACATACTTCTTCCTCAGAATAGAAAGGTAATATGTTATGATAATTGATCTTCCAAAGCATAAAATAATGAGAGGTTTTTTAATTTTCTAACTATCAAAGAAAATGCAAGTGAAATTTCGAAGGTTATGTTGGCTGTATAATAAATGGTTAATTATGTGACCTACATGCTGTGTCTCAGGCACAAACCTGCTCAGTGGTCTGTGATAAAAGGCCTTATTAAAAATTGTAGTGATTTACGTATGTCTGCAAGCAGATGTAACCTTTAAAAAGGAAAAATATAAAAGGAAACAAAGGAAATTGCTCAGAACCAAGCAGTCTGGTGGGCTTGGAAGTAGAGAAGAAATAAGCAGCACAGATTTAAAGCATCAAGGCAAACATACTCTTAACACAGATGTGTTCATAGTGACTGCCAACAGTTGTGTTATATGAAAAGCAATCTGTCTGTGGTCTTGTAATGTACATTAGTTTGTTGTTCACTGTCATGACAGGTAGAAGAATTATAAAAGAAAGGCCTCATAAAATCAGGCCTGCTCTATTAAATTAATAGCTAGCCTACATCTCTTTTAAGTGTAGCAATTTGCAAGTTCCCATATGAAAACAATCATGGTATGAAAACTTCTTAGCATCACAACCTATTCTTGGGTTGAAAAACAAATGCACCTGCAATAACAAGGGATTTGTCCCATGCGAATCATGGAACATAAAGAAAATATGTAAATGATACAAGAATAGAGAGATTTGATAGACAAGTAAAATACCTTTTACTAACCAGTAGAGTAAGTGGCAAGAAAGCTATTAACCAATTAAACTTGCAGGTCTGTAAAGACTGTATAAAATGAGTTGTGAAAATTAAGATTTGGCTTTTCCCTGCATGGAGATAATGGAGTCTCAGCTGACTTATTACAATTCTCAAACTGATGTTCTAATTCATTTTCACCCAATAGTGGGGTCTTGTCTATCCACGCCTTTATGATCCATCCAGTTTCCAATACTACTCTGCCATCAGTCATGTGCACTTGATCTCTTGGCCTCTTTTTAGTAGGGGTTTCTATTTGCTTTGTTTTTCTCGATAATTTTATTTTCTTTAATGCTACATGCTTAGCACTGCATGAGGCAACAGTTAGAGTGTGCATTTGCTTATGGTTAGAACTTTGTCACAGTTCTGTGTCCCTGCCAAGGCTCCTTCCAGAGTTCCTCTTGGAAAAGCTGCTGCAGAGCAGAACCCTGCCCTGTGGTGAAGGGTTTCCAATGCCAAAAAGTGTGATCTGTGGTTTGTTCATTCCTTCAATCCTAAAGTTCCCCAGCTTTTAGGCATTTAGGCAATGTTTTGGATCACAACTGCACTTCAAGAGAGGTTTACAGGTCTGTACAGGGTTCAGATGGCAGTATTTATGAGTTTGGTTCTTAGGTTAGAGATCATTAACCCTGAAACATTAATTGGATTTGCAACTATTTAAACACACGTTCCCCAGAACTGTAAAAACAACCAACAGTACCTGTGTTTTCATTTTTGTTCACCTGTCTTTTCATGGGCTAGTGTGTGATAAGGTGGATTTTTTTTTTTTTCCTTTGTGTAATTTCTTTGCAATGTCTTGTGTAGCCGGCAGGAAATATGAAACATCTACTCAAGATAAAAATACAAGATTATAGACTTACCATGGTTTAAGAGACATTTTTTCATTCACTTCTCTTAGCCACACAAGGTTTGTGGTAGTATCTTTGATCCTCTCAATCCCAAATAGCAATGTTTGCACAGTATACAATTCTTAAGTATCTTTCATCCTGCTGTATTTATCGACTTCTTTTGTTTTTCTTTGCCGGCTTTTGGAAAGAGTCTGGGTGCAAGCTGACAGCCCGACCAGCACAGAAAACTGTCTCTAAGAGAGAAGATAAATTAGATAGACTACCGTAAGACAAAAGTTGGCATTGGGATTACTTTAAATTATGACAGGCCAACAGTTATTAATTGCCACTAATTATCTCTAAGACTCAAGCAGAGATGCATAACAAACATGCTTTCCTGGCATTGCCAGGAATGATGGTTTTACTGAGCTCATAGACTCTTCATGAAGAAAAGCTACACTCTGTTTTTTAGCTTGGCTTGGTTTGCCTCTAGGTATTAGTTCCAGAAGACAGTAGACTGCATTATCAAACCTTTTTGGGATCAAAGGAAGTACTTTGTTTCTTGGCTTGTCAGTGTCATTGGTGGGAGGCAGGGAACCATGATGCTGTGTTAATGTGTTAGAGTACTAAGCAATTCTCCTGTCACACCTAACTCAGCCAGCCATGGTCTAAAAATTAGGTCATATCTGGCTGGAGACACTAGATGATTTGTTTCTACTGCATTTTGTGCTGTTTTGTTTTAAAGAGAAGAGAACCTCTAAATCAAATAAGAGGAAAAAAGCAACCAACAATAAAACACAAACTGGATTTCTTACAATCCAGCTGCTGGCAACATGCAGAGAAGACAGACATGCAGGCATGCATGCTCAGACTTCCACCTCTCTCCCACTTCACAGGTGTGTGTTTATATACTTTGTTATACTGATGCTGAGTGGAGCCTGGTACATGTCACACGTTACTGTTTTCTAGTTCTGAAAATCCACGTGAAGGTCAACTATGTCTGCTGAGCCACATCAGCACATGTATTCACTTAATCACAAAATACAAAGTTTTTGGTCTTTAGGTGTATTTTGAACAGAAGAAAGTTACTTTTATATATATACTTAAGTACATGCATTGACTTGTGAGTAGCATGTTGAATCTTTTTAGGGTTTATTGAGAGATTTTTGTTTGCAGTGAGTTTTTGGGAAATTGTTGTTTGTTTTTTTTTTCTGAAGCCTTTGTGAGCATTTTGTTTGAATTTTGGTAAGGGCTTCTTGTGAACTACACAAAAACTTGTCAGGTGCCAGAAGCCAAGGGCTTTCTCATGTCTACCTCACTTGGAAGCACCAAGAGGAAATAGGAGCAGGGAAGGAGGCCAGGTCTTTCCCATGGAGGGCAATATGTGGGGTAGACAAGGGTGTCGCCATCAGCTCACTGTACTGTTTTGACAGTGGGTTGCATAAATACGATGGATGCTGCCACCAGAGAATTTCAGACCTAGGATAAAAAAAGACCAGGAAAAAAAAAGAAAAACAGTTCACCATCTTTACTAATAAAAGATTTACCTGCTGTCAAGTTGAACAGATAGTGTTCCGTCATTTTATGTCCTTCTTAAGATACGCTCCATTCAGTGCAAGGACTGTATAGGTTGGATAAGCCTCTGAGCAATCTGGTCTGGTGAAAGGTGTCCCTGCCCACAGCAGGGAGATTGGAACTAGACAATCTTTAAGGTTCCTTCCAACCCAAAGCATTCTGTGATTCCATATTTATCCTTGTGTTCAGAAAGCAGCTAAGAAATTGCAGATGTGGTTGAGATGTGAAGAGCAACAAGGAAACAGTGTGCTTATTGTATATATGTAGTTCTTCACCTCTGTTATGATTTATAAAATGTTTCTCTCTGCTAGTATTCTGCTATTCAATTTAATATTTAACTACTTGTAAAAAAACCCCTTTCTTCTGGTACAGTAAAAATCAGTATTTTTAAATTTGCAAAGATAAATATTTAATACTCCAGTGGGTATAGCAGCACTTTTAGCAAGATTCATGAGCATCTAATGTGCCTAAAACAGTTCTGCAATCTTAAGATTAGGCCACCTTAATAATTGCTAAAAAATGTTTTTTTTAAGTATCTTGTGTAGCCCTGAAGTGAAGAGCACCCCTGAGTATTGACCCCTCCTTTTTCTCCTCTTTCATCTTCTCCTTCATGGCCCTTTAGAATGGAAAGTCAGCACTTTTGTGGGTTTCCAGCAGAGCTGGGTCAGGAAGCAGCAATGTGGAGAATTTTCATGTTGATCTCCTTGGTTGCAAAGAAAAAAAAAAAAAAAAAAAAAAGGGAGAAAAAATCCACAAAAAAGCTCAAGGCCTGAAAGGCTTTAGTTTTTTTTACCTACGCTCATTAAAGGGTTTAATGCAATTGCAGAGTGTGTTTGCTGTCTGATACCTGAAATGAGATGCATCATTGGAGTGGGTACCAGAGGTACAGGAAGCAGGCTCTTAGGCTGGTTTTCCTGCTTGTTGGAGTGAGCCTGGATGAATGCATTGTGCAAACTCAAAGAAGTCGGAAGGAGGAGAGAAGTTTTAAACAAAGGGAGAAACTCATTAATCTTTTTATCCACTGGTGAATTTTATTCTTCCCTTAGTTTGCCAAAGTTGACATATTATGCATATTTAAAATACTTTAGTGTTTTGGGGTGGGGATTTTTTGAGGGCAGTTGTTCCCAAACAGCACACCAGCGATGGTGTGTGAGCTTGATCAACTCACTGACTTCACAGCATATTTTAGAAGGTGGCAAGTGAATATTCGGCTTTTGAGCTCTAAAGCTGATTTGTTTGCTGCATCTTAAGAAGAAGGATTGGTAACTGCAGCATGGGCCTGCTGTTGCAGCTCCTGGGCTGAGTGACAGTGTGCTGCTGGAGGCCGCAGGGCTCCCAGCAGTCACCAGGAGCTGCCTTCCTTCCAGCAGCTCCCAGGATCATTGTCTGTTTTCCCGAGGACCTGCAGGATGCTGCCAAGAGCAGAGAAAGCTGTGTGGCACAAGGCAGCAGTGCTGAACCATAAGTGTTGGTCTACTCTTGCTGAACCTTTAGGGGTCATCTAAAGCATTTGTTGTGTCTGGCCAGGAGGTACAACAGTCAGCCTGTTGTGCCCATTGCTGGCAGTGCACCTGTAGTTCAGTGTGTAACACCTGTAGAGTTCTCTGGAAGAAGCCTTGGTCTTGCAGACAAACTCTTATTGACGTAGTGTGAGGTCTGTATTTCTCCCACCATAATGCCTGAGAGCAAGTGAGCAGGTTTAATAACAATTTTTATTCTCTACCTTTTTAGATGTAGAGTAGAGATGGTGCCATTCAATTTGTTCCATTTTGTTTTGTTTGCAGAAAGTACCATATGTGCAAAATAATGTTGCCTTGGCTTGTTCTGCCAACTGAGTTCTCTGGTTGGCTAAACATCTTCCTGCTAAAAAATGTATAATGAGTGTTTTATTTTAAAGGTAATTTTGAATTTCTTCTCAAAAAAGCCAGTGTTTCTCTTATGATAGCTTACCTTCTTCTTAGCTCTGAAATTGTTATTGTTTGCTACCGTACCGTTTCACTATTGAAGTGATTGCTGTAATCCACAAAAAAGTGTGATTTTCTGGTTAAAAGCCAGACAGTGGATATCTCACAAGAGACATAATGCAGTTATGTTTTCTTTCTTTTCAGTTAAAGCTCTAGATTCTAGCTAAAATTTCAATTCTACAATTCTACAAAATTTCAGTCTATAGTTAGTTGTGCTTTGTCCTTTATTGTTTTTATATTTGTGTGCATCCTAATAGTTACTGCTCTCTTACTTCCTTCTTTATGTTAACAAAATTATTTTATTGGAAGACATTGGTGTTACCTCCACAGACACCTTTCATAGCAAGTGATGCATTCTTCTTTATTCTTTGAGTATTTTCACCTTGCCATTCATGCCAATTTTCATGCCTAGTCACTAATTGGTTCTTGAACGTCCCAAACTACCACAACGAATTATATTTTCATTTTCTTGCCTTTGAGCATAAGCCGATCTACAAGGCCTTAATTTTTTCCCATTCTAAATGGAGACCTTTCACCTTAACTGCCTAGTTGCTGTTGTATGACAGATGTTTTTTTGTTTATTTTTAGTGCTTCGCTGTGCGATCTCTGGGCTGGGTAGAAATGGCAGAAGAAGATCTGGCTCCTGGAAAGAGCAGTGTTGCTGTGAACAATTGCATCAGACAGCTCTCTTACTGTAAAAATGACATCAGAGACACTGTTGGCATATGGGGAGAGGTAAGAATGGTGTGAACTTCTCCTCCTCTTGGAACGTCCTCTTGCATCATAAAACATCTCAAAGGAACAATTCTGTAGACAGCTACGTCCATGTTCTGTGTTTGGGATTTCACTACTTCAGCCTGGCACTGCCAAATACATAAAAGGGTTCAGGGTAAATGTTGACTTTTTTGTTCCAAACTGCTCAGGACAGCAGACGCAACAAAGAGGTCACTTTTATGTTTCATCTGTGCTAGTACACACTTGTGCAATGGTATTGTTGGGGACACAAAGGCCAAACTGTTGAAATTCAGTGTAAGTCGTCCTCCTGACCAGAAGTCTGAAAGTGAAGCTTTATAACAGCATTTTCAAAGGTTTCACAATGACAAAAGGCTTTAAGGAAACCCACAGTGGCAGGGTTGTGGTTGTGAAGTGTGTGAGAAGATTGGAACTGATGGACAGATGGTTTATCTTACGATGATTATTTTATCAGTATTTCAGAAGGAAATTAATTATATGTCATCAGTCTGTCTGTTGGCTCCTCTCCAATAACTCTTGAATCTCTGCACCAGTGTCATCCAGTTTTGAAGGATGCCAGATTCCCACACACTGAGGGAAAAAGAGCTCAGATTTCCTCTTTCTTGGTTTGCTGAGGGGTCAGTGTGCCTTTGTTGCCTGAACCACGGTTGCTCTGTGCTTCTTGAGTTGGCAGCAAAGAGAGGATAACGCTATGGCAACCTGGGGAAAACTGAGGGGAGCTTTAGGTTTTGTGATGTGGAAAATATGTGTGCTGGGGACAGATGAAGAAGTGGAAGATGTTGAGGGGTCAGTAAGTGAAACAAGAAGGGAAAAGCTAGGACATACAGAGGGCGCAGGAGACAAAGCCACAGTAAAACATCTTTGTTATTTGACTGTTCATGGAACAGCTTAAACTTCTGCCAAATCTTATTTTCTACCTCTCTCCTGACATTTTCAGAAGGGTTACACTAATGTGGATTGGCCACACAAGATCTGAACACAAAAGTGACAAAAGAGTGAATGTTGTAACTTTTCCTTATGTGATCTAAGAGAAATGGCACTGCCAAACAAAAAAGAAATCAGAAGAAAGACTTACATTTCAGTAAAAATTTCAGGAAAAACAACATTCAGTCTCCCAAGTTGTTGTTGCAGTCTATGGCTCAAGTCTACCATCCTGATTATGACCACAGCAATGCCAAGATGCTGCAGGGGAACAGCTGGGAGAAAGTGCCCTTAAAATTTGAAATTATGTTTAAAGGAACACATAGTGTTCTGTCTATTTAAAATAATTTCAGAAGGATTTTTATATGTAAGAAAAATATGTTGTACATATAAATGAACAAAATAATATTGTTTTTCTTTCTTTCTTACACCTGGGAACAGTTTTATTTAGATAATATATTTAGACAAGCAATTAGATATGTGTCAGTCATAGACTTTGGACTAACTGCTGACCCTAGGATAGAAAAAAACCCCAGTATCTTTATATGTGTGTAATCTTATCCATTTTTCAGCACTTTGATCAATTTGAAATATATTGTTTACTTTGAACCCTCATGATTTAAGAGTTAATGTACACATTTTTTTGTATTTCTCTCTGTCAGTCCCCTTGTTCTTTGTTGGAAACCCTTGCAAGTTTTCAAGCCAAACTGGTGAAAATTTTGGACCTCTCAAATGGATGTTTAAATTATGAGTGCTATTCATTTAAAAAAAAAAAATCAGCCTGACAAAACAATAGAGACACTGTGCTTGAATAGGTGGCTCCTGAAGTAAATCATCTTCCTGATTTTAAGAGTTCATTACATCCAAACACATTTTCCTGCCTGCAATGTAAAGCTTCAAGAGTGATTAGAACAGGCATGTTTTAGAGAGGAACCTGAAAAAATTATACTCCATCACTGATGTATCAGATGGAGCAATTATAGCAGGAATCTATTATGAAGCTAAATGACTGCACGTAGGAGTTTTAAGATTGCCTAAAAATTTACTGGAGCTAGAATGTAATGAAAGTGAAATTGGGGTTAGGACTAGCCCCAGGTTTTCATGATGTAAAAAAATGCAAAACAAATCAAAAAACCTCCCACACCCTGGGTAAAATCCTGACCCTGCAGAAGCTTTGTTAGTGGCCTTAATGTGGGATTTCATGCCCTTTGCTCCAAAAGAAATTACCTGTAAATTTTGAACTTGTACTGTTCTGTAAAATCTAAAAAGAAAAACTGTTCATCTGTTTGTGTTGCTCTTTTGCCATGAATTACACTTGTGTACATTACAATATCACTTACATGAAAAAGATGTCTTCTTGCCATTGACCTATATACTGCAGCCTGTAACATTTCCAGAAAAACTGCTGGGATTGAGCCTCTCTTTCCTTTATTCACTTTCCCTCCATGGCTCTTCCTCATCTCAAACCATCAGATCTCTGCAGCTCTTCAGCAGTCTGAGACATTAAAGCCTATATTCAAGCTCCTAGCCTGTCCAAATTCTTTTTGACCTATGCAGTGCTTTCATCTCTAAAATAGCTTTTGTATAATAAGGCAACAAAATTTAGCAAAATTTATTGCTTCTGGCTGCAAACGAGTGATTCCCCTGAGCATTGCAAGGATAATTTCCTGTGACTTATGTTGCTTATCTGCCCATTCTCCAATTTTTTCCAGCTAATTTGGATTCCATTTTGTTACTCTAATCCCAGTGTATTTTTCATGAATAACATATTTTTCCTTCTTGTAATAATTTCCTTCTGGAACAAATATATAAGTATAAAATGGATCCACAAAGCAATCTTTGTGACACTTGGTAGCATTCTTCACACAAATCGTTTAGTGCTTCTGACCTCCAAGCAAATTTCTCCCTTTTTTCCTTTGTAATGTTTCTTTTTTTGTCTGCCAGAACCATCTCAGTACTGCTGGTTTGCCCCATTTTTTTGCATGACTATCACAGCTATGTCTGTTTCTGCTTCCCTAGGAGCAGTCTAAATATCCAGCCTTGCATCTCAGCCACAGATGTGCTTTTTCCATTAGGCAAAATATGCTTGTGTTGGCTTTGCTCCTACCAAGCGTCACCTCTCTCTCCCACATCCCCCTTGGTACTTACACTGCCAGCTCTGTGTCACAGCTTCCCTTGGAATCCCTGTTAGGAGACCTGGGGCTGGGAGAGGAGATGGGCAGTGCCTGCCCCTTGCTGCCTTGCCTACAAACAGTGGCAGAAAGCCCTCATGGAGTGACATAAATGTATTTCTTATACAGACACAACATTAACATCCTAAAGACTTGAGCCACTGTAACCAAGCGGGAAACATTAGTCAGTAGGGATTCGGACCCTTTCCATTCTTTCTGTTCATGTATAGATTCTGGTACAAAAGGGAGGAAACAAAATACTCTATATTTAGCTTCTGATAGCTTCCACCTGATCAGCAGGAGCTTGTCTTACTGCTCAGCAATAGGTCCAGGATCATTTCTGCGGGATCTCATGGTCTGAAGAGTATGTGCATAGCCTTCAAGAAGGGGGATATTACATGTGATAGAAGAGGCAGCAGACCTCTGCTGCCTCTCTGCTACAAATCCTGTCAAGAGAAGGAAGATAAGAATTTGTAAATTAGTATCAAAAGAAAAATCATCTTTAAATGTGTTTCCTGTAAGAGAAAAAGCATTATTCTTGTTCTTACATGCCAGAAGAATTGGGAAGAAGTCCTGGCTCCAAGATTCCACAGTCACTAGCAGAATTCACATTCAGGTCTTAATCCTAGGTTTCCCCTTTAATCTTTCTTCAAAGAGTAAATCCTTTGACACATACAAATTGCTGTCTGTTCCCATAATTCATTGGTTAAAGTTTATGGAAACAAAACACTTTGAAGGAAGGAACTCTGCCTCAAAAATACAGGTTTTGCTATAAGGTTTTGCTATGAGGACAGACCATGACTTCACAAATATTTGGAAGAATTTACTGAAAAACTGATAAACACAACTTGTTGAATAACTCAATAGTTTGTGTCTGAATGAGTTGTATTTAAAAGACATTAGAGCTTTTTGTCATTGGGATTGTTTGAAAATATAGTAGCAAGATAGCATCTTAGATCTTTTTCACACCTAAAGTATATGAAGTTTTTTTCACTTGCTCTTGGAACAACCCAAATTTTTGAGTAAAGATTAAGCTAGTCTGAACAGCACAGGCATAACACCTTGAGCCCAGCCAGTTTGAGAGGGTAATTACTGTGTAATTGTACTTTATCTGGAACTGCAGGGCAAAGACATGTACCTTATACTGGAAAATGACATGCTGAACCTGATTGATCCCATGGACCGCACAGTTCTGCACTCGCAGCCCATTGTGAGCATCAGAGTCTGGGGTGTGGGGCGTGACAATGGTCGGTGAGTGTTCACTCTTGTCTGTCTTGACTTGGTGCTATTTCAGTCTGCTGATTCATAGTACACATTATTTTGTCCCAGGGCATATGAGAAGGTGGGTAAAATCTTCTTTTTGTTGCTGGTGTTACTTTTTAAACTCTCTGCTTTTCTTAGTTTATTTTTTTAATACTGTTTTGTTAAATCTGCAATGAACAAGCCTTTCAGATTAACTCATGTGCATAAAACTGCAAGTGTAACATTGATTTGTTTCAGATATATGTAGTACTTTTTGGTATAAAAGCATGTTTTCAAATATGTCTTATAGTATGTTTCTCCTGGCTACATGAAAGCATATCTTCCTGCTGGTTCAAGTCAAAGGTACTATCCAAGGCTCTGACTGTGTGTGTGTGTTTCTACTTTCTTGAGATATTTAATATGATGGAGAAAAAATTTGGATTGAGGGAAAAGTAATGGGTTTAAGTCATTAATATTACTTTTAGTTCTTGACGTAAGAAGATCCCCAAGGATGTTGCAGAAAACTGAGGTTTGTCCCTGAAATGTGCTGCCTGTGAGCTGAAGTTGTTCCTTGTGGTAGGGAGCAACCAGGAGTGTGTGCTAAAGGCCTTCCTGCACTGCACCTAACTTTCCTTACGTTTCCTTCCTGACTGATCTTTTGGTAGCATTCTTGTTTGTCGTGTAACATTGCTGTGGAAACAGGGTTGTGAAAGTGACTTATTTGGAGCAGGACAGTGAGCTGTCTCCCAGTCTGATTGGGCATTTTGATGTAGTGAAAACATTGCCATTCACATCGAGAAAGTCCAGGATCTTAGGACAGTGCCCATGCTGACACAAGGATAGTAAGGATTGAGTAACACTAGCAAGCTTCTGCTTTTTTTGTCCATGTTTGATAGTGTCAGGTACTGCATGACCAGTACTGGCTGTGATGGAGTACCCACATCACTGGACAAGGGAAGGGTTACTGATGTCATTTATCTGGACTTCTGAAAGGCTTTTGACACAGTCTCCCACTGCATTCTTCTTTCTAAATTGAAGAGAGATGGTTTTGATGGGCGGCAGGGCCAGGGAGGGGATTCTGCCCCTCTGCTCTGCTCTGCTGAGACCCCACCTGCAGGGCTGCATCCAGCTCTGGGGTCCCAGCACAGGAAGGACATGGACCTGTTGGAACTGGTCCAAAGGAGGCCACCAAATTGATTAGAGGGATGGAGCACCTCTCCTATCAGGAAAGGCTGAGAGAACTGGGATTATTCAGCCTGGAAAAGAGAGGGCTTAGAGGTGACCTAGTTGTGACCTTTCAGTACCTGAAGGGAACTTAAAGGAAAGACGGGGTGAGACAATTTACAAGAGCATGTAGTGACAGGTCAAGGGTGATGGTTTCAAACTGAAAAAGAGTAGATTTAGATTACATCCCAGGAAGAAAATCTTTACTCTGAGGGTGATGAGGCACTGGAATAGGTTGCCCAGAGAAGCTTTGGATGCCTCATCCCTGGGAGGGTTCAAGTCCAGGTTGGATGGAGCTCTAAGCAACTTGGTCTAGTGGAAGGTGTCCCTGCCTAAGGCAGGGGAGTTGGAACTAGATGATCTTTGAGGTCTCTTCCAACACAAGCTATTCTGTGATTGTCAAGATATGTGCAATAGGAGGGGTCTGGGGTTTTTTGTCTCCAACTTTTGGTAGGAAATGTAATTTCAAACATGAAAAATCTTTCCCAGTAAAAGATTTTCTGAGACTTGTTTTATCTGCCTCAAAGTTTCTGATTACCAATGGCTAAATTTCTAAAAGGAAAGGTGATTAATTTTTTAGGTGCCTAAAGGTTTCTAATTTTTTCACTCTTATAAATGACTGATAGTCTACTGAAGTCAACTAGGCATGGGGTAAACTGTTTTTCACTTCCTTGAGTACAGATTTTTTAGAGATTTAAAAGGGGCAAATCCAGTTTGAAATGCTGGGAAGTAAAAAGGTTTTTAACTCCTAATGAATAAACCATTAGAGTTCTGTTTGCATCAGAAAATGGGTGCATTACACATTTCCCTTCAAGTCAGTTTTTGTAGTACCTTGTTTTGGTCAGAAAATAGAGCGTTTTAAGGAGCACCTAAATGTGACACAGCTTTACAGAGTAAAGGATGCCAGCTTTGATTTTCATTAATTTTTTTTTAAAGCGTTTACAGTTCTTTTCCCAAATACTTACATTTCTTTGTGAAATAAAATCATTCCATTATGTTCTTTATAAAGTAAGATAATGAATCATATTTCTTCAGGCTGGGTACCCACTTTTCCTAAAGATAGAACTGGTCATGGATGTTTTTAGGAAACATTTAAGAGAAATGTACCTTTTGCAATCATGTGGCACCAGTAACGTTGTATGCTTTTGGTGAGATGTATCTGGGGCTGGGAGGCAATAGCAGACTCTCCTAGATGAACATAAGCCCTACCAATAGGGCAGGATTTGTTGGGAAAGGTCGTGTGTGCACAAGTCACTCTGTCTGCTCTGACCTGCTGTGGCACACCACAACATTTACCAAAAGCTACATGCAAGACAGGAAATCTCTGATCCCACTCCTGTCCTTTTTCATGCCATGTCTGGGAGCCAAAGATGAATTACAGTTCTGCTAAGACTTCTAAGAAACTTACGTATCTATTAAGAAAAGATTGTTTAGATATGGAATATGTGGGAGAAGTACATGTCCAATTTTAAAAATACAAGCAACAAGAATCCGTCAAACCCAGCTGTTCCTTTTGGTCATAAAAAGTAACCACTTTCTCAACTGTTTTCCTGAAAGGAAGTTTTATACATGATGCTGACAATACAGAGAAACTGGCAGAGGAAATAAACTAATTTTTTCTCATGTTTCTACTGTCAGTAGTAGGAGTAGGCTTTTCTGTGTTCAAAGTGAACATTTCATGTTTCAAGCATGATATTCCTTGACCAGTTGCTGTAAGGAAGAGCAAGAAATAGTTTATTAAATTTTAATACATATTGTGTTCAGGTATTAAACACAAAGTCGAAACAAGCTTTAATATTTCATTTGCTGGCACATGAATGTTCTTAGCCACTTTTATTGAAATTTGAGTTTTTCATCAAAAGAAATTTAATTTCAGAACTTCCTATTCATAGCTATTTTTAAGAGCCCTTTGCTCCCAGGGATAAGGATAACATCCTCTGTTCCTTGAGATGAAAATGATTTTTAGAAATAGAAGACTTTTGTTTTATATTAGAAGAGGCATCTTTAAATGGTACCTTAAAATAAGCAAACATAACCCATATGTAGTATTAAGAAAGCTGCTAATAGGAAGGACTTTGCAGAAGTAGGTTTCTTAGGCAGCTGTTTTTGTGAAAGTTAAGACCTACAAGAGAACTGTTTAATATTGTTTGTAGAGAAATTCTATAGAAGTTCTAAGAGAGACTTTTCTCATAAAGAACTAATGAAAGATTATTTTTAAATAGTGAAATTGACTAAAAATCACAAGTTTTGTCTTTTTATGTTGTTTGTAGGAAAGTAAATGCTTGGGAGGAGGAGAAGGAGTGTTTTAAAAGTTTCATTTTGATTCTCATTTTTTTCTTTTAGTGTGTGTTAATAAATTTATCTTTGTAACTTTTAAGTTTAGGTTTGCTTTTGCTTCTCTCTCAATCTTATCTTACTGTTATTTTTCTGGTGATGGCAAGTCCATAATCAGGGAAAGTTGCTTTTGCAAAAATGGCTTTAGTGTTTCTCACCTCAGTAGCAAGCGGTGATTTTACCAGGATGAATGCAAGGACTGTGTGCTGATGTGTACATGAAAAGAGCTGCAGTGCAGTTTCCAGCTCAACAATATGGTTGTATGTTTTCTCAGCTTGTGTTCTCTGCACAAGATAAAGTATAATAAACTTTCTCTTCTGCATTAGCAACATGGTCAAGAAAAGCAGAATATAAAATAAATTAAAACTGAAATGGTGTTTGCACCTGCTCTTCTGAAAAGATAACACCTCTCAAAGAATGTGTAATTTCAGCTGAGCTCTTCAATCTCTGAAACACCATTAATCAATATTGCCTATTCCCTTCGGTCCCTGTAACCTTGGAATAAGGACAAAACATACTGTAAGGAATTACATAAACAGGGCATAGGTGAAGGATTACACTGGAGGAAAAGGATTTTACTGGCTTTTCTGACCTCTCTTATTAGCTGAGTTTTTACAGTTATCTTTTGGTTTTTCTTATTCCCTAAGCCAGCTGCATTTGAAGATCTCTTTCTGTATGTTTTGGTAGCATTTTCCCTTCTCACTAAGAAATGGTTTAGGTAGTTATTTATGCTAAACTTCCCATTTATATCCATAAGTTCTGGCATTGTTGTTTGGAGGTGCAGTGTGTTCTAGGAGGGAGTAATGAAACAATACAGCTGTAAAATGGGGAAATCCAGTCAAGCTTACAGAATTAATGGGTTTTAAAGCAAATATGGTCAAGCGGGTACAAAAAGCTGCATGTGTGCGTTTATACCTTGATTCATTAAACTGGTTTATTTTAGCTTTGGGATTTAACATGAAAGACACAGTAGACTGAAGATGCATTAAAATAGGCTGGCATTAATTTAAAATATTATATAATTTAAAACACCTGTAGTTTTACACCAATGGTTTTCTGTTGCTGGTGGCTTCAATTGGGGCAGTATCCTCTATCCTTTCTGAGTAATCTCACTAATGAGATGAAAAATTAATACATAGAAACGCAGAATCAATTAGGCTGGAAAAGATTTCTGAGGTCATTGAGTCCAACCTTAAAACAATCACCACCCTGTCAACTAGACTGTGGCACCAAGTGCCACGTGTTCTTGAACACCTCCGGGGATGGTGACCCCACCAACCTCCCTGAGCAGTCTATTCCACAGTCTAGTCACTCTTTCTGAGAAGAAATTCCTCCTGATCTCCAACCTGAACCTTTTAAAACAGCACTTGAAATTATTCTACTGTAAAAGCTTCAGTTAAGACAAATGATACATCTAGACATGGACTACAAATAACCACTGTGATATAGTCAGGCTGTCTCAAAAAGATGGCATATTGACTGAGTCCCTGGCTTAAAGCCTTTAGATGGATTTGTGCTAGAAAATCTGCACACATTCCCTGTTATTTCAGCTATTAAACTCAAACACTTTAGGATACAGCTAGAGTAATCCATGAATTTAGGTGGCTATCACAGAGGTCCCTCGAGAACAGCTGAGCTGCCTGTGAAAGTGTCTGTAGCTTGGGAGAGCAACTGATGGCCAGCCTGGGGTGGGAATCTTATGCGTTCTTGCATTCTTCTACTATTCTTTTTGCTGCATGTTAATCAAGCAGATTCTGTGTCCAGACTGATTTCTGTAACTGCTGCTTCAACTCCATAGGAGTTTGCTCCTATGGAGCAAACAGTGATGCAAGTGATGCAAAAAGCAGCTGCTGTCCACTCTGTAGCTGTCAACAGAGAACATCCATCTTACTCCCAGACTCTTTACAACCCTCCTAGATTTCAACACCCAGAAGTTTTGATCTTACCTCATAGTCAAAGATGGTTTAAACTTACCTTGTTTACTTTGTGTGGTCATCACTTGGGTGCATACACCTTCTGTTGATTCCTCTCCAAGGAGGCTGTGGAAACAAAAAATAGTATCTTCCTTCCCAAACCAGTTGGAGTCAATGGAAGGTGCCCGCCTTTAATTCACTCCCTTTATTTTCAGCAGTGCTGAAGTTGCTCTTAATTACACATCTCTCAGAGGCTATATTAACATAGGGGCTATGTATAGAGAGAGCCATCTATGGAATAAATTATTATCAAATAATTAAATAATACTTTTCTTAAAAACAGAACGAAAAACCTCAGTAGCAACTTTTTTGTATTCTTGGGTTCTCATCTCAAGACCTTTTCTAGTCTGGGAGATGGGAGAAAACCAAATTAGTCCACTAATGATTTCACTTTGTTAGTCTAATGTATATTGAAGCTGTTCAGTTAGTATTAAAGTAGACATATAAAAAACCTTCTGAGGAGAAAAGCCACAGAAAGCATAGGCCATTGAAGAAAAGAGCCATGCTTTACAAAAAATTGTGCCAACTTACTAACACCTTGCTGGCTAAAAGTTCATGAAGCTCTCAGCAACTTTGATTGTAGTATGTTTGTATGAGCAGTAAAAGACTTTTCTGTGTGTAGTAGTTTACTTGAAAATGTCAACCTTTTGCAAGAGATGTAATTACTTTGCTTATTGTTTTCTATTGTAAGCAAAACTTAGAGTTTTGTAAGTAAAAATTGTTACTAGGCAAATAATTTCAGAAAAAATGCTGGAGAGGAAAAAATATTTTGTGCAGCAGAAAGTATTTAATTCAATTATCTCACTGTTAGGCTAGTTAATAGAATATGGGACATTCACAACTTTCTAGTGTAGCAAATTAAAAAGCAAAAGTAGAGACAGAAAGTGACCTGTGTAGCTCTTCTTTCTGTCCAAACATCTTACGCCAGTTTTGTACTGGTGGTTAGAAAGAGAGTAGGATGCTTCTATATACACCTTTATTGTGTAAATGTTTATATCCACCTACATAAAAGCACTTCTGATGTTTGCATGAGTGTTTACCTGATATCAGGAGGATTTGTGACATGTCTAGGTATTTGTAGAGCACTGAATGTCTTCTGGCATTTGCTATATGCAATAGTAAAACAAGGTACAGACTTTGACCTGTGTCTCTCTCTATGTACAGTCACAAATTTGACTACGTGCTCTTATATAGTAATTTGAAATGTGCCTTAAAAATATAAGATGATTCTCTTGCTAGCAATTTAGCACTTCAATTATTTAAGTCACATCTACCTCTGGATGGTTTTTCACATTTGCTGCTAGATGATTGCAATTCAAATATTTATATGCAGTGCATTTTAATGTAAATTGTAGCAGCATATACTGTCTTATCCATTCCATGTATTTAGAAAGCATTTCACTTCAGGATTTTAATTCTGAGGATAGTGTTGGCTTCTTTTCTAATGCTGGCTCCTCCAGGGAAAAGGGCCTTTGTTTGTCAGGGGTATTCAGCACAATTTGGCCTCTGGCAATGCAGGTAGATTGCCTGCTGAAGCCTCTTTGATATGTGCAGATCGATTAGCAAAAATTTAAACACTAATTTGGGCAAATGAAAAGATTTTTGTCAACAGATAATTCAAGTGTCTTAAATGTTTAGGGATTTATTTACTGACTGATTTGGTTTTGTATTTAGAAATTGTTACATTAACATCCGTATTTTTTTAAGAAATTTGTGCTTAGTGACATCAAAAAAATAGTGTGCATTATACCTCTTCTGATGACAGTCATCTTCATACAAATGCTATTCATCTTAATCCCATAAAATTATTTCAATTTCTAATCTGAATTAATGCATTAAACATAGAATTCAATTATCTCCAAAATTTCAGTATTTCGTTGCTTGAAGTACCTCTCTCTCCACCTTGATTTATTTCAAAGTTGGCTGGACGTACACTTGTGCCTCCTGAGTTGTACCAAATTCCTCTTATAATTGATGGGAAGTTTTTATTAGCTTCACCATGAGTTGAGTTAGTCCATAACTTACAGAGGTGGACCTCCAAGACCTGAATCCTGCTCAGCAAAATCAATGTAGTACCTCTGGGGGCATCAGGATGGTGTAAACATTTCTTTAACACATTATTTCTTTAAGGTGTAAACATTATTTCTTTAAGGACTAAGGTTCTCATACAAGCACAAAATAGCAGGATGAAAAGTCAGGAGCCTGTGGTTTTTAAAAGAGTATGAAAGAGCTAAAGGTCTGCAAGGTGGCTGTCTTCAATTTTGACATTGTATTTTCCTGATCCTATGTTTAACATCAATGAAGTGAGTTTTTCCACTTCAGACAAGACCCTGTGAAAGTCAGCTTGCCTGTGTTCTGGGATACCTCATACTGACACAGCAGTGTTTGTAATGATGCTGTATTTGCCAACAAGGTGCAGAAAGAGGTACTGTAGATTACTTACAGAATTATTTTTTAGTAGCTCAGATGGGAAGGGCCCTACTGGGTCTTTGCAGACAGTTTCAGAGCAGTGAAGGTCCTTCCTTGGGCAAGCTATCACGAGTGTAGTTCAGTTTGCTTAGGTTGTATTGAACTGCATTTGCTTTGCAGTTGTGTTTCATCAGTCTTTCTTCATAAAGAAGTTTATTTTCTGACTGTTTTTTCATTTTTTTAGTGTCTGAAGAACCTAAAGAAAGTTCATATATGTATCTCCAACAATGTAGATACGTGTTTAAGATTGATAGTACCCACATCCACAAGAAAATAAATTACTAAGAAGGATTCAATTTTTTTTTCTGTTCTATTTGAAGGACACCTGTGTGTATTTATTTAGAGAAATAGCTTTTCATCTCTGCTTTTACTCAGCCACCATCAGGAATATAATGAGATGAATTAGACAAAGCAAACTGAGCAATTGTTCTTGCCCTCTGTTCATTTATGAAGTACATACATGGCTTCAAGGGCCTTAACATAAAAAAGACAAACAAAGCTCTTTGGAGTGTTGCCAACTCAGGCATTCACAAATGCCATATTCATTTTGTCACTTTGGAGCCTTTAAGGATTCAAGGTAGTATTTCAGATTTTCCAAAATCCATCCATGGATTTTGGAAACTCATTTTGTGATTTTTATGGAGATTCGCATATACCTGCCTGAATCCAGGATTTAAACCTTCTGAAATGCTTCCTCCCTTGCCTCTCACCTTCTCTCCTCTTTTGGAAAATAATAGGAAATTTCAGATAAATTAGAAGATTGGTACTGTTGTTACTGCGTGATAATTTGTGATGGAAGTAGATGATCACGATGAGGGGAGGTTTGAAGCTTCTACATTGTTACAGACTGAAGAATATTGTGGCACTCTGAGGTTTGCAAAAAGGACTGATTTTTTGTTTCCTGGGAAGTGTCGAAATGTTTTGTTTCAGGGATAGGATGGATGCTTCAGAACACCAGAAGGCAGGGCTAGTTTGGGAACCATTTGCTTCTCTTCTGTGGGGCAGAGGTGGAGCATTTGAATGCTGCAGGAGAATGAGTTGGGATGAAACCTGCTCCAGCTTTTACCTCAAGTGTAGGACTGCAAGGTACAGTTGTGAGCCAGCAGTGTGAGGGCAGCTGCTAGGACTGAGCTAAAATGCTAGGACTGAGCTAAAATACACTCTTGACCTCGCAGTATGGATATGTTGCTATAATAAAATTTTCCTTTTGCTCAAACAGAAACAAACTGCAACCTGAATCCAAGTTCCATACTCATAAACTCATTTTCTTTTTCCCTCAAAATTTTGTATATGTGAAACCCTTGGATCCAGTCCTTGCCAGATGCCCAGAGTGAGTATGAGGATCTCAGATGCTGATAGTGGTTTTGTTTCTTCAGCCCATCTATAGCTCTGCTAGTATTACATGGGCAGTGTGTGATGGGATACTTGGTATTTCACTCTGAGATGCAGATTCTGGCCATGCAATGGGAATATTTGATCAGTTTAGGGAGAGTATGATCCCACCTGTATCTAGAGGATAAGCTAATTTCATTAACTCAGGTGCCCTGCTGTTCACTGACAGTTTAACCTGAGAATTGGGCACATCATTGCTACCAAGTGCATGGAGATCTGCCCAGATTCTTTGCAGTGTTAAATACCCATTCCCTTATTATGAGCTTGGCTGAACCTCATCCCCTGTGAGGAACACAGCAGCTTGGGAAATAGACTCCAGCTGTTGACCCATGAGAGGGCAGCACATGATAGCTGGGAGAGCCTCGAACTCAAGTGTTATTTATACACCAGTCATGCCCCCAAATGCTCCTTCTGCCTTGATTTGGCACTTTTGGCAGTGCAGGAGTTGGATTTTGTCAGCTCTTCATGAGTTGAGAGCTCCCCTGAGCTGTTTTTGCCTTGCCAGGGCTGGCTGCTTGTGATGTTTTTGTCAGTGTAAATTTGACCCATTACTTGCTGTAAACTTATTTCTTTTGCAGCCTGCAGGTAAATTGCAGTACAAAGATCCTTCCTGCCAAGGCATCTGGCTGTAAGTTCACAGCACCTGGCTGGCAGTGGGAAATGGGACTCAGTGTGGTGTTTGCCCTGGAAATTTTTTCACTGTGTTTTTGGTAGCAGTTGTTGCTAGGGAGAGCTTGTCAGCCAAACTTGGCATCCAGTGGGGCATTCTGTGACTTCCAGGACTGGTCTCAAAGCTTATTGATGATTATTCTTCACAATACAGTTCATGAAAGAAGACTTCTGTGTGAGTTTCACCTTTCATTTTCAGAATAAAGGTACTTGACCAAGTAAACTGGAAGAAATTAGATACCACTACCATTACCCTGAAGCCTGTACCTAAAATTTTTAATTCATGTTTGAATTCACATTTTTTGGTGCAATTGAGAATTGGTAGAGCTAAGTTTTACCATGGCAACACAGTTGTAGTTATTAAGCAAATTGTTTGTGCACGAATTGGAAAAGATTTGGCTCAGATTGTTTTTCATTTTCAGAAACTGCCTGCTGGTCAAACCCCTGGGAGATTTTCCTGTATCTGGTAAATCTATTGCCCTTTTTATACATAGCAACTAGAAGTAACAAACTTGGAGGAGTAGAGGATGTGGGGCAAGGGAAGGTGAAATGCTGAAACCAGGGCAAGTTATTCCTTGAAACACGTTTTTATCTAGCAGTATCTTTACTGACAGGTGCACAGGCAGTAAGTGTCAAAATATCAAAACCAACAAAGGACTAGGATTTAACCCCAAGTTGACTTTTTGAAAAGCCAACTAATTAATAACTTGAAAACTGAGATTTAGTTTTAATTATACTTTTTTTTACAGTTTTTTAAGTTTTGCTGAATCTCTTTTTCTCTCTTTGTACTGAAGGAGGATCAGAGAAGAGCAGCTCTCTCCTACAAACTGATCCAGCATATTAAAATGGAAAAAGCTGGCTTCTCTCCTTAGAAGCCTTCTAAGTAAAAGTCTGACATTGTTCTCATGAGTGCTGTTGTTTGGTCAGCTGGAAGACTACCATACCCTCTTGTATTCTACTTACCAAGACTAAAGAAGGACAACAGGAATGAAGAGGGTTGTCCTAATAGTTAATAGTTATCAAATTAATTGTGTCATCATTTTCAAATGTAAAGAAGTTACATTGAATGCTTATTGGAACCTAGATTATAAATGTAGTGCATTTATATTTTACCACATTAACCAGTTTCAGGTGCCACTTTGTTCATCCATAAAATGCCCCTTTCTTTCCTCACAAGTGAATTCCACACTTGTCTCAAGACATTGGAGAAGTTACTCGG
This sequence comes from Zosterops lateralis, assembly GCF_965231275.1. NCBI lineage: Eukaryota > Metazoa > Chordata > Aves > Passeriformes > Zosteropidae > Zosterops > Zosterops lateralis. The sequence continues at coordinate 23,786,442 of NC_139766.1, read as the reverse complement.
ACAATGCAAAAAGTTATTACATGGCTTTGAATTCTTCTTAGCACTGAGCATTCAGCACATCCAAGAAGGGGCTGGAGCTGTTCTGTCTTAGACAGATTTGTTTATTGAATTCCCTCCTGTTACTCCCTGGGAATCAGTGGAAAGCTTTTGGGATGGCACAGGTTGTTGCTTGAGCGTAAACGGTCCTGCCAAACCTTGTTGATGATAAGCTGGAGGAAAGGAAGGAAGGAAGGAAGGAAAGAATCCCACTACACTCTCAGGGTATATTTAGGTGGTGAAAAAAACATCCTGCTCCTTATGCATCTGTGTGGCTGAAAGAAGTGACTGCCAGAAAATTGTCCTTAACTGCTTTTCAGTCTCTCAGCTCTGCTGGTGGAAATATCCATGATCATTGGGCTCAGATAATTTAAAGAGACTTGTTGTTGGGCATTTTCATGTGGGCTCATTTTCCTTGGAGACAACAGGTGTGATCCCATAGACAGCTCTGCTAGCACATTTGAAAGAGAAATTCCCTTGGATGGAGAAGAGTGACTTGCAGGGTGGTGACCGATGTCCTTGCAAATTGGGGTTGTTCCTTGGTCAGAGTTTGCCTCCCCCCAGTCTTCCCTCTGCATTGAGGAGTGATGTGCAGTGTTGCAGGCAGCTGTGAAAGCTGAATAACCTGGAATGGGGCTGAAGCCCTGATACATTTTAAGTGCATCCCTGCCAGAAGCAGCCCTTTGTTGCTGATTGAGCACATTTGATGGGGAGTTTTGATAAAAACTAGAGCTCCAGGAACCTTTAGTGCAAGCAACACCTCTAAATTGGATTTACTATTACTGCATGTGCCAATTCTGGAAAATCAAATTATTTGGTGTGTTTGTTTTTACAGCTCAAGGATAAATCTCACTTCCAGCATAAGCAGATGTAATTTCATTGAAGTAAATGCAGTTGTTACTTGTGTCTGAATTTTTTGATTTAGCTGTAAATCTTTGTTGCCTTTTTAAGGCAACTGTCTCTCTGTTGCATTCAGTACAGAGATACGTTGTGAAAGCTTTGCAGAGGTTTTGGAAAATTGAGAGGGGCAGACTCTGTGTGCACTTCAGCTTTCCCCGAAAGATTACTTCTGTCACAAAAGATTAATCTTTGAAGTTTACTGGCTAGAAACACAATGGGTAGCAGTGAAGATTCGTAACGGGGGAGGAGAGCCACCTCTTCTGCGGGTCAGAGCGCGGGGAGCGGGCAAAGGATGGGCAGGGAGGGAGGGACAGACAGACACTCCCCTGCCAGAGTGAGCGGGACTTCCAGGGAGAGGCACCCACAGCTGGAGCCGCCAAACACAGGCATGCACAGTCCGTGGGGAGAGTGGGAGCTGACATGATGTGCTTCAATTCGATGCAAAATGAATGAGCTGCTGTTCTCAGGGGTATTTGGCCCCCGTGGTTGAAGTACAAGTACGCGGCTGCATCAAGTACACTTGCATCATCTGATGCTACAGACACACTAACGGAGACGGGGACCAGTCAGAGCATTGACTTGGGTGTTTTGTATGACGTGCTTGGCATTAATTCCTGTTTGCTGCAACAAAAAAGGTAAGAAACTTAAAAAGTGGCAAGAAAAAACCTAAGCCCTTCCCCCTTCCACCCCCCCAGAAAACAGTTTTGCATTAGTGTAGCCTTTGTCTCGAGCTGTATTTTCAAAGCTATGGTCTATTAGTCTAAAGCTACTGTGTGGATGCCTGCAAGGCAAATTACAGCTCCTAGTGTGACAAAGGCAAGTCAGATTTCTTTTCTCCAAGAGCTGACACTTAACAACCTTCAGGAGAGCAGTGTAGCAGAAATGCAGGACTGTGTGCTGAGCTGTAAGTATTTGATGCTGTTCTCCCTCTCCTTTATCCCTTCAGATGTTGTTCATTTGAGCAGTAAGCAAACTAATTGATCCTCATTATTAATAGGTTTGGGGGATTGTGTTCAGCTCAGAATTACATGTTTCTAAACTGACTGTGGTTACTGACTGCATACTGACCAGTCTGATTCTGTAGAGGCTGATCATAATTTGTTTTTCCTGATAATGCCATGTTAACGTATGAAAAAATGCTGTAGTTAAGAATAGCAGAAACCTCATTTGCTAAAGGGAGGAAAGCTCTGTGTGTTTTCACTCTCAACATATACCACCTGTATAATTATCTATGTCTAATTCCCAGCTAACTTCTAGCTAGACAGTCTTTTCTCAGCCCATAATTGACAGTGAAGATTGAACAATCTGTGTAAATCTTCAAAAGATGTGAACATGTTTAATGGCAAAAGTATTACACTATATGTGGGTATACATGCATGTTAAGTATATTTAGTTGAAGTGGTTAGCAGCTTTTTTGACAGAAGAGGAAACTTCATGATTAAATGTAATCTATTGCCTTAAGGTCTCTGTGCTTGCTTAATCCTATCTGAATTTATAAAGAAATTGTAGCAGGAGAAATTTCATTGATTTATTTATCGATATGTTGCTTTGAATCCTTATTATGCTGGGTGCATGGGGAAGGAAGAGAGACAAGCACATTTATCTTTAAACTCAGCAGCTTCACTCTTTTAGGTTTCTTGTGTGTTATGGAACCTCATTGCTGTCCCTGTTCTGTGCAGTAATTTTTGCTTTCTTAAAGGATAATAGCTGAGTCTATGAGGGGAGTACATGATGTGTTTCATCCTTTAAAACTATAGCTTTCATTATGTTCCTGTAGCTGTTGCTTTGTGGTAATTACAACAACTTGTGAGTGAGGAAAAGAACATTATTTAGCCCTGGGGCATTTCTCAGTAAAAAGTGGCCTATTTATTTTCATAGGGATTTAAAAGAGAGAAAGGAAAAGATAGTGGGGTTTTCTTTTGTAACACCAGTTAAAAAATTTTAAGGGTTTTTTTTAAAGTTTTAATTTTTTTTTAAGTATGTGTTAGTTTTCCCTTTTACAACAAGTAGGTGAATATACATAAACCCTATCTATAAAGACATTTTAAACAAAGATCAGTTGCAATACAGACGGAGAGTAAACCATTTGAATTAGTATTTTAGATAATCAAGGTGTGTATTGAAGGTCTGTGGTATTTCTTGTATTGTGGCAGTCTGATGGGAATTCAACAAGGCTTTCTGATTCATCATTCACAATTCCCTGTATTTCATGCCATGAAGAAAAACTTTTACAGTGGACAAAGTTCTGATACAGTTGATATTAGAGTATTGATTCAACTGCACTGTAAAGCCTGAATTTGGTTTAGAATGCAGACTTTGTTTCAACTTAGTTTAAGATGGATGAGATATCCTTATTCTCTGGATAAAATTGATGTAGGTCAAACTCTGAAATTTAACAGTTCTATATCAGGGATGTCAAGTCAGTAAAAAGTGTTCTGTTTCATTGTGCCACATCCAGTCTTTGCTTAAACACCTCCAGGGATGGAGACTCCACCACTTTCCTGGGCAGCCCATTCCAATGCCCAGTCAACCTTTCTGTAAAGAACTTCTTCCTAAATGTCCAACCTAAACATCCCCTGGTGCAGCTTAAGACTGTGTCCTCTTGTCCTACTGCTGCTTTCCTGGGAATACCCAACCAATCCATCTGAAGTGGAGCTCCTAGTGATTTGGGGGAAAGGTGGCCTGCTGATCAACATTCTTTTTGTGCTTCCAGAAATGTGTTTGATTTCCCTAACAAGCCAGCATGTTCTCATGAGAGGGAAATGATCTTCAGTGTATTATGAAAGATGTCTCTGGTTTACGTTGGGAGAGGAGACACCGAGGGTGGCCATTGCTTCAGGGGGCTCTAAGTGCACCCACTCTTTAATCTCAGGTTCTCAGTCACTGAGTGTGTGCAGATGAGAGAAACCCTGAAGAAATGGCAAAATGATCTGAAGTTGCTTATCTGTGGAGAGGACTTAAGAATAACAAGGACCCAGCTTGGCTGTCAGATACCAAACTGTGAAACTTTTATAGTTTGGGTGCTAGATGGCACATTGATACCTGACGAAATACCAAAAGCCCTAGTAAGTGGGGCTTACTGATTCAGAAAGTCTATACTCTAAAACAAACTCTTCTGGTTTTAAGAGTACAATTTAGTCTTTACAAAATGTGGATTTGTCAGAGCACCTCATGTTTTCTTTTTATTTTAAAAATAGAATCTGATTAGGTTATAGTAATCTTCATAATATATAATTAGCAACAGAAAGCTAGATCAAGCCATCAATTTTTAAGCAGACCTCTTCTTTGCTACCAGTGGAGAATTGCTTAAAAATTGATGGCACAATCTGGCCCACAGTGACTGGGGGATTCATGCAGAAAGCATTAGTTGTAATTCTACTCAGTCTCCATCCTGGTGGTGGCAGGGACCCAGAAACTCAAGACAGTCTGCTGGAATAGTCAGTCTGCAGTTTCAGTATTTGTTAGAAGACAAAAGGCTTAAGGATTACTTTAAAAAAAAAAAAAAAAAAAAAAAAAACCAAAACACACCACCCAAACTGTTAAAAAGCTACTAAACCCTTAGAAAAATTATAAGCCACAGCTATTTTCCTTTCATTAAAAGAAACTATTTCTCTAATGGCGTACAAAAGTGAATGACATAATAATTCTCTAAGCAACAGGAGACTTTCAAATACACAGAAATGAAGACTGTTTCCTTTATTTTTCAGTGTTGTGTTGTTGAGGTGTAACTACATTTTAAATAGGGATTTTGTTGCATTAAGTGCTACTGGACTTTGTAATTACAAATGAGAGAACCAGAATAGGGCCTCTTCTATGTCTCAGAGGATGTGCTCAAGCAAATACTTGTAACTAAATAAAGATGAAAGGCTCATGCAATGGATTGTAATTTCTAATCAAGTTAAATACGTTTTACTCCATTAAAACTACAGTAATTGATAGCGAAGACATTTCAGCTGGTTGTTATCTCTTAAGAAGAGAGATGGTCAGGGCTGCTGCTGGTGGCTGTTGTCCCATGTGAAAATGTTGAAGGACCATGGAAGTTGAAGGGCAGACCTTTGTACTTCCTTATGATCTAGTTAACACATGGCAGCAGTTTTTTTGGGTTTTTTTCCTGCTTAAAAAAGGCAACTGAGGACGTTGCAGTGTGCCAGACTCCAGGGGAAGCTACAGGAATGAAGAGGTGTGAAGTGTTAACTGTGTCTTCACAAAGTTAGCTGAATGCATCAATCACAAAAATGGTTGGGCTGTAGACCTCTGCCAGGTACAGGGGACTAAACACTGAACACTCTCCCAGGCTTATGTGCAATGCAGTGCCACACTAAAACATCATCCAAGCATGGGAACATCACCTTGATCCTGAAATACCTTTGTGGAGGTGACAGAAACAAAACCTGTCAGGTTTCTTGGTGTGATTTGCTCTCCATCACATTGTAGCCTTACAGTGGCCCTTGTTGAAGACACAACAGTAGCAACTGTGAAGTATTTGGAGCCCAGGACAACTCCTGCTGTCCCACACAGGGATGGATGTGTGGGGCATCTGAGCTGCTGAGGCTCTTGGGCATGTTGTTTCATCCCTGCCAGCTTCCTTCTTCCCACTTGAGACAGTCCCATAGGTTGGTCATCTGTGTAAACACAGCATCACCATCTCTGTCAGTACAGCACACCTCACATCTGTGCTTTGAGGTGTTTCTGTTACAGAGTCAGGGGGAAAAAGTTGCCCTGGAACAGACTACAACAGGTCAGCTAGACTAGTCTCCTGCCCAAACCTGGGCAGGGTTCAGGATCACCTCAGAGCCACTTCAGGCTGATATTTATAAGACTCCAAGAACAGATTGCACAGCCTCTTAGACTATATATCTCTGAATTTGTCCACTCTCTTGGTAAAGAAACTTGGGTTTGCTCTATTTTTTAAATTCTCCCATGAGCAAGTGGGAGACATTAATTAGATCCTCTCCTGTCACCTCATCCCCAGGATAAACAAGCCCCCCTCATTTCCAAGCTAAACAAGCATGGCTTCTAGAGCCTTGGCTGGGCTCACTCCAGTTTGTCACTCTCCATGGATTAGTGAACCCAAACTGGCATGCAGAAGTGCAGATACAGCCTCATGAGCACCATGTTGAAGAGTGTTTATTCACCTCTCAGTGAAATCTCCATCACCTTTCTGCTTGTGGGGTGGGCATTGCACATCATGGTCACCCCCCAGGATACAGTTTACATCAGTCACTGGTGTACAAAACCTGGGACTGAAAGAAGGAATGGTCTTGTATTCAAGCAGTGCCCCATCAGTTACAGCACTCTACAACTCTCTTGCCTCCACTGCATCCGTGGACTTGGGGACTCTCTGGAGGAAAGCAGGGATCAGGGAGGCAGGTGCCCTTCCAGTACAGCAATGCTCTGTCTAAAGGCACTAATCAGAAAACAAGCTGGAATAAATGAACCTGGCAGGAGTGATGGGGAGGAAGAGACTGTTATCACCTTCCCTGGAAGGTGGTGTCCTTTTGGGGTTTGCTCCAGGAGGGGGGTCCTTTCTCACATCTCTGCAGGCTGGAAGGTCATGGGCTGTTTTTCTTGGTCTTGGCCATTTCCCCTCAGAAATGAATCTCAAATCCTGTGTAGCAGCCCTGACACAATTTTCTGGGGACTGTCTTCCCAGGTTATTGGCAGGCTCTGGCCTGACCCATTTTAACTCAGTCAGCTTGGAAAGGGATATGTAGGGCACCACACTGAAGCACTTGTGCAGCTGCTCTTGCAGCATTTCTAGCACTTAGAGCAATCAACAAAATCTACCACTTGAACTTAAACTTTCCATATCTACTTTTTACCCTTGGGGCAATTTTTAAAAAAATCGTTTATTTGAGTTTGAAGGTAAATTATTCAACCATATTTGATCTACTAAAATGTAAAGAGAATGCAGGCAAGTAGTCTTTTGTATGAAAATAATTAATGAATTACAAAACACTCTATGAGAAGTTGTTGGGTTAATTGGAAAGCTGTAATTAACTGCTTAGAAGCAGGAGGTAGCCTCCCCTGATTCATATGCATGCCACGGCAGCCAGAGCCCCACTCATTTCTTGATGCCTGAGGAAGTCCAGCAGCTCAACTGCTTCTTTTTCTCTCACCTTCCTGAATTTCCTTCACTGCTCTTTTCTCTGGGCTGGCAGCTGCACTGGTGATTGTTCTGTACAGTTGTATCTTGCATAACAATTGGGGAATTAACAGATCTCCCTTTCAGAGTTTGCTCCAGCAGGTCATGTTTTGTGTCTCTAAGACATTTCTTCTCCTGTCCTCCCCCAGTATGTTGTGCCTAAGACACAGGACACCTTCTCCAATAAAATGCTTTTTCTGAGAGATGGAAATGTCTGTTTGTCCACTTCATATAAAGCCAGTAGTTAATGGACAAAGAAAATCCTATATGTTTTCTTTCTCATACTACTTAGAAACACTGTGTTTTCTTAGAAAGTGAAAGTGATAGTACTTTTTCAATTCTGATTTTCACATAGGCACTGACATACAGTATCAACAGTGTTTAGGTTAGAAAGACTTCAAATATTTACAATATTGAAATCTAATTTTAACCCTTTATTTTATAAAATGTTAGCAATAGTTGAAGTGCTTGCTGATTCTGCAAAGCCCTGTAGAAAGCCCATGTAGCTGAAGCAAAGGAATGAGCAGGGTTTTGGCTGGGGAGATCCACACATGTCACCACTGGATATTGAAAAGGGTTCAGTCTATGACAGGAGTGAGGCAGAGCACCATGTGTTTCTTCTTTACAATTAAGCTAAGTTTCATGCTTCTGTTGTAAAATTTCTGGGAAAGTCCATTACATTTGTAAATATCATTTTTCCAGCTTGACTGCTTTGATGGAATCATAGAACAGCTCAGATTGGAAAGAATATGAAAAGACCATCTGATCCAGCCATTTATGGGAAAGGAAGCCTAAATGAAATAGTCTAGCACCCTGTCCAGTGAAACCTCCTGTGATGGGAGCTGTGACATGTCCATGGAGAGGTTGTTGCAGTGAATTGCTGTTCATCACAAGGAGCCACATTGAGATTATTACAAGGGATAGCAGGTACAAGTTGCAGCAGGATAGGTTTCATTTCAACATGAGAAAAAATTAAATCTCTAGCTACATGCATACACATCCATTTTGGGCAGATGCATTAGGGAACCACATGCATGTTTAGCTAAAACCTGCCTTAGAAAACTTACATTTATTCCAGATCTACTCATTAAACCATTTCTAAGCAACAGATCAATCGCTGTAAGCTTGCTGACATGAGATGTGTAATGAGAATTGGTTCCCTTCCCTTCAGTGTACTCTGTCTTTAATCCTAGCCTTAGTACTTGAGATCTGATGATTTTTCCACTCCACTTCTTTTTTTTTTTTTTTTTTTTTTTTTTTTTTTTTTTTTTTCCAAGAGTCAGTTACAAGCTGGAATGATGTAGGATCCTGTATTTTTTTCACACAGTGCATGAATCATGCTCAGATGCTCACTAGAGATAGCCCCTTCTTTAAAAAGGGAAGTTGTGAGGTGCATGCAGGAGGCAGGAGTGGGGGAGCAGGTCTAAGTAGCTCTCTTCTAAGACTGGCCATTGTCCCTGTAGAGACACTATGCCTTGCACAGAGTGGTGTCCAGTGTTTAAGGAGAGGTGCAAAGAAGCAAGCAGCAACCCACATCGTTCCCCAGCCCAGCTAACCCTTTGTGGTAACATCCCAGGAAACTGTGCATTCTCCACAGGACAAGCTCCAGAAGCACAGGTGTCCCTGCCAGCTCACTCTGCTGGGGTTTCATGGTGGCTGGCATTTCCTGGAAAGCAGCAGGCTGTGGTAGGTGCCAGGACCTACCTGCAGGGAGCCCCCTCTAAGGCTTCAGGGCAGGAGGCAGAGCAGGTCTGCAGGAGGGGGCAGAAGGGCAGCCAACAGTCAGGGAGGCTTGTGCCTCTCCTGTCTGCCTTTGCCTGTGGGAAACGGATATTGGTTAAGTTGTACCAAGAGTTAGTGGTTGCTGAAGTGTTTTAGAAATTAACGTGTGGTGATTTTATACATCCTGGCTTCAGTTCAGTGCTCATGGAAGGTTGTTCCCCAGGCTGTCATTTCTTCAGGGTGCAACTTTCAGAGGACCCCAAGGGGCCTTGGGGCATGAGCTTTTGGAAAAGGCATTTTAAAAACTGATGATAATCTTTCTTCTACTCTTTGAGTTTAAACAATGTATGGTTTGCTCAGCCTGAAGAATTATTCTTGTTTCTTTTGTCAGTGTCTGCTGTAGAAAACGTTATTTTGGAAGAAAGAAGGTTCATGCACTTTCTGTGTCTATTTATACTTTCTGCATACTACTTCCCAGACTTGTGTGTGGTATTTTAAGGTTTATTACCTCCCACTGTTGATATGTCTGCGTTGCCTCGCTGAATTCAGCTGATGCCTGTTGGCTTCATTGCATGTTTCCAAAAATACAAACTTCAGAGCAACAAGATTCAATGAAAAAAAGTGTCGAGAGGAAATAGTGGCCGTATGCTGTGCTACAAACAAACAGTGTATGTTAAATGTACAGCACTTTTCAGCTACCCTGTCTTATCATATGCTGGAGCTCTATCTGCTTGAGTGCCTTCTAACTTGCTCTTTCTGTTTCTTCATGCTTCCCTGGATTCAGAGAGAGGTAAATTATTTTCATTTTTCCATTTTTGTATTTATCCTTCTGGCATGCACTGAAAAATGTTGTATTGGTTTGCTTGTATCAGTAAACAGAAGCTCGATTTCAGTAAGTAAATTCATACCTGTCACCCTTTCAAATTGCTGTTAACAGAATTGTCCAATTGATACTGGCTGTTGGTTGTTTTGGGGTTTTTTCCCTCAGGTCCCAAACCCTCTAATAATAGAACAGTTTAAAATCATGTGATGCAGTGGGTTTTAGTATTTGCTTCTGGTTTTAGGATTTAAATTCAGCTGATGATGTGCTCTGGAATCTGAAATGCAAGACACTAGTGTAAAAATCCCAGCTTTTATTTTAAAAATTGAAAAAACATGATACTGAGAGCAGGGGATTTCAGAGTTAAGTTTAGCTAGATTTGAAAAAGTAAACATTTATTTTCTGGTTTTGGTATTTGTTTTGGGTCTGTCTGGGTTACTTGCTTGTCTTTTAAGTTTGAAGAAAAGTTGTCCCCGGTATGTTTGATTTGTTTGGATGTACAAAGGGATCGTTTGAAATTCTCTACAATGCTTCCTGTTTCATGGGAGCACAGTGAGGCATTGTAGTCAGGTGCTCTGCAGCACAAGGGCTGCAGCTACTCCAAAGGCTCTTAGCATCCCTCAGATGAGATTTTGGGTTTGTTTGCTCTTCTAAATTGCAAAAACTTGAAAGTGGGACTGAGTGGAAGGAATGTGGTTTAGAGTTGCAGACTATTCCTCATGTTTGCTTTGTGGAATATAATGAGAATGGTTTCCTGGTCTGACTTTTTTAATCAATCCTTCAGGCAGTGTTGGCCTAGGGAAATATTTGAACTTTCTTGATTATGGTTTTGCAGTCTAATGTAGGTTTCATGCATGTGGAGAGTGATGATCCTTCCAGCCTAGCACTGGCAAAAGTGTGCTTCGGGCAGATTCATGGGTAGTGTCTATGCACAACTGCTGTGCTCTCTGTCTGAATAATAAAGAACAAAGGACTAGGAAGCCTTGCTTTTAAAACAAAACACACTGGAGAGATTAACAATTCTGGTGTAGTCTGCCGTCTTCAGTTAAATCTGTTAGAGAGCTTTGAGCATCTCAACTTGATGTATATCTTTATTAAATCTTTAAATATTCCTTTTAAACAAAAGCCCATATCTTCCAATTAGATCTGGAAGACAGAATCATTGTCAAAAATATCTAAATACTAATATGTCAAAGTCAAATTTACAGGGTCTGCTGCAAAGAGGTAGTTCAGAGGTCCACAGGCATAATAACACATTCATTTACTTAAAGGAAATTCAGGATTCATCACACTGGCCATCCTGAGGAGTTAAACCCCCACTTTACCGTGCTTCAAGAGAGAAGCAGCAACTATAATGGCCTTGACAAACTACCTAATTTTTGTGTCTTTTCTTTGAAAACTGCTGCACAGGGTAGGAAGACAACTCCCTGCCCATGCACATTTCAAAAATATTGTGAAGTAGTTAAGGAAAAAAAACAAACACCCTGAAAAATTTGTGTTGACCAAATTAATAGCCAGTGATTTTTCATACAATCTATCCCAGAAGTTCTGTCTTTTGTTAAATCCATCTATAAAGCAAGCAGAAGTCTAGCTACTGGTTGACTTTTCAGTTTGCCATGCCTGTCTAGCAATTGGGGAGCATCAGTAAGCCCCATCTGACCCCCAGCTGGATGTGACATCCTGTTAGCTGGGCCCCCTTGGGCTGCCAGTCCTACAGGAGCTCAGTTCCCAGGGCACCCCCTTGGTGACCATGGCACATGTTGTCACAGACTGTCCTCCCTGCCATGGTGGTGGTGCTTTGGCCATGTAATTGTGAGGTGAGGCTGGGAATGAGGATCAGTATGGGACATACATTTAAGCTGTACAATCTGTACTGTTGTCACTGTGCTAACAGAGCTCATGGATCTGGAGAATTGCACTTTGACATGACTCCAGTTGATGTGGCCCTTTACAGGAGTAAAATAAAGCTCTTGGTAGTAGAGGGGTAAATTATTTGTAACATCTCAGAGCCCCCTTTCTTGCTAGAGGGGCAGTGGTGGCAAGGCTGACAGGACTCCTGTCCCCCCTGCAGACAGAGGGTGGTGGGCAGCACTGAGACTTGGAAAGCCCGTCTGGAGGCCCGGCTTTTGCAGCTGCCTGAGCACCAGGCTGCAGGAAGGAAAACGGAGTGAAATGCTTTCAGCCTTGGAAGTGCTGGGCTCTGAAGGGCTGAGCTGGGTATCAGTCCTATCAGCTCTGAGAGGGTTTTAACAAATTTTGGAAGCACACAGAACTGTGGCAATGATAAGACATCAAAGAAAAACCGGCAGCTGTGAGTTTTAGGGCTGCCAGATTAAAGCCTCTGAGTAACACACAAAGTAGCCGTAGCTCCTCCTTCAGAGTGAGCAAGTGACATTATCAAGGAATGAAGCAAACAGCCTTTCAGCAGGGGATAATTTGCCCTACAAACTTTATGCTTCAATTTGAAAAACAAGCTACACACTGTCAGTGCCAGAACATTTGAGAAGAATTTATTAAAATGCATAACTGATGTTTTGCTGCAAGGAAATCCATTTTCAAATTGTGTAAAAACTGAAACAGGAAAAGTCTCCCAAAAATGTCTTCTTGAAGAGAGCATTTTAACTACTTGGCTCCAAAATTCATCACCAGAGTAATGTCATGGTGGCCAAGTGTGCCATTCTGGGTTGTAGCTGGAGAGCAGCTAAAGAGGTAGAGGAGCTCTGTGAGGTGAAGTGCTTGGAGTGAAGAAAAATGGAAGGCTTTAATGTGTGTTTAGGATTTCCAGCTGTCAGAAACAAGGAAAATTCTTTCTCCTCCACATCACTTCCAGCTCTCATCACTGAGGAGAGAAGGGTAGATGTGGTTACTGTATAAGAGAAATGGGAAGGAGAAGACTCTTGGGAATAGTTATTTTTCTTCCTCCTCCTCCAGGATTTGATTCCAAAGTGTTGGGTGTTGGATGTATATTCAGCTGGAGAAGGGGCTGTGGGTTTCATTTGGAACAGGTGGAAGAGAAGCAGTGGTTTCACTTGGTATCTGTCTGGTATCTGGTAGTTGAAAGGTCCTCAGTAACTCTTTTACGAACAGATTTTGCAGCATTTGTGAATGCTGCTTTTTTCATCTAGTTATCACTTTCTTACCTTTGGATTTTTCTCCGTAACTTTGCAGGTTCCTTGGTGTGACCATAACAAAAAGACAAGTGAACTGAACAGAGTCACAAACATTATTTCAGCTATAAGCCGTTCTCCTTTCTCCTATGTGAATAAGAAGTCTGGATAAAAAGCCTGAAATCTTATTCCATAGGATTTGTAATTTCTAACATACATATTACTGTAGGGTTTCTTGCACATCATCTTTTCTACCATTCATGATACTAGAATATTTGTGTATCATGGAAAAACCCCACCCGAGGATGGTCTTGATGGTATTATATTTACCTGCTTTAATCACTTGCCTCCTCTCCCTTCTCTTGCTTTTCTGCTTCTCTGCTCCCATGGACATTCAAATCTCTTGTCAGTGAATGGCAACCTCCTGCCAGGTGTCTCTGACCGTGCTCAGCTATAGTGGTGGCTGCCCTCCCCTTTTTGTTTCCTGCTTTCCTAAGTCTCTGGTGAGCTGTTTGCAGGAAAGCAAAGTGAAGCCTGAAAGTTACAGACTCAGGAGATGGCTTCCCCATAGCCTGGAGTATCTGTTCTGTGACCCTGCAGTTGCAGAAGTCTGTGCACCAGTACAGAGAAATCATCTTCCACAGGCTATTCTGGATGAATTTCAATCAATTTTAAGACAAACTCAGAGAATATAATTTTCTGGTTCAAGGATGCTAGTTACAATTTGTAATACATAAATCTGGAAAGAAATGCACATTTTCCTGCATATGTATCATTTTAATGTAGGTGTTTTAAATAGCAGCAGTTTAATTTTATTGAGAAGGGTAAAAAAAATTATTTCATACTTTAAGGTTAGGATGTTAGGGGTTTTTAACCAAAAACAAAAAAAGGATTCATGCAGTTCTACATTCTTCTGCAGTCTTTTGAAGAAATAAGTTTAATGTGAGAAGGTAATGGAGGATGTGCTACTCTTCTAAGCTGTACTTAATTGGGATGCCTCCTAGGACTTTAGCATAATAGTGGCAAATGGTTATAGCTGCTACTCAAACAGGACAGCATTAGCATAAGTTGCTTTTAATGTGATTATATTCATCCAAGGTTGAGCAGCTAAGTGATGCTTAGCCAGGTGTTAAATAGGTATGACTATCTAAGGTTTAGTCAATGACTGTAGACATTTGCCAATTAAAGAGAGTAAAAGAGCAAATAAAAATTAATTCCCTTCTACTTAGCACCTTACATTGTCTTTTCAACTCTCAAAATTGCTTTTTAATATGTCTTTCTCTAGTTCTGTATTCTTTCAAAATAAATTACTACTAAATGTTTAACTGTTCAGCAGAACCAGTCTTACCCACTCTTGCACAAAATTATTCTTATCTATTTTTCTGTTTTTCTAGTGTTTGTCCAGAATACTGATTTATGTCCAGTTCCTATAACTGGAAAGTTATTAATGGATAATGCACTATGTGTGCAAATGATTAAAAAAATTAAAATTACATTCTGTGTGATACTTCTTCTCTATATTTCTGTATCAACTGATGTGCTGCGCTTGTGCTATAAAATTTCAATAGTATACAACTTTTTTTTGCAGCACCGTTCTCCCACTAAACACCTTGCTGCTCTCCCCACTGACATGGAATGAAATTTTACTAGGAGCTGTCATTCAGATCCCACCAATTTCATGTGCACATACACCCTATGGAGACAGAGACTCATCCATCTGATTGTTAACCCCGTGCTAGCTCTCTGTCCAGCCATGAGCTTTGAAATAGCTTTTTAATGTCTTTTTTCACTAGTTTTCCCAGCAGAATGTAAAGATAGGAGAGTGGTAAGAGGAGGTGTTTGCCCTTTTCCATAAATTTCTATTGCAAACACGTTGCTCAGCACTTCTTCATTATCCCAGGGGCCTGTTGCACATAAATCTCACTTAAATGTTAATCAGCTTCAAGTGAGCTGCAGTCAAATGAAGGTTTATAGTTGAAGCAACCCAGAAGGGATCTCAATTGGAAGAGGAATCAGAGACTGGTCTTCTGACTTACTGAACAAAAAAGAAGCTGATCCATTGTGATCCTGTGTAGGGAAACACAAAATTTTTCTTGAGTTTTATTGTTGCTGTAGGAAGCAGATACTCCGAAATCCTCAGAAAGCCATACCTTTCTTCTCCAAGAGGAACTGTGGAGCTCTGTTTTCTGAACGCCAAGAAATGCCTGAAGCAAGGCTGCAAGGCTGCTGCTGGCACTGGAGCAGCTGGCTGCCACTGTTGGTACCCCATCTCCAGGTCTGCTGGGCTGCCACGTGGGGCCACTTGTGCAAGCACACAGCCATCTAGGTGACTTCCATGAGTTAATGATATCAGTGGTACTGTCTGTGCACTGCCAGAATGGGGAAAGATGGTTTGTGTGCTAATTTTGATTGATGATTTGAAAACAGATGGTGCTGGCAGGATTGAGTGTGATGTGATACCACAGGTTTACAAGAATTTACTTTTCATACTTTGTCTCAGTAGATGCAGGCCCTGATCATCTAAAGATTTATGTATATTCACAATCCATGAATGTAATTAGCTGATTTACTTTGTTCAAGCTGTTCAGGTACTTGAAGTGAAACACTAGTGTGTCAATCTGCATCACCCCCACAAGGATTTCATTAGTTCTCTGCAGTTGAATCCGATGTACTGGCTGGTGTGTGCTTTTCTTCTGTAATACTGTTATACAGCCTTGTTTATGATTGCAGACCATTACAAGCAGAAATATTGACAGGAGCTGCGGGACCAAGTGCTGGAGAGGCTGGACACAAGCCTTACATGCAGCCCTGCAATACTGAGACAGCGCTTGCGGAACTGAGGTGTGGGCCAGGTCATCCTGACAGCTCCTTCCCAGCACCCACCACCAACCACATGGGGTTTTTTATATGGCACCTCGTTTCATGGTTTTTACCCATAGCTGCTAATTTTTCATAAGTTACAAGTGATCTATACCCTCTTCTCTTGGACTCCAGTTAGGAGTCTTCAGCTTGCTTTTGATGCACAAAGCGAGGAGGAAATCATTCTAAAGCAAGGCTTGTCACATGTCCAGATGAGCCAAAAGCATCAGTCTTTTTCCAAAAGCAAGATTCCAGCTGAAACTCAGCATCTTGCAGTGCAGAAAAAGGGAACATGCCAAAAGTCTTTTGTGGCCAAGGGACCTGGGGACAGACTGGGGCTCGGAAACCTTGGGGCATCTTCTGTAATAGCACCTGCCTGAATTATTGCTTTGTGATTTTTCCTGTAGGTCACTGTCGGTTGGGTAAAACAGTGTCCCAAAGGATGCCTGTGTCTTACATGCTGGCAGGACCTTGCTGCAGCTAGCAAGAGCCAATGCAGGAAGGGTTCAGGTGGCAGCACATTCCACATGCTGCCCCACTGCCTCCTGTCCCTGCTGTCCCCTAATGTGTGCCAGTGCAGGTTGGGATGCAGCTTCACTGTGTTTCTGCATGGTTCTGTCATGTGGAATTGCTTTCAGATCTCATGCTCTGATAGTTTGGGTTTTTTAAAATATTATTCATCAGGCTTCAGGTTGCAAAGCAGCTCTTATATGCCAAGGGCTCATGAAGAGCAAAATCTGTTGTTCAATTAGATACAGTACTTACCTGCAGGACAGTGTCTGTACCTTGTACAGAGCAGGAAGGCCAGCAATCCATTTGCCACAATTTCTGATTCTCCCTGGATAGCTTCAGTGTGAAATTCTTCAATTCACTGGGCATTTAAAATGAATTTAAAAATTGGCCATCCATGCTACATTAAACCCTCCTCAGAATATTTACAGACTTTTATATACAGAAATGCTTTAGTTTATACTAGGCCTGTGGCTTAGGAATATCCCTCCTATCTCTTCACCACTGAGAGCTTTGCTGGTAATTATTTGTGTAAAGCAGAAAGGCGCTGAAAAGAGACTTCAGGCATAAGAGGCTGGAGCAAAGTCCCAGAGAAATCGGAAGGTAGCAAGAGGGTCACAAAGTAGGAATACACTGTGGTTGCTTGGAGGACATGAAAAAGCAGAGGTGCAAGTGAACAGAGAGTCTGGTATAGCAAGAATGGCAGTTGGGCAAAGTCAGGCTTCTTCCTGGCTCAGTATGTATTGCTGACTGTTTCAGAAGAGCTCCTGCTCTTAAGCAGCCTGAGAACAAATAAAACTAGTTGTGGCATTTCCTTCATCCATGCTAGAAAGCTATACTGTGCTGTTCTGACTAGCCAGTACAGTGCAAAAATCTCTTTTGTAGGGCAGCTTTATTTAACTTCTGAAAAAATGAGGTCAGAAATTTAGGGCAATTAGTGTGAGCAAAGCTCAGCAGGTTCACATCTCCCTTATGCAATCAGATCTCTAATTACTATCTGTATCTTTTAAACACTTTCTACAGTCCTTTGAAATACAATTTTTCTCTGACTACAGTGTCATATGCTGTTTCTTGGGGTCTTTTAGTAGTTATGAGCTGCATATGTTTTCTATAATATGTAATTCTCTCTACTTCATCTTCAATAACATATTTGAGTAAATTTTGCTGTATATTTACAATTGCATTTGGAATTATGCATTGTGACTTGAGTAAGTTGCATGGTTAGGAAACTATAATGAGCCTTTGAACTATATAAATTAAGCACCAAACATCAGATATATGTTTCATGGGCAAGCAGTTTATTACATTTGTAGACCTGCTTTGTTGAAGGCATGTATTTTATACCTTGAGAACTGAGGCATACTCCTGTTAAACTGAAGTAGGACTTGCAGTTTTGGAAATACTGATGATTCCAATGTCATCAAATTTGTTTTGCATGTTTCTAATGTGTCCATTTATCTTGTTTACACAGAGACTTTGCTTACGTAGCAAGAGACAAAGACACAAGAATTCTGAAATGTCATGTGTTTCGATGTGACACACCTGCAAAAGCCATTGCTACAAGTTTACATGAAATCTGCTCGAAGGCAAGTGGATTTATAATCAGCTGCATTTGTCTGTTCAGAGGTTCCTGAGCCCTATACGTGTAATTAGCAGGAGTATGTAGTGTTAGTTTAGTTTATATAAATGGCAATGAGCAACCGTGTAGAGAATTTGTAAGGGAAATGACACAAATGGATGGGAATTATGGGAGAGTGGGCATTTAGATTTGAGGAGGATGATATGTGCTTTTGATTTGACAACTGTGTATAGAGGCCAAAGGCTTTCCTTAATAATAAAGAAGCTGCAGGTTCAAAGTGGAAAAAGAACACAGAGGTTCAATTAATAATAATTATAATAAACAATTATGGTAAACTCCATAAATAAATCAGATCTCATTTCAATGTTGTTATTCAATGGTATTATCCTGCAGAAAAATAGTTGCTAACTGTATTTTAAAAAATCATGGGGAAGAAGGGTTTTAAGGTACTCTAGTTATGTATTCTAAAGGATCTTAGTTCCTGCTCTGATAGTGTTGTCCATAATACTGGAGAGGACTGTTCTTTTCAGTCATTCTGCCTTACCGATTTAACACCATTCTCTGGTTATTAATTTTGGTTTTCTTGGATGATCAGTCCATGAGTGTCCTCTGTACAGTCATTTCATGCAGCAGTAACAACACAGCACAGTGGGCAATCTGAAATGCTTTTAAAAAGAGAACATTAAACTAATCTACTTGAAACTCTTTTATTGAGCTGCGGTGGACTTGAAAGTGCATCCCACTTTTTAAAAATATTACACTGCTCATTTTGGTTTTCCTTAAAACATTTTAGTTTGCATCACATAAAAAGTAGGGGTGAATAATCTTATCAGTTATCCCTGTGTAACTTGTCTCTCCTTATGAGTCATAGCTCTTCTAGAAATGCTAGTTAGGAAGCCTTCAGGTTTTAAAATTCTGCTGTATGACTGTCATTTGCTTTTTACATTTTGTCTTCACGTTAGTGAATGGAATCATTGATGCCAAACCCTCCTCTGCAGTCAGGTGTATAGTCTAAAAATTTTTCATTTTTGCAACACTGAAGATGTGGTATTGAACTTGTTTGTGGTGCTTCATGCAAGCAATGTGAGCCTTTGCACAGTATGCATTACTGGAACCCTCTGGGCAGCAGGGTTGTGGTTGATGCAGAAGATAGCCCAGCCACTGTGCAAAACCTGGCAGGTTGGTGTGGGTTTGAGCTCCAGAGGAAGTGCCAGTGGCAGTACTCAGGGAGCTGCTGAGGTTGGTCAAGGAGCTGCAGGCTGTGCTTGGTGAATTTTAACTCCAGCACTGCAGCAGTGACTGACTGGAGACCTGTTATGTTCTTCCTAGTTCTCCTCCATCTCTACAATTCACACAGGTATTTCCAGCAAGTCTAGAAGGGAAAAATGTGCTACACAGGCCCTGCTACTGCTTTTATCTATAAGGTCAACATTGAGTAAATGCCATGGTAGCTTCAAGCAGGAATATCAGAAAGGGAGCAGAGCTGTCACATAAGTAACTATGACATGAAACTTCAGACATTATTTTTGGATAAGAGAACAACCAGACATTTAGCTAGCCATAGCTAACAGCAACACAGAGAACTACTACTGCTGCTACTACATCTACTGCTAATTCAGCAAAAGATGTAATCCTGATTCAGGGAAGCACTTGTGCTGACATACTGTACCTCTTTACTGAGTCAGGGTTTCTTTCTAAGCTAGTGTGTATAATTTTTCATCAGAGGGGGCAAGAATATTCCCTTGTGACCCTGCAACTTGCAGCATATAAAACCTAAAAAGAAAAGGAAGGGGGCAGAGGAGACAATTGTGGTAGAAGTATTTTCAGACCAAGTGTCATCTGCTGTAAGACCAGGTATCTTATGGCTTAATTACAATGAACAGACGTAACATAAAGAAGCAGATAACTATGGTTCATATATGAGCTTTGGAAAACCTCTGTTAGCTTCCCTGGATCCTTTCCCAGTCATGTATTTGTAGGGAATAGCCATCCAAAATGTTTATTTAGAAGTGGAGCTTTATTCCTCTTTTGCTAGTACTACACATTTTGAAGAAACCACGTGTTGAGTTTTGCATGGGATTTTTAATTACAGAATAAACAACAAAAGATAGTTCAGAGAGGAACATGCATAATGAACACTCTTCTCTCTGTGTTAAATGTTTCTTGCTATATTACTCCTCACTACAATTTTGCTGTTGATAAAAATGACAAGATTTTTTTTCCTCCTCAACCTCTCTTTCATCTAGCCTTGGACACTACTTAAGTTCTTTATGTAGTCAAGGAATGGTGAATAAAGTGGAGTAAAATTAAAGTTGTTATTTAAAAAGAATAACCTGCTTAGTCAGGTACCTTCTAACCTATTTCAGATTTCAGAAAGAGGGTTGTAATAGGAGTAGATTTATAGTTGCTGCTGTACTATTTTTTTAATGCTATATTATCATTGTCCTCTTCAGATTATGGCTGAACGGAAGAATGCTAAGGCTATGGCTTGCAGCTCATTGCAAGACAGGACAAATGTCACCCTTGATGTTCCTCTGCAAGGTACTGAATATTACAGCTAGTATCCTCAGGATGGTCCTGTTCTAGATAAGTTTTGTTTCTGATGCAGTTTTTTACAAAAATGGAGCATGCTGGGTGGAGAAGTCAGGAGTGTATTTCTGCTTTTTAATTAAAGTAACTGACTGATTGTAATCTGTTCCTGTATTACTTTAAGTACTTTTCTTGGTTATGTTAACAGTTATGGAGTCCTGCTCAGTTATGTCAACTTGTGCATTTCCTCTTTTATTTTGAAAAGCAAGTGTTGCAAACACAGTCCTACTTATTTGTGGCTACTCAGGATATTGTCTTTTTCAAATCAAAATACCTGCTGACTTGAGACTGTGCCAGTTGGCCAAAACTTCCTTAAAACCAGAATATACTCCAATGCCCCACTTGGATTCAGAAGAGCCATAAGAGTTCTCCTCCTATGTCTCTTCAGCTTCTGACTCAAGGGTGCAAGTGGGTTGTCATTCAGCTTTTGCACACTTTACTGCTTGGTAGAAGGAAGTTGCCTTTGTGTGACTGTGTTTAACATATTAGCAAGGATGATATTAAAAGTAAATCACAGATTTTTACATAGTTATTGCAGTGAACCTTAGATCTATACATCTCAGAGACCCATTCATCTGTATTTTCTGTGTTTTAATATTCCAGCAATATAATGTGGTTTTATTCTTAGCATAGACCAAAAAATTCCTTTAGAAATTATTGAGGCTTGTTCTTGTTAGAAGGAGTAAAAGTTTTTTTTAATTGATTCAATACCTTCAGAGTACAATTAATGGGTAAACAGTAGAATGTTATTGATGAAATAGAAGTGTTTTTTCCTGCTGTGAATGCTGATTAATAGAAATTGACTTTTGTTCCCATGCAGTAGATTTCCCAACACCAAAGACAGAACTGGTACAGAAGTTTCATGTCCAGTACCTGGGCATGCTACCTGTAGCTAAACCTGTGGGTATGTAACACTTAAATGAATTCCAAAATATCTTGCTTAACCTCTAATGCCTTGTCACCTGCCAGTGCTTGATTCTTGAAGGGTAGCAACGCTTCTGTTTCAGTCACATGAATCAGGCATGAAGACATCTAATATCCAGGGCATCATATCAACATGTGTTTTGCAAATAGGGTATTCTGGGAGCTGCCAAGAAGGCAGAGTTTCTTTCTACAGCTTTCTCTGAATATAAACTCTGCTACTAATGAGATGGGCCCTAAAGAACTGAAACAGTACAAAAGCTAAACAAGATGCTATCCTGCTTTTTATAACCCAGAGGAACCTGTTTTGATTATCCAGATGGAGAAATACAACTTCACAATACTTTCTTCCATGATCAATTTAATTTTAATAAGGAATCCAAAACACTGTTTTCTATAGTACTGTGTGAAGATAAAAAAATCTGTTATTTTATATATATATTGTTTTTCACTGTTTCATTTTATTCTTTTTTAGGAATGGATACTCTGAATAGTGCCATTGAAAGCCTAATGGCTTCCTCTAGTAAAGATGACTGGTTGCCAGTTACCATGAATGTTGCTGATGCTACTGTCACAGTCATAAATGAAAGAGTAAGGCAGACTGTGCTGTTTAAAACACAGTTAAAATAATATGAGTGTTGAAAACCAGGAACACAGAAATGCTAGTAGGGTTAATTTAAACTAAAATTCATTTGCTTGTTTTGCATTTTATTTCTTTCCAGAATCTGCAGAGGCTCTTACTGCTTGTATCATCTTCATTTTTCTTTATCATTCCAATCATGTTCTCAGAAATAAATTATTCATTTGATACTTAAATTCAGTGTTTTCCATTCTAGGAATTTTGAGCCTAAAATGTTGTAGGTTAAGCCCAAAGTAGTAGCAATCCTAAATTCCAAACTGCATTTGCCTTACTCTTGGTATGGAAGCCAAGAGTAATATAAAAATCTCTGTTACAGAAGAAAATGTAGAGCATTTTCCATAGAGTTTAATACAGTGAGACTTACTAATGCAGTATTTTATATATGTCTTTTGATGAGGTACTAAACCAGCATCTCTGTGTTTTGGAGTCAATATAGCCATGTTGTTTTGTTTCTTCACAAAACAAGCAGCTTCTAAAATGTACAACATTTCAAAATTTTGTGGTAATGCTCAAAGCCTCAGTTTTCTGGTGACAGCCTGGAAGGGGAGCTCAAGCCCAGGCCTGAGCATGCTTGGTTTATGCAGATAGTTAAGAAGGCACTGCAGTACTGTACCAAGATATCCTCCCATTTAATCAAAATTGAAAGTTCCACAGAGCATCCAGTAGTAATGATCAATCTTGATTCATGACCAGAATGAAGAGGAGGTCATGGTGGAGTGTCGTGTGCGGTTCCTGTCCTTCATGGGAGTCGGCAAAGACATCCACACGTTCGCCTTCATTATGGACACAGGAAACCAGCATTTTGAGTGCCATGTGTTTTGGTGTGAACCAAATGCAGGCAATGTATCAGAAGCTGTTCAGGCTGCTTGTATGGTAAGTGACCTTCTTCAAAGGCATCTAATAGATTGATTTAGATTTTCACTACCTCCATAATAATTTTTTCAAATTTGCAATTATATTAATTTAAAGACAAAAATAGAAATTAATATTATGATATATTTAATCAATTAAAATCCAAACATTTTAATGTTTGACATGCCAGCTTGGTGAGCAATGCCTCTTTAATTAATTTCTCTCATAACCACTGCAACATCTATGAAAATTAAAAATCTTTTCTTTCACTACAGAAGTTACTTAATGCCAGAAAAAAACATTTTGCTTGGAGTGATGTTATGAAATCCAGTGGTAATATAGTGAAAATAATCCTTTTTCAAGAGTAACTGAACCCAGAAAACTTGTTTTTCAGTTTTCAGATGGGTATTTATATGATTGTGTGCTAATGGACAGTTTCTGCCCAAGCACTGACAGACCAATTTCCCATTAACTTCAGCTGACCTTCTTTGTCACAGCCAAAACAGAGGTTTGACTATATTTAATGAGAAAATACTAGAAGTGTATTTAAAATTATCTGTGAAGTTATTTGATCCAGCAATGATTGCAGAATGGCTTTGCTTTGTTGCAGTTACGGTATCAGAAGTGCTTAGTAGCCAGACCTCCTTCACAGAAAGTTCGGCCGCCGCCACCTCCTGCAGACTCAGTGACCAGAAGAGTTACAACTAATGTAAAAAGAGGAGTCTTGTCTCTCATTGACACTTTGAAACAGAAGCGTCCGGTCACTGAGATGCCATAGTTGTGTAAGAGAGAAGATTCTCCTGCAATTTGACTGAAGATAACAGTAGCTACACTGAGGAAATGAACGGACAATGTCTGACCTTCCACTTCAGTTGCTGATGCTTTCTCTTCAGAGAATTTCCCCCTATCGAAACAATGTTAGACAAGCATGTTCTCTCGTTCTTGCCACCATCGTGTGATATGAAAAGAAGCATGAATAATTTTTTTGCTGTCAGTGAGTTACATCATGGGCAATGGAAGGTCTGTTTGATTGTAAATACATGAACATTACTTAAACTCACACAAAAAAGAGAATATGGCCACATCCCTCCTAGTGAACTCATGCTATAAAGTCCTTGGAGTGAACGATGCCTGAGTTAAAAGTTTCATCTTCTTTAGCTGGATTTGTCACAAACCAATCTTAAATCCTACAGCACTTTGCTCTTTTTTCAACACTGGATTAGGTATCAAGTATTAGCTACAATTAGCTACAATTAGCTACAATTGAATTACTGTAGATTAAATACCAAGTTTTATTTTTTACAGAACTACGCCTGTTTTAAATTGTTTGGCAGCATTGGTCTAGCAACTACTTTAACATCTCCCTGACATGTTTCTAAGTCATAGTGTCATTATATCATCTTCCGGTTACACATTATGGTTTCACAGAAGAATTGTGTTTAAAACCAAACAAATTATGAAAGATCCAGAAGTGTTTTCAGTAACTGAGTGATCAGGGCGATCCACTTTTCAGCTTTAAACATACAAATTCAACTGCTGGCTGTTAAATTTATTCTCCTAAATCTGATCATTAATTAATCAAAAATACTGTTTGTTTCATGGAGGGCTCAAACCAATCAGGAATAAGAAAGGAAGTAGTTAGTGATTTTATTGTCTTATGACTGTTATAGAGACTAAACTATTCCATACCGTTTCTATACAAGTGTTCGATTAAATGTTCAGTTCAGTGTCTGGTTGCATAATTCCCCCTTCCCCTCAGAGTTTGTTGCTGAATACTTAGCACGCCTGAAGAACAATTACATTTTTTGTTATTTAAAAAATTTCATGAAATTTTTGTTATTTTTAATGCTCTTATAACAAATTAAGAAGAGAGTTGTTTTTTAACAAGATAATGTTTGAGGTACTATAATTGGATTTCAATGCTTTTGCTCCAAAGACTTCCTCTAACTGATTTGCTTTACATGCCTGCAGACCCTCACAAATCAGCCCAGCATTGCCCTCAAAATTGTACCTCAGGCTAATTTTGAAATGCAGTCATGCATCTTCAATCTTTCCCTTTGTCATCTTCCTGCAGATTGGTACACGCTTTGGAAATGGAACATTAAGTATGTTTAACTAGTGTTAAAAGTGTTTTGCCTCCATTTATAGCTAGGTTCCAAATAAGTGTCTCCCAAGTCTGCAGATCTTGTCCTACTCCAACGATAAAGGAGCAATGACAAAGTTCTTGTTACAATAACTCTTTTTTTTATTTTACTAAGCAAGAGACTGTTATAAACAAACTGCTTTTTTATTTCCTTGTTCAAAGAAATTAATGACCACACCTGGCAAAGTAACTTAGGATCACAACAGGAAAGGAATGATGATTCAAGAAATTTCTGCACTGAAAAATGCAGGAAAATCATTACTAAACTCAGCGTGATGTATGAGCAAGCTGGCTATGCAACTATTGTAATTAAATTCCGCTTTCTACAATACCCTGTGAAGAGCTGATCCTCTCTGGATCTCAGATCTCTTCATGACCACAATTCTGCACCTCAGGCACTGAAGCAAACTGTTTCCCTCTCAAGGCTCACGCACTTGCCACCTCCTTTGCGCCACCTATATTGCCTGTACAGCTAGAGAAGCTGCTTATGCTGAGTACACAGGGAGAGCTGGAGGGGAGGGGATGCAAACTCACCCTCTTTAGCAGTACCTGTGGTTTAACTGACCACAGAGCCAGATCACAAAGCATGGGGATGGCAGCTTGCATATAGCTTCTGTAGTTTCCAGTACTGATCCCAGTCACCTCTGTTAGGAGCAGTGTAAAACTCACTTGTCAGAGAATCACAGAACTGTTTAGTTTGGAAGAGACCTCAGAGGTTGTCTAGCTCCAAACCCCTATCAGAGGGGCACTTTTCACCAGAAGAGGTTGCCCATCCAACCTGATCTTGAACATTTCCAGGGATGACTGCTCTCAAACTGTGGTGGCTAACACTATACCCTTAGGTAGGATTGTGAAGTTAAGAGATAAAAGTTTCCTTGTTCGTCATTGTGCTAGTGATTCACATTTTATTTTATTTTAAATTAAATACTTTGATGGCATCTTTTTAAAGTTCCTGCCAACGTCATGATTTGGGATTGGCAATTGTTGTACAGCAGTGAATTAATTTTCAACAGTATAATTAAATTTTTTCATTGCATCTGTGCAGTGCTGATTCCCCCCAAGAGAGATCCAGACTCTATTTAACTAAACCAACACTTAGCAAACAGTAGTGTAAAGGTTCTACATCCATGTTGTCAAAGTCAGGAACATCTGGTTAGCTTTCATTAGCAATGTGTGCAGCTGCAGGCAGGGCTGAGGAGAAGACAGAAAGGTATTTAAAAGCTGTACATCACTCGCCAGTGTGTGTTTTAAGAGGTTTATGTCTGTTAACAAAATGCTGTTGATTTTGCAAATATTTAATGTGTGCTTAATGATCTGACTATATGTGGCCTTTTTGCTTCAGTAGAGCTCCTTATTCTCCAGAAGATTTAATATACACCCAGGTGTTTGCAGAATCAGAACCTAATATTGCAATGCCTATTATCTTTTGTTTCAGACACTCTTTTTTTACCATGGCCAAAAAAAGTATGTATGGGATGTGTGTGTGTTTGAGCAACTGCAACTGCTCTAGTTGATGTTATAGCAACCCTTCAGTTATCTATGCATTTTTTTAATAATACCTAATGATTCTGTAGGCTGGCAGCCATGTTCACTATGCCTTGTATGTCTGATGCCATATTCTAACTTAACCTGTTAAATACAGCTTAAAATATTTTTATTTTATTTATTCTATTTTTACTGAAATATCCTCCATTATTATGTTGATGTATTGTCTTTACTGGATGTACTCTTGTAATATTCTCCACTCTGTATACTATAGGTTGCCTAAAAAAGGCAGGCTTTGTAATTATTTATAGTCACATTTTTATTGAAGTCTGTAGAAGAATCATGTAAAGCAAAGCTAATTTCTTAATTTTTTTCAATGCAAGTAGTAAGTTAGAGGTATCACGTGTCAGTCAGTCATGTCATTAACACGCTCCCTTGCAGAAGCAAGGAGATTTATATTCACAGTCAATGACTAATAGATAAAAGCCTTTCTTTTGAAATCTGTAGTGCTGGCTGTAGGTTTTATTTAAGCCACTTACTGCTTCATTTACAGGGTAGCAAGGAGGTGTGGGAGATGCAAGGCTATGGAGACCACCTACAGGGTGGTTAACCGGGAATAACAAAAATAGCATAGGAATGGCATAGATTCCATTCACAGTAAAACAAGGATGAGTGATACACTTCCTGTGCAGAGTCACCTGTACCTAACAAATATTATGCCCTTTAGTGGCAGAGGAACAAAAATTGTGGAATATCTAATAGCTTACACCAGTTCTCTGTCTCTCCTAGGAGTTCTATATTTTTTAATTTTATCAAGCATTTAATGGATCATTTATCATGGAATCTAAAAGCATTAGTACATCACCCATAGAAAAGAGAACATTCTCATTTCAAGAGCCAGTATGGGCTTGGAATTTCAGCATTACCCCCAAATGCATTACTCCTTTCTTGGGCACGTTACTTAACACATTGGCACAACGTGTGCTGTCCCGTCAGCCAAGGCAGGTTTGATTTAACAGCAGTAAGAAAGAAGGAACCACACCCATTTATTAGCAGAGCCCAGTCTTACATAAAAGTACCTGACTGACAACAAAAAGGACAATTTTCCCTGCTGTTGACCACTTCTCCACATTTAAATGTAATCTGTTCTGAGAATAAATTTAGCTGCGTAAAGTGATTGTCTCAACTGTTACTGCTCCATGAAACTGAGAATTTATTTTGTTCAAAATGGTGGTTGAGGGAAAGGAAAAACATACTGGTGGTTTAGAGGCAATAGCAGCACAATGAAGAGTTTTGTATCTATAAAGCTGAATCAAGAGTTTCTAGTTGAAAAATTACAAATAGACAACTGGATTACAGAAAAATAGTTACATAAGATATGGTTTTACTGTAAGAAGCCATTGAGTGTTATAGGCATCTACCTACAAGCCATCCAAAGGCAGTCCCAGATGTTGCCACCATGTGATGTTCCATGCTTACAAAGTAAGCTGCTGACCTGTAGTTGAAATATTCACTTTCTGATATTCTTGGTAAGACATCAAGATTGTAATTGGTTTAACCTCTATACTGTGTCAAAAATGAAAATTCCTCAAAGCAAGATGAGGCCAAGTGTGGGACATCATGGCACATATTATGTAAGTAGCCCAGAAATTCTGTTATTAAACACACAATGTATGTTGTTTTACAAGTAATTTCAACTTTAATAATGAATGATACAAATCATTCTTTAACTGCAGAATCTCTTTATTTTAAGCACTTAACAACCACATTGGGAAAAAAAAAATCTCCATAATGTCCACTCCTTCCATCCAACATGTAGAATCTCTCCTCCTACTAGATGGTTTGAAATAAAATAAGAATTTCTTTTTTTCCGGTTGTACACATGGCATGTGTACGGGTCTAAATCTGTCCTTATGAGTTTGTTCACAAATCAGAGTAAAGTTCACTATGTTACTGGAACAGGTAAGGAGAATGGATTGCTCATAGGGATATGCAGAAGGTGAGGGATGTCTTTGTGTAGGACAGCTGGCTCACATTAAAATGCTGAAAGAAATTTTCACTGGTTCTGTGAAGCAAGGATATTTATAATGAATGCCAGCTGTCTACACTGCTGGTGTAGTATCGGTCACATACTTTCTTTAAAAGGTACTGCTTATCCAGTGACACTGACTGGTGTGGGTGAAAACAAAATAGAGATGTTATATTTTCTCTAGATGGGTCTAAATCCAGACTCATATGTCAAATCGGTTAAGTTCCACACTATATTGGTGATGCTCCTGCCAACACTCTTGCCAAGTATCTGAAATGGTTGCCTAGAGGAAAATTTCTGGGCCACAGCTACCTTTGCCTTTCTGTATTGCTGTGCTGTCTCTATTTCATTTTAACAAGTTCTAAATACAATTCAGATTTCTTGTTAAAATTATCTCTGTGCCTTCCTCTATCCTCTACTCAGATTGCAAGACAGTTGTGGATATTTTATAGCTATTTTATCTTTGCCAGCAAAAGGGAGCAGCTTAGAAGCCCGTAGATGTTTCCAAAGACAGGCAGCTACTCTTTGTCCAGTCATTATTCAACTGACTAGCAGTAACATTTATAAAAACATTACTTTGACGGTAGCAACTGAGAACTGCTTCTTTTCAACTAAGAACTGTTTATGTTAAAAAATTGATAAAATGCAGTTATGAACAATGCTATAGTTTGATGTGACATTATGATAAAAATTCTGTAGTTTTAGCATGAGAATATTTGGTCTATTTTTCACTGTTGGTATTTCAATGCACACTTAAGTAGAAACCAAGAGAGCAAGTACTAGAAAGCCTATGCATGGCTTTAAAGTACTTGGCTAGTTTCCTGTACAAAAGTTCACATCTAGTTTTAGAAATAAAAAGTGAGCTAACAGGCTTGCTGTGCAAGACTTATTTTCCACACATCAGTCTTAAGCGGAAACTCACAAAAATGGTACCTAGCACTTGTAAAGAAAGTCCAGTTTAAAAAATTCATTCTCACTTTAAAAACATCAATTTGAAACTGATTACTTGTACAGGTTTAGGTCACGGTTGGGAGCTGGATGTATGATTTAACTTGACACTTTAAAGTGTATAGCAAGACACAACAGTTTTTTGACCTCACTTCTCCTAACAGTATCAGCCTTAGGCAGCTGAGCTCAATTCACTTTCAAGTGTGATTACTGGATTAAAAGTTACTATCTAACATGGATATTTCTACATAAATAGCCCATATTATATCTTTCCCAAGGCCAGATTATCCTTACATAAAGATATACCATAATGTAAAAGTATTGATTAATATATAGGAATTTTTACCTTCTTTACAAAGGGAGAGCAGAGTCTGAAGGTTCATACAGCCAAGTTGGCTTGACCATTTTTGACCAGGGCGGTGGAAATATCCAACAATTTGGACCCTGTGCTCCAGTCTGGCCATGAAGGTAATGTTAAGTTGATGCACTGGGTTTGTTTCATTACAACATTTCATATAATGCTATCAGTGGAGGCAAAGTGATTGTCAGGGGCTTCAGTACAACCCTGTTCTGTTCCGCGTGTGCCTTTTGAGCAGGTGTCTGTCTCTCATACGCCTTGCCCAGAGGTGACAGATGAGGTGTGGGTTTCAGCACTTTAAATGGGGCTGTGTGTGAATCAATGTTCACAGATTTCTTCAGCTCAACACAGCTGTCTGTTTAGGGTACATTCTTTAGCTGTGCATTACTGACTGCTGACTGCTGACTGCTTTAGACATGGATGTTACTGGCTGCTTTTGTTTGGCATACATTCTTTGTTGTATGTTACTGACTACTTTTTCCGGGCCGCATTCTTCTGTTGTGTGTTACTGGCTGCTTTTTTTTGGTTCACATTCTTTCGTGGTGTGTTATTGGCTGCTTTTTTTTGGTGCACGTTCTTTTGTGAGGTGTTACCGGCTGCTTTTTTTTGGTGCTCATGGTCTTCATGTATCCTACAGGCTGCTTTATACACAGGAACTTCAGCCTTAACATTAGCTCCAGTTTGGTGGTGAGGGGGCTTTGCAGCTTTTGGCTTACTATCACTAGCAGTAACCTTACGTTTACGTTGTTTTACCTTCTTCTCCTTTTTCACCTCTTCTTTTGGTTTTTCTTCAACAATGCCTTCTAGTAGTCTTTTTGCTGCAGCAGAAGCCAAAATGTCTTTAGCTTTTTTAGAAGTATCTTTCTGAAAATTTCACAGGAAACAACAATGAATCTAAGCTACAATAGAGAGCTCCATGAGAAAAAGACAGCAGAATCTAGCAGAAGGACTTAAGTCACATGTGATAAATGCTAACCAAATTACTTATTCGCAAAATTAAGAACTTGACTTGTGTGAAGAGGTACTGGATAGACTCTTCAGAGGCATTCTTTTCTACTGACCCAATGAGAGGAAACTCAGTTCTGGGCTCTGTAATGTGTGTCTGACTTGTGTTTAAATACAGCTGGTTGCCAAGCCCCATGCAGCCACTCGCTCCCCCACCAGCAGGATCAGGGAAGGAACTGGAAGAGTAAAGCCAGGAAACTCCTGGCTTAAGATAAAGACTGTGGTTCCCTGGGAAGACAAGTGCCATAACTCCAAATGTCCTCCCATCCTCCTCCTCCTCTCCCCCACTTTATACAGTAAGCATGATGTCACCAGGTCAGCATCCGAGTACATAAAGAGAAATGATGGAGGAGAAATTATTTACAACTAGCTAAGAAGACGGTTTCTGTAAAGAAGGAATTTTGGATTAAATTATAAGTACGTTTTCTACTTTGTCCAAAATGTTCGTTTCCTAAATCACCTAAAAACTGGCCATTGGAGCAATTGCTTCTTCGTAGTAAAATTTGACCCAAAAAAATTACTTGAATTAACTACCTGCTCTAGTGTTTGTTTCTCTGGAGAGAGACAATATGGTAGAGAGATGCACATAGCACAATTAACTAAAACTCAGACCAAGTTAAAAATATTTAATATTGTAAAGAAAGAGGTCAATAATAGGTAACTTGAAAGGCTTTTCATATGTAATTTTCTTACACTTAATAAAATCTAACTTCCCCCGAGAGGCAAGCTTCTTTCAAGCACTGTAATCGCAGTATGACAGAAAATGGTAAAAATAAGCAAGTAAGATCTCTTATCTTTAATTGGCAATGAAATTCTAATTAGTTCTTCCCCACAGCCCTTCCAGTTTTGCTGGGAAAAAAATGGTATTTTTGTAAGAGACAAGAGGAAAATGTTGATGCTCAGAGATGCAAACTAGCCCTTTAAGACCTTTCCTCAGGAATCATGCAAAGACTTTTCCATTTACTCAGCAAAAGCCCCCTGCCTTTCAAACCACATTTGCATATGCCTTAGTTTGGGAAGGAAACATATTCATACCGATTTTATTCAAATTATAATAGTGTCACCCATAGGGATTAAGATTTCTGCTGCTTGGATACTGGAAAATCTTGGTGACACATATAACAAATACATTTACTAGACACCATTTATCATGATCAAGCTGTGTATTTCATTCCAAAGTGTTGTAACAGCAGTATATTTCCTTTAGATGTTGCTGGCACTAACTTGGATCACAAGCCTGCTCTGATCATGAAGAGCTCCAGAAGAACAGGCACATCTTTTAAAGCTGTGCTCAGCATAAAACTCCAGAAGTGGCACATTTCAATTCACCTTTTGGTCTTAAGACAACTACAGAGCAGCCGGGAATTTTCTTTCAAATGTTTCATTTTATTTTTTCTTCCGTGGAAAATTGCAGTGCTCATCTCCTGTGAAGTGATTTAAAATGGTTATTTTTGTAACTTACCTCTCTCTCTAGAACAGCTAGGAAACAACCACTGGAAGTTTCTGATGGCTCAATTTTGAAAAATATTTCAGTGGAAGACTCTGAATCGGAGCAAGTAGAAAAAACAGAAGGAATAAGCCTGTAAAAAAGAAATGGAAGACCAGAAAATAATATTTAAGAATATAAAAGGAAATAAACAAGTATACATTAAGAGTAATCTTCAAATTATGTCTTTCAGTAATAGCTTTATTGTAATTTTAAAAAACTGCAATTCAAGAAAGGCATGAGAATTAATCTTTTTGGAATTAATTGGATTTTTACTTTTTTTCCAGTAATTTCTTTCTTTTACCAATTATTAAGTATATTAATCACCAGATAATATATAATCAGAGAATGAAAAATTTATGTTCTTTCTCAGGTGTGCAATTATTGATTTATCGAGTTGTCCCTGAAGTTGAAGAATGGTCTGAAAACACTAAGCAGCTTGCAGAAATTGTAGAGGTGTTGACTTTTAGTTATATATGCTCATAATAAATATCTATCTAAGCTAAAATCTTAAGTTGGGAAAATCTGCTATTTGTTCTAACTGAGTGATTCTTCTCCAATTTTACAGTTTTGCAGTGCCTCTGTGGGGAGGGAAGAACTAGCCTCTTCTCATATTCTCCTTGTATTCCTGGTTGTTACAGAAATGCCTGATTGTTACAAAGCAGTCTTAAAGACTTGGCTCATAAGGCTGGCAAACCAGTACTAAGCTGTCTCAGTACAGAAGAACACTATCAAAATGTCCTTTTGTAATTATAACCCCTTCCTCCTTACTGAGGACTGTAAGATAGAGTCCTACTCCTTAATGCTCCACTAACATCTTGTGACAGAAATCTTTTTTCTAAGATGGTTACAGAGAAATGTATTCAATATTTGAAAGCAATATCCTGATTTGGCTGGCTAGTTCACTTTTAATGGGAAGTCTGCAAAACTGTTTGTTTCCAGCTTCTCACTGTGATCTGGATTTTTTTTTCTATATTCCTTGGAACTTGATAAAACAGGCTACACAGTTCACATCCTCCTCACATTACTAAATAAAACTTAAGTCTTATGACACAGATTTTTGATTTTAGATCAGCTTATTCATTGGAAAGAAAAGCCCAGCGGTAATCTTTTATTGATGTATACAAGTTACTGTTCACCAGGAATCCCTTCAACAACCCTGAAAAATGATGCAGAAATTAATTCTAATTTGATAGGCCAAAGCAAAATGCATGAGTGGTTTAGACTGCACTTTATACACACTTGTTGGCCATGTGTACCCTTACTTTATATAAAGCTGTTGCTGTAAACTCTCATATCCTAAAGGTAAGTTCAGCTTAACCAGTGCGAACATGTTTGAAATCACCCTTAAAACTGCACAGCCAGCAGGGACCCCAAACTCCAACAGAGCCTTAATTTGTTTGGCACCACTTCACTGCTGCAGAGTAATTCCAAAAGATAAAATGCACATAAGCAAAATTGTTTTAAGTGTTTCCTGAAAGCCCTCAATTTTCTTGGAAAAGGGAATTAATGTTCAGTACATCTTTGATGATCATACAAGATGTTTTATTATGACTCGTCTCTCAAAGATACTACTGTGAACATGGGGACTAGTAACTCTGCAACAGCCTTTCATGTTATACTGCACTGTTTTTGTCAAGTAAGTTCTCTAATTAATTCTAAGAAAAGCGTAAAAGGAATTTTTGTAAGTAGTACATGCATCTTAAATAGCTTGAGCTTTCATCTTAAGCATAATCACTCTGTATATTTTATTTATGGTATTCTATTACTGCTCTGTTCATGCTGGTTACCAGAAGCTTTATTGTAGCAAGGACTATGATGAAACATCCAAGATACTGCATGACAGTGAAGGAGGAACTGAATCTGAAATTGTCATTTATGAAGCTCAATCAATCTTCAGTCAGAAATTTGCTGAGGTCTGAAAAAAAATCTTAATGCAATTCTATTGTCCTTTTCTTACCATCCAAGATGGCCTTTTTAAAAGTGTAAGTATGATTTGGTGGTTTGAAAACATTCATGATCCTTCTGCAAAACAGTGAACAGATTTGGGGTTGGCTGGGTGGGGGAGCGGGGGTGATTTACACAAACAGGATTTTTTAAAACAATAATTAAAGCTCCAGGAACTTTTTTTTTAAATAATTTTTTGTATGTTATAAATTTACATATTATTTATGTTCAATAATTTAGAGACCATTACATTACAAGGTCCCCCAAGTTCTCCCCACAGAGCTGCACAGAGGTCAAGACAGACTCCAGAAAATTTTAAATTCCATAGGAAAACACAAGCAAGGGGCCATAAATGCTTTTGGTCTAGCACACCATCACTGGCAAGACATACCCTGATTTCATCCCACTTACTGTAAAAATAAATCAGGCAGGCAGCTATTTTCTATCAGTGAATTTCAAGAAAGATGCACTTTGTTGCACTGTGTCTTATGAATAATATACAACTTTTAAACCGTCTTTGGACTGGCCACAGTAATTATCTACCATTTTAATCCTGCAAAATTTTGTCACACTGAATATCTTGAGCCACAGTACCTTTCCCTTTGATAGCCAGACTATTAACATCATCTAGGGTAAGATAAAATCTAAAAATATATTATTACACTTCTGTGTTTTTTATAACATAAACTCTTTTAAACCTGCATCCTGTAATCCACTATTGTATTTATGTGCAAGTGAGTGTCAATTGTTTGCATTTATATGACTGAAAGGAAAATCCAGAAAACACCCATCAGTGTTTAACAATTCCTCTGGCTGACAGGGGTGACAGCTAACAGGTTATAACTACATATGAAGTATACAGCATACATCCTTCTTTCATATATATTTGTATTTGCCATGATTGCAGAGGATGATCTCTTACTGTAACCTGTCCTTCCCAGAAGTCATTCATCTGAATACAGCAATGAGCAATCCTACAGCAAAGGGTTCTTATTTTTATCTATTATTCTTACAATTCAAGATTTAATTTTTTTCCTTTGAAATTGATCATTCTACATCAGAAACGGAGAGCATGCTACCAAGTTAGTTTCATTCTCTGAGTATTAATGCAATAGTAGCAATAGCTCTATCTGTACAATGTCATTTCCAACCAGTGATACTTTCCTCCCATCTTAATTTCAGATAAACAAAAGTATTAGACGAAAAAGTCAATAGAGTACTGCTAAGCACTCTCATAAACAGAAAAAAATGGCATGACAGACAGCAAAAGCTATTTTAATTTCATGCAAAATATATAGCAGTCTAGGATGAGAATTATGCTACAATTTAAAGTCATACTTTAATTTTTCCACAGATACAATTACTCATTCTGTACCTATATCGTCGTACTTTTCCTCCCTCCACTCCACATTCCAGTGCTTTATTCACTACAAGTTCATTTTCTTCTGGGTAAATTGAACAAGTGCAGTAAACAATACCTTGTACTTTCTTAACTACAAAACAAAACACAACTTTTTTACTCTTCAGATTCTTCATACAGACCATGGTTTGGTAAAAATTAAAAGCATCATAAAAATTATGTCACTTTTACCTCCTGATTTCTAGTGTTTTAAAATAATTAAAATACTTTCAAATATTTGCAGATTTCAGCACAAAGTCAATGCTGTCTCCAGTCTTTTCACACAGTTACAAAAGAACAGAGGAAGAAAGTGGCAGCATGCAGATGGAGGGAGACTACATTTGCAGAATTTCCAGAGTATAACTAAGCCATAAGCCAGTTCTCTACATAATACTGAAGAGTATTGTATTAACGTGTGGTGGACACCAGGACACAGGAACACCATCAGACTGGAGGAAATCACTATTCAGGGGGGTTTGTTACATGTTTATTGTTAATTAATAGAGTAATCAGTGTATTTTTACTATATTAAAACTGGTGATAATACAATGGAATTGATAGTGCAAAGAAATTGGGAAAGTAGCACACTTACATTTCAGTGCATGAATCAACTCATTAAGCTGCCTCTCAGCAAGAATACGGAGTTTATTCTCAGACACAAATCCCTGGAAAAGGTCTC
Organism: Zosterops lateralis; assembly: GCF_965231275.1. Taxonomy (NCBI): domain Eukaryota; kingdom Metazoa; phylum Chordata; class Aves; order Passeriformes; family Zosteropidae; genus Zosterops; species Zosterops lateralis. Next base: position 23,750,283 of record NC_139766.1, on the reverse strand, counting down.
GTAGCAATTCTGCATCTAAAAGAAGAGAGTAGTAAATTTAGTCTTGGAATTTGTATTGGTGTCTGAAAATTCAGTTGTTTGTAGAAGCAGACCTCGTTGTTACTGGCACAGTGTGAAGATAGGTTTTACAAATTAGAATACCAAGGAGTGCTGATTTATTTGCCTTACTTCTTTACCTGTCATTACTGGTGCCTCTTACATGCTTCTAGTTAATGAAAATTGTACAGTGAAAGGACTTATACAAACAGTCAGTAAAGGAATGTAATCAAATAGAAAATTATATACATGTTGGTATCTTGAAATAAATCTTCTGCCTACAGTCATTTTACTTAAAAAAGCTATACACACTCTGCTCCCCAGAATCATCCGCAAACTTTCATACTATGAACCTGAAGCAGTCACAGAATTACACAATATAAGTTATTTTATAGTATATAAAAACTATATATAGTATATAGTTACTTAAAATACTATAGTAATTAAAATAAGGAAGGTTTTTTTAATAAAATTATACAATTTACTGAAGCACCTACATCGTCTAGACCACAATACTTGGATCTATTTCTACCATAAACTACATATTGAATCAAAAGTTACCTCCATCTTCACTTGAAATAAGCTCCAGTGGATTGCCAGCACCCAATCCAGAGGATTGTGGTATCAGCAAAATAACTTTTGCCTTTTCAAGTCTTGAGTCTGTTGTTTGAAGCTCAGTAAAGTCTTCATATAACAACTGAATATCTGAAAAACAAGAAAAACTCAATGCTTATAGAATGCAAGCAAGTTTGCCTACAGGTGATACAGGTGCAGAGACTGTGGTATTACACAGAATTCGACAGAGCTAGAGCCTGCTAGATGCAGATCCTCCAAAATATGGCCTATGGATTTCAAACAGATTGAAGGGCTGCATCTTTTACTGAAAAGACAGTTAATGGGGTTGCAGTCTTGCTGCATTCTGTACTGATTGTGTCCTCCAGGTAAACTGAACAAGTGCTTGTGTTTTGGATTAACACTCTCAAACAGCTGGAAATCAGACTGAAAGCATCAGCCAAAACACCAAAAGTTCCTGCTACCAGCTACACCAACTGCTACGTAGTAGCTACTTCTGTAGAAAAAAAATCACCAATATTTCAGGAGTTTGCATCTATAATATGGTTAGACTGCAATTAACTTGACTGTAGCTAAAGAGCTATCAGGTCACTTTGTGACAAAAAAAGGTGTTACTGCCACCCCCAAGTCTCTTAAGAGGGATCTCTGAGTTCTGATAGAATTAGTCCATATTTACAGATATCACAAACATCTGTATTACAATACTTTTTGAATACCAATTGTTTTATCACCTACTTTCACATCCCATATGACTGAAACTTTTCCTCAGTTGTTCTTTTTTTGCCGAAGATTTCACACCACAAACAAAAATTGTGGACATGCTGGGATTTGTCAGCACTGACAAATGGGCAATGGTCAGATAGGAACCTATGTGAGCCACTATAATGTCACCATCTTCACTCAGCAGTGCCTGTGCAGAGTGCACAGCAAGGCTGCGAGACTTATCCTACAAAACAAGGACACAAAAATTAAGTAAGATCAACTGTTGTGGCTTCTATGAATGCCAACCTTCTTTTCCAAATTAGGAAAGTATTTCATTGTTTTCATAGCAAATGAGAGAGAAGGGAGGAAAAAAGCTCATCAGAGATATCTGCAAATACAGAATTAAATAAATTACAAAACCAAGCAGTCACTCAATAAATTTAAATAATTAATTCTAAATAATACATTAAAAAGCATAATATCTATAGGTGAAAATAAAGTATGTATCATCCCTGTAAGGAGGAAATCCTAGCAAGATTTCCTTGTTCCGGAAAAGATAAACACAGGCCACAATTCAGGCAGAATTCATCCTCTGAGACAGCTTAACAGAGAAATGCAGAACTATTCACATAGCTCTTGATGATAATTACAGGAGAAATGCTGCCCTTGTAGATCAAAGATCAAGATTTTGCTGAAATTCGAAGAACAGAGAGGCAGACTGGAATGCAGAAAACACAGGGACAGCTCCAAAAGAGTAAATGCTCTTGTACCACTAGTGATTAAAGAGAAAACTTTATCAAATTACCTCAAAATGCAAGGAGTGAAGATACTGACCACAGATACCAGGCCTTGCACCAAATCTGACAAACTGATGATACATGGTAAGGGGAAAAGAAAGTGCTAAGCATTTAAGTTCACATCATTGTCTGTGTACACACAGCATTCAAGCACCACTCCACACCACCACAGCAATGGAGGTTTTGATGGTTTTATTTACTAATTTTGAATACTTTCAAGAAGTAACACTCAGAATTTGTTCCCATTACCTATAGGACTGTCATCTATAGTTCTTTTCTGTAAGTATTCTATTGAAAACCTACAAACTGAAATGGAATATGGAATACTGAGTCACTTTTTAAGTTGAGCAATAAATTTTGACACTAAAGTTTTCAGACATCTTGTGAAACTGCTGGTTGAAATGTTTCTGCTAGGCACTCAAGAATCATCAGACAATTCAGATGATTGTGTTGTGTTGTGTTGTGGCATGGTTACTGCAAACCACCACTCTAGAACAGAAACCTCCCACCAAACTTCACTGGGGAGTCTAATGATGGCAAGTCACGAAAAAGACCAGTGGGGGTTATGGAGATCAAGGAACTTTGTATTTTGCACAAAATACAAAGAAATGTGATCATTCCACCACAGACATGCATTTAAATAGGAAGAAATATTACAACAGCATACACTATCTACTAACTGGAGGAAAGCATATGGACTTATATTGAAACTTTACTCACATTTTCAGAAGTGAGACTGCCTCTTTTGACCACTTTTTATATTTAGTTCAACAATTCTAAGACTAAATTTTAAACATCCTATTAACTTAATTGTAGTCATCAATTATAAGCATTGACATTTGTATGCTAAATTTAGTAAGTTAGATTAGTTTGTAACCTAATTATTACAAATGTCCAAAACCTTATGAGAGTTTGTTGCTGCCTGACAGATTTAATAGACTAGTCACACAATACACAACCTCTTTCTAATGCAAACCAATTATTTAAATTTGCAGATCATCTGGCTCAAGGCTGAACATCAACTCACCTGCAGTATGAGTTTGCTATCTGCAAAAAGATCTAAATTAAGCAGTTCTTCTCTAAGAGAGGAAGGAAAAACCAATACATCATGGCAATGTTGGTCCACAGCATACGTATAATGGTCAAAGTCTGACACAGATTCAACCTTTGTGAATCCCTTCATCTCCAAATCTCTGATAACATCTTCAAGGCTGTTAACATACAACTCTGACCATTAAATATACGAGAGTTACTTAAGCAACATAGTTTACATTGATTAGAAGAATTTTTTATTTCTGTTACTGTGTGTGTATACATATGCATACATATATAGGTATAAAATAGATACTGTCTAATGCAGGAGGGAAACTTACTCTACTTTAGGCATGTAGGTTCTGGTTTGAAACAATCAAGTTATTAATAAGTCTGATACAATTAATTTAAAAAGAGGTATGTGTCTCCAGATGATGATTCAAAGCATCAAAACAGAAATGTCCCTGTGCTCAGGAGATACTGTAGTAAATTTACTGCTTGGAATGCTTTAGTTCTTTCAGTTGCTTTCAATCTAGCCCAACTGACCAATAATTTTAATGGCTGATACTGAAAGAATCCTTGTGTAAATGTAATGAAGGCATAACTGCTGAGGTTAGCAATTCAAATATCATAAAGATTTAAAGGTAAATATAGCAAGAGGTGTTTGTTGAAATGCTATTTCAGACAGTGCCATAAGTTTATATAGTACATTAAACATGGGATAAATGAAGCAGCTTTTATTTATTTCCTATTTAAGGGTTCTAAAGTCACACCTGAAGTAAGGTAACATTATCTTGAAGTGCCTATAACCGCAGCACTGAACATTGGACCAAGACAAGAGTAGTAAAACAAAATTCTTGAAAACACTATAAAATGGATTACCTGTCTAACAAAACACATAACAGGATAAACTGGTTCATGTATCAGTTAGTACAGAACTGGGAAGATCAGTGTTACATATAGAGTAGCCTACAGAATTTAAGGATTTTTAAAAGTGTATTTTAATTTCAAATTTACACTATCCTTACAGAACAAACAGCAGATTTAAGTATTATGTATTAACACACCCCCCCCCTTTGCCAAGATTATGGTTTACACTAATACACCTGCTTTTAAAGACATTTTCTCTTATTTTTTGTAACCAAGTTAATTCACCGATATTTTTTCCTAGCTTTATTTCCTCATTTATTTGGTGAAAGACCCACACAAGCAACAGAATAGTAAGAAGAACTTGGTGACAAGTTCTTGGTGACAAGAACTACTGGCAATATATAAAAACTACAAAAAAAAATATGGCACAATGGCACTGGACTAAGCAGTTTCCTGTAAGAATTTTTAATTACTGGTAAAAATATAACCTGGAAATTCTAAAACAAGCATGCAGCAAACTATATCACTTCATATGCAAAAATCAATATTCATATCAATATCAGATGATACTTTGAAGACCTTACCTGATTTTAAGTGTGTTTATCCAAAAACAGACAGGTAAAGCAGAAGCCCTTTTTTCCTGCTTCCATACGTTTTCTGGTAAAAAGTATTCAATTGAAAGAGCATCGTATTTGATGCGACATCGTGCTAATGCAGCTGCCAGTTTGGTCTTGTAACTATAAAAACAGTCACAAGTTTAATAAGTTTTATAAATGTTTTCATCATCTATTAGCAAGCAACATGTCTGTTACAAAACCATCTTGCTCAGAAACCAAATCCAAAAGGGACACCTTCTTCTGCAAGCTGCAAAAGAAAATACAGCTACAAAACATTTTCTACTGCAGACAACAGTGCAGGACTGGAATTATAACAGGTGACTCTCAAATACATCCATTTTCTCAGACAGCTCAAAAAGAATCTCAGTATGTTTTTGAAACCGCAGTGTGGGGAATACAACCATCAGATTCATTTGCATGTTTGAAAATGTAAATACATATATGTACAGAATGAGCATTTGATGAAAGCTGGCTCCTAAACATATACAGAAACAATACAAGTATGATGGCAACCAGGAGTCACTTTTACTATTATTACATTAAAATGTCCAAGAAAATTTCCAGTCTTTTCTTCCCACAAGTTTCATGCATATTCCTGATACATGGTAATTCAAAATAAATAAAAATTGCTGGTGAACTACTTCAGGTATCTTACTTACTGCTCCCAGAAATGCCTTGTACATAAGAGATTAAAGAACGTTTTGGGCCATTCTAAATCCAGCAGCAACAGAATTTTGTCTAATAAATGCCTTTTGAGTTAGTCAGCTGACTGATGGAAGAGATAATAAATATTAAAATGGTTATGTATACTGGGTTTTGTTCTAATTATTTAAAATAATAAATATTTGACAAAGTTTCATAGTAGAAGTACTGCTAAATAGAGAAATGTTATTCCATTCCTCTTGACTCTATTACACATGCAATTATGAATATTTAATGAATATTTGTTTTCCTTCCTAGAATTCTATGAATGTTTCAGCAATGCCAAAATAAGATAAGATGCCTGCAAAATAATCCACATGGTAAGGATGGTTTCTTATCTGTATTTTGCATAACTGTATAAATATGAACATATGCCTCCAAACTAGGCTCTCATAAAAAAAAAAAAAGCCCACAAAATTTCAAAGTGAAAGACAGGTTTAATAATTACCTTTAAAAGGCACTGATTATACAAATCTTCATTTTTGCTAACCTGTATCAACAAAAAATAGCTCTTGGCAGATATACCTGTATAAATAATGCCCTATTTCCTGAACTTCTGCTACAACTTCCTCTTCAGCAAAAACCTTTCCTTTTCGAAACTTTCGGTCTTGTAGGTCATAAAGCATCACAACAAGCAAGCTGGTTAACTCATCCGGCTGCAAGAGAAAAGCAACTGGATGGAGAAAGTGACCCAAAGCATGCCTTATTTCTGCAAAAAGATCCATATCAAACAGCAGTCTCCCATGTAAAAGACATTAAAAACCCTTAAATGCTTACTTGCAAAAAGATGAAAGTAATTATTTGTGGAGAGTTAATAAAATACTTTTTAAAAAAATATATATTTAAAACTCAAATATATAACTTACAAGTTATTTAGATTATCAAAATTAAAAACATTCTCCATGCACACAGATAAAATACTGTATCTTAACTTCTAATGTTATCAGAATTGAAACTTCGAAATTACTTTCTCTTCTTAAAGGAGTTTGTTAAGTAGCTAAGCTAACAAAAACTTCTTGTCTATCAATTCCTCTCTTGTGGGATTCTTCCATATGTAGGATCTGATATGCTCAGTTGTAACAACCCTTCTGCTTTTGGGATATATATAAAACCTCCTTTCTTTGTCTAAATGTTTAAACCAGGGAGCATCTCCTATTTAAGAACAATAATTACTCCATTTCAGTTACCATTGTCTGCCTCTTTACATAAAACTCTTACAGTTATTATGCTTTCTAAAATTTGCACCTTCTCACAAATGTGCCCAAAATTAGTTGGAAAGCTCAAATTATTAGGGAAATACCACCAAACACAAAATGTTAGCATAAAAGTCTTTCTTTCAAAAACAAGGCAAAGATAAATGTGTTAGATCATTTGCCTGCTCGCATCAACCTCCACAAAAAGGAGCTTTTTGTTGATAAACTCAGCTCAAGTTTATCTTGCAATTTTCAAAGGCATCAAAGACAAAACTGGAAGGAACTGCAGAATATTCTGCCAACTCTAGAATTTCTTTCCATATCAAAGCAGGAAAGCATGTTGAGCGAATAAACTGGACCAGTTTTAGCCAGTACAATATTTGTATACAGTACCGTTTGTCCAGGAAATGAACCATGGGGTCAATACATTTTTTTGTCTGATGGGATTCACTCTGTTTTCCAACTCCCAAGGACAGGAAAGAAACATTTTTTTTTCCCTGCTCACAAGGGGACACGGCTGAGAAGGAAAGCACATGGACATGGACAATATCACTGAGCATGTACTGTGTTGCAGTCAAGTTCATGGCTCGCTTTCCCACCTTTTTTCTTTGAAGGTTTTGGCTCCCAGCAATCAGTTGCAAGAGAATCTCACAAGAGATCTTGAAGATGGGTGCTTTACACAACTATGTGAAAAGGTCAGCAATGTTTCAGTCTAAGGCTGTCACATAGTCCAAAACAACAAAGGTTGTTCTGAAGTATGTTGTAGAAACCTCAGAAAAGTACTAATTACATCAACACAGAAAATAAAAATGCCTCACAAAAATGTTCACTTACTATTGAGTAGCATGGATAAGCCTTACTATCTAACAATATTTCTTCAAGAAGATCTTGATCTGTAAAAAGAAGAAAATGTTGACAAGTTATGCCATTCTTTACAAGATTCTATGGAAGTAAACCTTGTAAGTCACTAAACTGTAATTTTAAATATCATGAAAATTGAGGGCAAATTCAATCACCAACAGTAGCAACCCTATGTAATTCATTTACATGAAAAAGAATAGGCTTTAAATGTTTGATTTCACAAATGCTAATAACACTTAGCTATACTTAAATAGGAGGGATATGAGTAGTCTAATAAATGTATACATTCATCCATATTTAGGATCTGAAAAGAACCACCGAGATGAACTCAGTTGGTCAGAGCAGGGTGCCAGTAACACCAAGGTTGTGGATTCAATCCCCTTACAGGCCATTCTTGATGATCCTTGCAGGTGCCCTCCAATTCAGAATATTCTGTGAATCTGTGACTCTGTAATAACCTGAAGCCTAACAAAAATTTCCTCAGATGACTGCTGTCAGGCAGACACTGAATATTTGTTTTTCCATGTTTTCTCTGCTGCATTATTTCTGATGGCAATTCTTGGGTAAGTTTTGTACTTACATTTCAGAGCATTGAAAGCCAGTTCATAAGATGCACGCCTGGAATACTCATCTTTAAAAGTCACCATGGGAGATTCTGCGTTATCACCATACCGCACCTGGCTTTTATCCTCACTCTTTTCAGTATGAATGCCTTGAAAAATCTTAGCTGCATTTATGTATATGGAGTCAGGATAGCCATTCTTCTCAATCTGAGTCACTCTTCTTTTTTCAACAGATCCCTTTTCATCTGAAATTTTCGTTTTACTCAAAACTGAAGTACCATTTATAACATCCTCATGTGAAGACACCAAATTACTTTCAGAATCTGGCATTTTTCCAGTTACTGACTGTGTAAGTGAAAGTCACAATCCTGCTGCCTCTGCAAAAAACAAAGTTTGTACTGAATCATGACATTTTCTTTTACTAGAATACACTTTTCCCTTCCTTTTAGGGTTTTCAATAGAATTTATTTTCTTTTTCAGGCTCTAATCTTGCAAATACATATACATATAAGTATATCATTTACATTCCTATACATCTATTATCTTACAAAACAAAGAGAAATATTTATAAGAGTTTTCTTACATTATTTGTTTTCATCAATGCACATGCCAAGATTGGTTACTTGTTTCAAGAAGGCCAGTGCTTTACAATCACTTGTCCTTTACAGACTATGCACACAAGTCTTGATTCTCAGTGTCTAATAAGAGCCATTATTATTGCAGGCAGAATAGTATCTCTTACTAGGAATTCTCCTTTAATAAAAAAGACACCAAAATTTCAAAGCAGACATCATGTCTTCCAAAGAAGAACCATCTTGAAAAGAGTTGCAGTGAATTCCAAATGATTGTCCACTAACCTGCCTATCTGTTCTTAAAAGTGGAAAACAGAGATCATCTAAATGTTAACGTATTTCATGTATTATCTAAACAGCACAATTTTAAATGTAGGAAATACATCCTGAGAGTCTCTCTAGGTATTATCCAACTCTCCTAAAGTCCACGTGCATTTCTTAAATTTTCTACACATCTTACATTTACAGTAAAATAAAAATTACCTTCCCCAGAGGTGGAATAGGGCTTCAGGAAAATGAAAAAGTCCCAGAGTTAGCTGAATGCAAAAATATGCTAAAGTTCCACATAAAACGTACCTAAAGTATTGGATTTACCCTACTTGCTCTGGTTGTGATAACACGCATTTATGATAATGCCTAGAGATGCAGAAGTCATATTAAATGTTCAGAAGTGGGTTAAGCCAGAACAAATTTAAACACAGAATAAAGATTAAAAAAAAAAATCAAACTAGTGTTCCTGCCTAGGGAAGAATAATACAACAGAACTATGAGGAATTTAGCAGCTATGGCACAAAAAGCTAGGCATGGATCCACTGCTGCCAAAGACTTCTGGATATTTTAGGATTAACTGCACAAAATAGCAGAATTGGGGGGCAGGGGGTGCCAGTTTAAAAATCAAGAAAAAAAGGTTCTATTCCGATCAGATGGAAGGGGTCTTCTTTTTTGCTACATAATTTAGTTCATTACAATAAAATACATACCTCATCTTCCCAGTTCAGACATACTTGCTCAGCATCTTTTTCTTCCTCTCTCCTTTCCTGCTGCCCATCACAAAAAGCCATAGTAGCAACAGAGGATGGCAGCACAGAGTTGGAGGGGCAAGGAGAGGGACACAAACTGTTGCTTCTCCAGCAGGCAGCCATGAAATGCTCCATGCAAAGCCAGCATTCCCCCATTCCAACTCCCTTTCCCAAACATGGGTGACACTCAGCCCATCTCTCCCCTCGCCAAGACCAGCACAAGTCAGTGCCTGACTAGCCCAGCATGCTCCACACAATAGACCAGTGTGACTTCCTGAATTCCGGCAACTTATCTGGGGGAGGCCACATCTCATTCTCCTTCCCCAGGATTTGCTCTCCAAAACTGAGAGCTGTAGAAGTAACTTTTACTGTTACTTTATAGAGGCCTTAGGCCTCAGACAAACAGTTCCTTCAAGCAGGAGTTTTGCTCCAACATCCCTGTTAGACGCAGCAGTGATGGATCCATGGAGCAAACATAAATTTATTTTATGAAGCCATATTGAAACAGAACAAGCAGTGCTATCAAAAGAAAGCCCTATTCTTCACTAGAATAAAGCACCAGATCACCTAAACCAAATTAAAACACTTGTGCTTAAAAAGGAAAAAAAACCACAAACACAAATGCTTTCATGATCTTTCACACTATTTTCACCAGCAAACATAAATCTCACAGAAACACGAGCACCATCTCAGAAACTTGAAACTCAAATGTCTTCTCCATGTGAATGCAAATATTCCACTTTTGAAGAATATGCAGCAAGTGAACTATGTCTTTGGTGTAAGGACTTCGAAGATTTGTAGAGTTCCCAATTACTCTTTGTGACTTCTTTGCCAAAGCTGTTTTTGCTGAGCCACAATACACACTGCTATCAAGATGATTTAAAGAATACACTTTCCCAAAAGACAAATGTCATCCTAACAAAGATGAGATGCCAGTGTTCCGCCCTGTGCAGACATGCTGCACGTTTGCAACACTATAAATCAGTCTGAATTACTGAACGCCAAGCAAAGGACACCAAGCTGGATTAATATAAAGCTCAGCTGGAAAGAGGATCTTCCCAGACAAGAGAGAAAAGATCCTGCCTTTACTTGTGGATCTCAAGCAGATTACTCAATTGACAGGGAAAGAAAACACTCAAGGTTCCAAGGTCTCCCAAAACAGAATGGCTTGAAGGGTATCTGCAGCTTCGACTTAATAAACTCAAGCAGACAAAATAATGACATTTATTCACTGCACAGCATAGCAAGTGGTTCACACACAAACACATCTCCCATAAAAATTACTAATTCCTTTGCTCATAAACCAGTAAGTGTATTTTCCCCATTTCTTCAGTTATCACCTTTTACAGTAGCCTCTACAAGTAAGGAAGAGAGATAAACAGGAAGCAGCCCCACTGCACTTGTGTTGTCTCAAGTCCAGCAGGCAGCCCGACCACCCAGTTCCCATTCACATTTTACCGGGGACTCCATGAGAGGCGGGTATGTGAGAATGGACGCGGCTGCTCACACACCAACAAACAGTAAATCCTTCACAGCCGTAGATACACGGTAGTTTTCTTCTCACTGACTCTGTGGGTACACGGCATCTGCTTCCCAACATCACTGCCACTGACACTGAGCTTCAAAGCCTCTCCTGTCCAGCCGAGCTGGAGGGCCGCGGAGACCAGTGAGAGTGAGGACAGGCCAGCCACCACACCGCTCCCTACTGCGCTTTATTTACCACAGACGGCTGAACTCCACTCACAAACAGGCATACAGGAGGGGGGAAGGAAGGAAAAAAAAAAAAGCAGCTGTTTCTTTGTAAAACCAGGCAAAGCGTTCGTTCATTGTAACAGTGCCCTGAAAGGCCCTGAAACTCAGCCGGCTCCCCACGGCCGCTGCCCTTGGCCTGGGCAGGCCCGCGCGGCTCGTACCTGGCCGGGCTCCTGCGGCTCCCTCGGGGCGCTCCGGGCGGGGCTGCGGGCACCACCCCGGGCCGTGCCGGGCAGGGCTCGCCCCATGCCGGGCCCCGGCACGGCCCGGCCCGTCGGCCGCCCCCGCCCGGCCCCGCCGGCCCACACGCACCTGCGGCTCCGCTGCGAGCCCGGGGCGCCGCTCCCGCCGGGCTCGGGCGGCGGCTCCGCCCGCACAGGCCCCGCCGGGCCGGGCTCCATCCCCGGGGCCGGGCTCCATCTCCCAAGGCCGGGCCCGGCCCCGCCGCCTCCGCCGGGAGCACAGAACGCCCGGGCAACGGCACACAGGGGGCTGGAGCGGAGAAGCGCTTCCAGAGGTTTCCTGAACAGACCTCTAAGAAAATCCCTTCGCGGGAGCCAGAGCTGCTCCCACGCTCCTTCTGTAACTTCGGTTTGCAGGGCTTCTTTGGTTTGGTTTTTTGTGGTGGTTGTTTGGTTTTGTTGTTTGTTTGGGTTTTTTTAACCCTTTTGTTTAAAAAAAAAGAAAAAAAGTCCAAACAGCATTGATTGTGGTAAACTCCATGAGCAGGTTTACAGGCCAGAGTCACTGACACTCCTGACAGCATCTGAACGCCATCAGGGACAGAACTGGAAACCCCAAGTGCAGGAATAACTCCAGATAAGGGGCTGGGCTTTCACTAGCACTTGAAATTAGCAGCGTGATCTTGTAATGTTTTAGCTGTCTGGGCCAGTGCTTTTATTCAGACTTTGAAAACATGATTGGAATGCGCTTTAAAGTTGTTTCTAGATGTTTTATTTTCAAAAAAAAAAAAAAAAAAAAAAAAAAAAAAAAAAAAAAAAAAAAAAAAAAAGGAGGGGGAAGATTATCGAAAATATTCCAATAATCAATAAATCAGCCATAACTTTTGTGAAAAACCAGAAATCTGCTTTTCCCCTGTCAAGTTTTTTCCTGTTACATCAATGCCTTCATGGACAACTTTTAATTTTCCAGAATAAGGGGAAAACCCTTGTGGTTCTGTTAGAATCTGTGATGACTTTTGGAGTGTCATTTCTCCAACAAGATCCTGCCTGGCAGCTCCCAGAAGCATCTGTCACAGGTATGAGTGCCCTTACATAGGGAAGATAGAAGTACAGACTCTTCTGCAGCAGGGCTGCACAAAAGCTGGGTAACCAAGGCTTTGGTATAGATTGGCTGCACATTTAGTAAACCTCAGTACAAACCTTAGTATAGCTGTGTTTTTACAAATTGTGAGGTTACAGAATTTTTGGGAGCAAGCTGCATTGAAGCACACAGGCCAGTGCTTGTTATTCCTTCCAAAAACTTGGGTGTTAGCCAGATCCCTTTCTGGTATCAATCTTAACAGATATCTAAGTAAACCAAGATGTGACTCTGTGCAATCACATGCATCAGGACTAGAAAATTTTGGGAGTTAAAAACAGTGCTTAATTTGTTAATGGTACAAAGACGCCCCTCTGGTCTGGATCTGGTACGTGCTCCAGCGTGGCTGGTGCAACTTTGACAGCAGCAATTAGTTACAAAAGGAGCCAAATAGGCTGGGTAAACTTTGCACACAGCAGTTCAAACAGATCTTGAATCCTTCCTGATAAAGGGGTAAAATATGTGTTTAATAGGTTGTGTGGATCAATAGGGTGCTATGCTAGCAACAGTATAGTGGACAGAATTTTTTTGTGCTAGTTTTTCCAATTTTTGTTCAAATAGATATGGCAGCTCTTCTTAAAAGACACAACTGGAAATTGCTGCCCAAAGTCAATTTCATTTATGTGTACGAATATTTCACCTTCACTTTGAAGTAGTCTATTTTGCTAAAAGTTCTGTTAAGAATTTTCAGTACCTGGAGCTAATTGTCTTTTGAAAGAAATAAACATATATTACCACCACTATCTCATTTCCATTTTGTCTGTGACATTTTAAACTACTGTTCCCTCATAGGAAGCCCCCATAAAACTTCATATTTTAAGTTAGACTTTTTAGTCTACATGCTTTTAACTTATTTATGGACGGAGAAAAAAGGAAACTGTGTTCTGCTCCATCTGGGGCCTTTCTTCCCAGAGCTTAGCATGCTCTGAAGTTGAGCAATCTCATTAGGGTTAATTTGATGCAAGTTGAAGTGGCTCACTGGCTTGCAGGCTCAGCACTCTAGGTAGTACATGAATGAATTGCTGACAAAGTTAGAGTAGAACATTAAGAATGAAAATAAAAGATTAAATCTCACTTCCTTCCATCACAACTTGAAATACTTGAGTGTATTTGTTAGGTTAAACAATGCCAAATTTGGTAAATTGTTTCATTGAAGGCAAGCAATAGAAAACCATTAGGCTGTTTTATGTAAGATAATGGTTTAAACTATACCTACTACTCAGGGACTAGATATGGTACAACTTGAACTTGGTGGCTTGAAGATGACACAGTGCATTGAATTGATATGTAGGAGTGGGATCTTGCTGCTAAGTCACAACTTTCATCTCAAGTCCACCTGCCTATATTTGAAGCCAGGGATCTTTTTTTCCTATGTACATAATTTATCTGATTTTTATCTGACCACTTATTCTATATCATAAGGTCTTTGTGACCTTATCTCTAATGCCTTCCCTCATCCTCACTACTCTGAATACTTTTATGTATTGGCAAACTATCACATCTCGTTGCTCCTCTCCTTTTCCAGATTGTTGCTGAACAAAAAAAAAGTTGGTATATAAATTACTAAAGAACTCCACTGATTACTTCCCTTACAATCTTTTTGCCAATTATTCATCCATTCAAGGACATTCTTTCATACCCTTCTTATTTTGAAATTACAATCCCAGTCTAATAAATTATGCTGAGGCAGAAAGATCAAAATCTGCCAAACTGATGATGCCCACAAACATCTACCTGCTGATATTGTCCATGTTGATTTCTGAAACTCTCTCTCTCAAAAATCAAGACACATCAAATATTTGATTTTTCTAGTGAAGAGGCAGGTGCTGACGTGGTATAGCAAAACCTAAGAGATCACAGGAGTTTCAGTTCATCTAAGCCTTTTAAATTGTAGAAGTTTTGATTACTCATTGAATCCACAGGAATTTGTGTTTAATGGTTTGTGAAGTTCTTCATAATTAAAGACTAGCAAATCATTTACTCAAAACAAGTAAGATGTCATTAACATTCTATACCAGGATGCCATATGTAACCACATTGTTGGTGGCTGTGGAACCTGACCGTGTGTGGTGTGCTGTCTTTAGATAGCTCTTTCAGACTAGATTGAATATGTGAGAAAGGTTGCCATTTTTATTTGGCCCAACACAGGTTGCCAAATTAATGTGTCAACAGACGTATTATATAGTAACTGGGAGTTGGTAAGTGAACAAAGACTTCACCAGTTTTGTCCCTTATAATCACTCTGTAAGTAACTGCGGTTTCAGTGAAACTGAAAATAATTTTGTTGCAGAAATGTTAAATGTAGTTGTTCAAAACTTTTAACAAGTACCATATGTTAAACTTAAAACCTCCAGGGAGCTATAGTAGGGAAAAACATATGAGATGTTATCTTAAATTCCTTTTTTCTTTTATGTTTTTCCTTCTTGTTGAAGTGTTACATTCAGTCTAAATTTCTGAAATACTTATCAGCATCCTGGTTATGGTCAGCCTTCCTGCCTCAGACCTGGAAGATTTAAGTTCTAGAGCAGCGTGTCTTTCATTAGATTTAGAACCTAATCTGAATTCAGTATAATAACTTCAACCTTAATTCTTCAGCTATTCAAGCATACACGAACAGCTGTCTGGACTCTAATGTCAGCTGAGAGCATAGGACAGACAGAGGAAGTACAGATGATAAACAAACCTTCCTCCTTTGCGTTTCTAGTTGATTTGCAAATCCAGTCAAAAATCTAAGGGGTTCATTCAAAACCCATTTGGTTTTTCTAGAATATTTAATTCTATTTTTAAACGTAATGGCCAAATGAGTCCAAAAGTTGCTAATGTCTACTGAATGATCAACTCTTCGCTGGAAAGCTTGCCCAGATATGTTTTGTGCTTAACAACTGAGATTTTATTTCATTTTTATCTCATTACACTTGTAAGAAATCTTGTATTAGGCTTTATAATAAGGGGGAAAAAAGTCTATTTTGATATGGAAAGTTGTAAATTTACCTCATTCACTCTTCTGACCAATTATTTTACACCTGTGAGGCTGTAACTCAGAAAAACACAGAACAACTAAAAGGAGCTGGTTTGAAACTAATAAATGCCCTGATAGAAAACAGTAGGATAACTAAAACGTTATTATAGCAATTGGAAGTGTGGAGGACAAGGAAAAGCTGATGACAAGGAAAGCTCAGGAAGAAATCTGAAGATCAGGCACCAGAATAGTTGCTATTAATAAGATGTGTAGGAGCTTGGAAAAGAACCGGAGGAATATGAGCTGCTTCAGGGATAACAGGAGTAAGAGACAGAGGAAACAGAGCCAAAATTTCTAGCCAGAGCCTATCAGAGAAGGAGCAGAGCAAAATAGTGGAGTTTTCAGTCACACAGAAGCAAGGGGTACAAAAATCATTGCAGCAGTAATTAACATTTTTGTCACTCATGACTTTAGCTTTCCAAGTCTTCAGATATTATTATTGACATTTTGTAAAAACACAACAGCCAAGGTATTAATAAAACATTCCTCTTCAGATACACTCTTACAGTATAGGTTATGTAAAAGTATTTCTATCATTTATTTACCAAGAACATGCTAAACTGAGTTCCTTATTTCTCATGGTATGACCTCTAGCTAATATAGTAATCATTACTTCTAACATTAAGATTTAAGAGTGATTTTCTGTTCACAAATATTTTTCATAGACAGACAGGCATAAATCCCTGTTGGCATACATGGACAATTATCAAAATAATATTGTTTAGCAAAGCTAGACTTTGACATAGTCATACGAAAGCCCACCCCCTTCAGATAATCTTAATATAAGTATCTGTGTGTATATATAGATATGTATTTATAATTTATATAAGAATATGTATTTTAAATCTATATTAATATTATGTATTGATATTAAAATATATATTTATAGTTTATAGTTGTATATAAATACAGATATATATTTAAAATAATATTCCTGGAAGTTAGGAAAAGGAGAGCAATTACCAATACAAATATTTCCCTGTATAATCTAATTACAGCTCAAATGAAACAACTTAACACATAGTCACCTCAATTGCTAATGCTTATATTTTACCGAGAAAAATAAAGCTACTGCATACATTTCGTAGAAACCATTTGTGCAAGACAATGTTCACTTATGCAAATACTAATAAAATTGCAAAGATGTCTACCAGGAAGATAAAGGAGACACAGCACGGAGAAGTAAAGGACAGTCAGATAATTTGACACCAAAAAGCAGCAGCCATGTGGTTTGGCAAGATATAAGAGAAGACATTCTTTCACCTTTCAGGGACAACATGTTCTAGTTTTAGTGACATAAACAGCTCCTTTAATTTTCATCCTCTACGTAGGTAAGCACACCTATACAGAATGGAGAGTCCTGAAGCTGTACATGCATAATGAATCAAGCCTCAAAAGATTTGTTCACATCACTACAGTTGCAAAATTAAATTATAGCCTGCCTCATTAGTACTTATTTTCTGGTACATGTCTAAAGTGGTGCTCAACACTTCTGTTGTCTGTTTACTTCCTTTCTTCTATAACTTAGGTTCAGAGACAATCTGAAGGTCTAGGACAACTTGAGCAGATGTGAAGAAATGAGACCCTCTGTTCTTTTCCAGAACCCCTGCACAGGTAACACTAAACACCAAGACAGATTTAGGCTTCTGGAGCCCATTCAGCCTTTCCTCTCATAACTTGCATCTACTGAGCTAAATTTAAACACTCCTACTGAGTTTAGTGATACAGGATCAGGCTTTACCTCTGCACAAGTGATATCCACCTGTTGGTTTTGAGATTCTTAGTTCATTGTAGTCATTGTTCCAAATTCATTTCATTCCCTTCACAAGGAAAGAGTAAGTTCCCAGTTCTGTGGGAGAACTGGTGTTGTAGGGTTGTGCCTCTTCCCTTCCCCACTCTGATATTTCACACTGTTGTTGATACCCCTCTTACTCTAATGGCAGTTTCAGTTACAGAGACCACAAGTCTGTGCCTGCTGGTTCTCCCTAAAATCCAAATTCGCTGCTGTCCTTATCTCTCCCCTGATCTCATCTCTGCCCTGTAAATTACGTGTTAAGGCCAAGGTAAACTCTAGATAAGGCATTAAGGTGTCTGTGGTCTAAACCAAGTGAAGACACATGCTGCTAATGCCCACAAAAGCACGCACTTCACTCTATTTAATTTTGTTGTTAGCATAATCAGTGATAAGCCCAAGAATCTTCTTGAGCTTGGTTAATTTTTTCTCTTTTTTCTGGAGGGGAATTCCAGTTTTCAAATTCCTCCCATCTGCAAATGGGTCTCCAGCCCCTTTCTTACAAAACTGAGAGTATCTGTCTGCCAGATCAAACAGCCCTTACAGCTCTGGCTGTTTATACTGGGTATTTTGTAGGAACAGGGGTGATTTAACAGAAGAGCCTCGCATTCCAGTAGTCTTACCCATGATTCACTATCATCTAATAGCACACTTTTCAGCCCAGATTATTTTCGTGTGTCTCTTAAAGGTTTGTAATATGTGTTAGGCAGTGTTATAGATAAAAACTGCAAAGCTTGAAAGACAGAGATCAATACTTTAGGCCATGTTGTTATTACTGTTATTGTTGTTATTGCTATTATTTCAGTCCAGTAGATTTTACAGGACCAAGCAGAAAACTACAATCTTTGTGAGGGTTTTCCTACTTTCTCTCTATGCTGGAAGCTAAGTAACATAGTGATCAAGAGTTAAATCTCAATTTAATGTCAACGTGCTAACTTTGTAACTTAAGATACACACTTGTGTTACAGACACCTTTCTGACTAAGAGCATTCATCACAGTGCCTGTATGCAGTTTTTGCTGCTGATGAAGCTGATTTCTTTTTCAGAAATCTTCGGCACTGCTCTGCAGATAAGAATACTGTAGAGAAATCTGTGAGTCTAACTCTCTTTGGAATGCTGCCAACCATTTTAAGTCTCAAAATTAACTCAGCCCTATTCACAAGATCGATCAATTCCCTTTCAAATGTATTTTATGTGAAGCAGATTTGTGAAAAGTGTTTTTTAAGCAGTGCAATTTCAATGCAGCTATAGTGGCAGTGCATATGCATCATCAGATCATTGCCTGGGAATGAGATGGCTTGATCCATTATGCAGACACAGCCTTAAGAAATACACTGTGCTTCTATTTTTTCTTCTAACATTTGCAACTCACTTGATAAGTTTGTTTGCATGAAATTGTCTATTTTTCCCTTTTGAGTACTTTGTCACAACTTTCCAGCAATAATAACAAAGTAGTCTGTTAATAGCATGAATTGACACATTTTTTAGTATGACCATTTCATTCTCACCAATACCTAGTAGAATTGATAATGATAAAGGCAAATTCTTAGTCCTGGCAAGTCATAGTTGCTTTTTTATGTTCTTGAACAAACAGAAATGAGACGGTCCTCCCAAACAAAGATTAAAAGAATGTAATTCACTGAACAAGCAGAGGCAACATAAGAGTATTCATCAAAGCCAGGAGGATAAAGAAGAGAAACAGTGATTTTGAATCACGTTTCTGTTCTGGTATTATGCTGAAGTTCAATGTTGCTCAGGACATTACCTGAAACTAGAAGCAGATTGTCACTGTTTGCCTTCTGATACATCTTAGATTGGTGGCTTTTTTTAGACCTTTTATCTGTAAAACAGGTAACCTGCATACCCCGATGGCTTTTAAAGCTGTCTTTATGACGTGTAATAGAACACTGCTAGGCCTTGGAGCCTGTCCTCACAGTGCCCATCCTTTCCTCTCTTTGTGTTTCTCACTTTAAGCCTGGTTTCTTTCAGGGAGCGAAGAACATATGTGACCTGTTATAAAGTCTGGCACTTCCCTAGCCTGTATCCTGCAGTGTTAAGTACTTTAAGAAGTGGGGCAGGCTTTAAAAAACACAGCTTTCCAACTGATTTCATGCATCTAATAATAGCCTCTCAGGCAAGGAATTGTGCATGTGCCTCATGCAAGCGATCACAGTGTCAAAGTAGACAGAAACACACAAGCTACAAGCTAAGAAAAGCAGTTCTACAGGCTGCTGATAGGTTTCTGTTCTTTCCATGTGGGACAAAGAGATCAATTCAATATTGGAATGGCCAACGTGAAGATAAGAAGACAATTTTCTTCTCCATGGTTTTAGCATAAAAGGATTTATGCAGCTCTTACTGTTCTCATTGGGGACTGGCCTTAGTCTTTCTTGCATGGGATTTTATCACTTGTTTACTTTTTTGCATTACTCAGTGGGTGTTGGCGATAAGGTTGCACTTTCTGAGTGGTTAAATTTGTTAATATTAATAGCTAGAGATACTAAAAGCTGTTGTGCACTGCTGTGGTCATATTAGCTTTCCAAGCAAAACTTTTCTGAACAGAAATATCAGTGAGCTTTTCTCTCCCAGATCAAAACAGCCATCAGGCTTCCATTTAAAATTTCACTGATTCTGCATCTGTATTCCAGTCTGGTTCAAGCCAAAGAACACTGTGTACATTAGCATTTCACAACTTAGTAATTGTTCTCAAACATTATGAGTCTCTGTAGAGACTATTGGAATTAGATCTATTGCTTTTCATAGGAGAAAAACTAGTTCTATTCAAAATACTGAAAGGAAACTTATAAGAAAATACTTAAAAAAGGATGAAAGTATAAAAGATTGAGAGTATATTCCTATTTCTCATAATCTCTTCTTTCCAAATCTTTACATATATTAAATTCTTTGTGAAGCACTCGTTCAGTTATGCTAGCAAAGGATATCATGATATTAACTTGCAAAATTACATGGAAGGTTGTTTCTCCTCTGTCTTTTCACTTGTTAAAACCTTCAGTGATATTGTTAACCATCATGGAAGCACTGCAGGGCCCTGAGTTTTTATCTTTTTCTATAGGTGAATGGTTGTTTGATATCAGTGTATTTATTGGCAATTTGAAGATTTTGTTTTTCCTGACAGGGTTTTTGAATTTCCCTTGATCTGTAGAAGTATCATTGAGAGGAAAATATAGGAATGCAAGTCTAAGCAACTTTTTTCCTTTCTGAAACAAGGGCTGCAAAAGGTTTATATTTAAATTACAGAAAGAGTCCTCAATTATTTCATCTTTCTTTCAAATTTATTAAATCCCTGTCTTGTACATCCAGATCTTGTACATCCACTTGGATTCAGCAGTGAATTATTGGTCATAGGAAGCCCTGGGCAGTCAAAATACTACATTAGCTGAATTAAAATATTAAAATTAAAAATATCTTTGTTACATGGAATTGCATATTTTCTTAATTTATGTATTCAGGTGATAGGCAGTTAGAAAAACTGACAGAAGTTTCTAGAACAAATGAAGAGTATTTTACTTTTGCCTGTGGATATTCACCCAACAGATTCATACCACTTAATTAGTGCATTTTTTTTTTTACTTGAGATGTATCAGTGAGATGGTGAAACAATTAATAATGGTAATTTCAGTGACATTTCAATAAGGAATCTGAACATTTTCTTTTAAACAGGCATTGGGTTACTCCTAAGAAATCTTCCAGATTAAATCTCTCGAGTTTGTGTTGCAAATTCACAGCATGAAGTCCAATGATCCATTCAGAACTTAGAGCAAAAATGTCATACTCATTTTACGGATTTCAGTTCTGGCACATGGCTGCTTTGGCTTCTTAGTAACCCCCTGAATGATGTGAAAGCTCCCAGAATGTATGGAAAGGGTATCTGTGGGGTAGGGGGCTGTTCTTCTCAACTGAAAGATTTCTAGTAGTGGTTCATGTTATAATTTTGGCCAAGAGAAGAGTTAATAGTAGTTTAAACCTGATCTGATTCTGGTGCTAAATTTCCTATGGTTCTGCTTCCTTCCTACACTGTTCAGACTCTATCGGTTTATCTTGCAGAACTCAAGCCACAGTTGTATCCTGATACCTACACAGAAGGAAATTGAAACCTACTGCCATCTATTTTTTCACATGAGAAGAATTCCAGAGGAAAAGCAATATTCCCAAACCAAACTTTGCCAGAATATTTTTAAATAGAACATTACAATAAAATTCTGTAATATTACACTGAATTTATCATACAAAACATGTATATAAATTCAATAGAAGACATTGTTAATTTGGCAGCGTTTCATCAGACATCTTAGTTATCTGATTGCATTAATGCTACATATCCAAATTCTCCTTGTTCTAGTGTTATGTCTCTCCCCATTGGAACCCAAGCCCTGGAGTCAAATAAGAAAATATCCCCAACTCTTTGAACGTATTGGATCAAAGGAATGAATGACATCTCTGATCTCAGAGAACAGAAAAGCACACACTTTGGTAAGATCTTGCTCACTTTTAAGAAACCTTGACTGGAGACGCAGCACATGGTTAAAAGAGTTAGGGCCAACCCATAAAGCCCAGAGCTCAAACTTCATCTGTATCTGAATTAATGTGATTTCTGATGCTAATGCTCATTCAGTCCCACACTGACAAGTGCAGACCCAACTTTTCTGTGTTTGGAACATAATGTTTGAATATCATAAAAGTCATTAAGCTTTTCTCTAGCTAAACTTAATTTGAGTCTTTCTGAGCCCCTCATAACAATCTGGGGTTTTCTACTACGTTCCTGATGCATTGATATCACTTCAACTGCTATTAAAAAATATCACATTTAATCAAATAGAACAGCATCATCAGCTGGTTCAGCAAACTCCTCAGGCATTAAGGAGGTGTTGTGGAGTCAAGTGCTGTTAATTGGTTCAGTCAGACTGCTGGGGGGGAAGTGACCATCTGCAGCGTAGCCATCCCGAAATGCATGCAGCAAATCAGGGCACACTGGAGCTGTCAGGAGCTCTGGTGCGGGCAGGGAGCTGTACCCCTGGAAGAGGTGTCTCCTGTGCCACCAGTGCCCGGCTCGGCATTGCCACCTCCCGGCCCAGCCCCGGCACTCCCGCCCGGCATTCTGCTGGATTCCTCTCGGTTCCCAGAGAGCCCGAGCGTGGGCAGTGGCACAGGCAATTCGAGCCTCCTCGCAATGCTGCTGGGCGGGTTTTGCCGCGCTCTGGCCATACAGGAAAGCCTGGTGAGCAGGGAAAGATGAGGCACAATGGCACTGGGAATCCCTGCGTGTAAACCCTGTATAAAGGTGCTTTCATATATGTGATGTTTGTGGATTCACATAAGACACTGCAGGTCCTCACTGTGTTTTCAAATGCTAAGCTAGGCTGAGTTTAGCAATGTCCCCTTGCAGCACCAGGGACATCCTCGCCCATCCGCTTCGTTGGCTCTACATGTTGCTGGCTGACTTTTGGACAAAGTTCAGTATTTCTTAACTAGCACCCAGAACAAATGAGCAGCAGCCTCATTTCCCTTGCCTGTGCTTCTCCATTCATCTCACCCTTCTGTGTAAGCAATAGCTGGTAGAGACATATGACATTTTTTCATCACAAAAGTAAACCTAAGCCTAAAACATTTGTTCGTTTGACAAATGGGTTAGAGCTAATGCCTTTTCACCACACTTCTTATCCTAGGATTTCTTATCACCTGTCAGATATCATTGGTGTAATGGCACCTGAACACTCTGTGGCCATATCAGTGTTAAGTCTGATGGCTTAACTTAAGCTGTTGCGCAAGGCAGTTGAAGTGAAGCTGGGGGGTATTGCATAGATGATAGAAAATGCCCACATATTTTCTTCCACCAGCAGAACTGAGAGCGACACACATTCAGAGGGGAGCGCACAGTTGTGAGCCATATGCGTTGTCAATCTCTGGCATTTTTTTTCAGTGAATACTTTGTGCATGATCCTATCAGGTCTTTCACTGGGGGCTTTTAATGAAAGTGTACCTAGAGCTGGTCTTACTTAGAGTCATTCCATTTAAATATTCCTCAGCTTGCTGTGTATGAAACATTTTAACATCAAATTTAGAAAATGCACCCTCCTCTTGCAGTTTTATAGGTGGATTTTCTATTTAAATCTCATTAATGCATGAAAACATTAAAATGCTGAGTGTTTAATAAATATTACAAAACCAGCAGAAAAAATTATGTAGTTAGCACTGTATATCTTTTCTTCTGTGTCTCTGATGAGATGAATATGCTCAGCTATACAGCAGTTGAGGAGCCATTTTAATTAGAATTTAAATTAGATTTTTGTAGACCTGTGAAGAAGGACGCAAAAACGGGCCAAAAGATACTACCAACTGCAGAGAAACTCATTGTGCACCAGCAGTGTCCTGGAAAAGAGGATAATGTTCTCTAGCATGATGGCACTGGAGAAGGAAAATGTTGCAAACTCTAGTGCAGAAAGAGTACTTATGTGAGGACTTTGGACCAGCAGGCTTGAAGAGATTTCTACTTATTTTAACCTTTCAGGAACACACGTAAGAGGAAAACCTGAGCTATCAGCAGTGTTTTAGATTTCCTGCATCAGTAGCTTTATATGACGTTTTCCAAAAGAAAAATTAATTCTATGAAAATTTTGTAATATCCTATGTCATAGCTAAGGCTTGTTTTTGGATACTTTTTTCCTCTGGGCAAATAGTACATGCCAGTCTTCGGGACTGGCAGCTCAGCACTTTCACCACCCTTCCATTAAAATGAATTTAAATGTTAAAATAAAAAGTTTATGGATCTGATGTTTCTCAAATAGAGCAGACATCATGGTGCTGATTGATAGGCAATCTTCTCAGATCTGTTTGCAGGTCGTGAACTGAAAGAGCTAGATTCAAAATGCTGACTGGGTAAAAGCATCAACATTTGAAGTCCCACAGATCATAACATTTACTGCAAGGTCAAATGTAATATGGGTGCTGACTTTTGAGCTGTTTTTTCGATTGGTCACCAGAGTGCTGTGAAACTAAGTGTCTGGACTGGTACTGACTAATATGTGTACCACTGTAATTATCAGTACATTTTGCCGTGTTTTTTCTTGCTATAGAATCATCACAGAGTATCTAACACGCATGCAAGCCAGAAGGCAACATTTTTTTCTTCCATAAAGACTAGTGCTATATAACTGCACTATTATGGCTGCAGATATTTTCAGGCTTTTCTCTTTATTAAATTTTCATTCAGCTCGAGAAAATGACTGATCTTGGCAACTGCTCCTAGCGCAGAGAGCGAGAAGCCGCTCTCTCCTTTTTCTCCTGCAACTCTGCTACTTTTCCAGCAGGAGGAGCTGCAGGAACAAGGAGCCAATTCCTCAGACTTACACTAAGGAAAAATACCTGGGATCATTTGTCAGCACAGTTCCCCTTCGTCTACGCTGCTGTACAACAGGTGAAATACAAGATATTTTTGAGAGACTCACTTATTATCAACAGATTTATTATTCATTTTGCAAGGAGTAAAAGGTTTATCAAGTAATTAAGACAATGTTTTCCAAGCCCTACTGTTGAGTACTCATTTATAGCAAATCTTTAGAGTTTCAGCAGTCATTAGCAACTGAGTACATATCAGCTATGCAAATCCAGGTAAAAGAGACATAAATATGGTTGAAAGGGACAGTATTTTATTACTTAGTGCAGTATTTTTAAACAAACAGAATAGTGCAACTAAGCAAAGGAAACTGAAATGGCAGCCTAAATAAATTGACTGGGCATGATAATAGATATTTAACTATGGATAAAAGGAAGTTTGGCTACCTATTCAGCATGTAATTTTTCCTGTAACTTTCTTGTATATTGGTCTGTTTCATCACTAAAATGTATTCATCCCGTTGGTGTATCTTAATCTGTAGCCTTGCTCTTTTTCATGGAAGCTTTTTCTTATTGTTCATTTGTCTTACCTTAGGACTCTGTCATAACCAGATCCTGTCACACGTTCTCTGCATGGATTTGTTTTCATTCCCACACTTGTGCCAACAAACACTTTTTTTACTTGGCAAAATTATACAATGGCAGCAAATACACAACTTACATGCTCTAAGTTAAGCGAGTGCAAAGCTCTCTGTAGGATTTTGGCCTTATTCATACCAGGTTTATCTAATAACCTCCATCTGGTTAGGTTTTGCTGGCTGGTTTGGTCATTATCTTTGCTCCTCGTGTCTCCTTCTCAAACTGTGCAGTGTCACAGTGATCTTTTTCCCCTCTCTTATTAGATATTTGTTAGAGACATATTACCTTTCATTTACCAAGTTGGGCCCTGTAGTAAACTGGAAAATAACTGACCAGGTCCTAAAAGCATTTGACATTTGTGCGCAAGTAATTAATAAAGTTATCTGGCACCCCAATACCTGGATACTTATTCTATGCTTTTTGCCTTGCTCCCTGTTATAAATGCTCAATGTGCAGCTCTGGTACAGCTTTGCATTCTGGCACAATTAGGTGTGCATTTAAACTGTGAAACAGAAGCAGTGTCCAGACCAGGTAGAAAATATCCAGATCTAAACTTTATCGAAGTTTGGGTTTAGATATGAGTCCAGAACTTCGCTGCCTCTGAAGCAGTCTTTTGGGGTGGTTTTCTCAATGTTTCCTCAGAGTTCTAAAGCCATGCTCATGAGCATTGATATGACAGTTTGCAGAATATATAACCTTTCAGTCATATTCATATGCTCTTCTGCCTGGAGGTTATATCAGCCTGACAAGCTCCTAAATCCAGATAGTAGCAGAATCTTACTGAGGTGAAGTTTGTCTTATCTGCCTGTTTCATCACATGGTCAAAGGATGCATTAGCAACCACTTCACTAGGAATAAATTTATGTTGGTCCTGCCACACACAGAGTTGTTAGGAATTTCTTCAGTCAGATTGAGACAGACAAATCCCCTTTCCAAAGAATGGGTGAGGCAAAGCCAGAACTTGTTCTGGAAGCTTTCCAAGACAGACTAGGCGATAATGTCAGATCCTCTCCTTCCTTTAATCAAAAGAGTGAACTTTCAACATGTGTCACTGTGAACATATTTATTTGTTTAGTTACTTGATGAAGTGGAAACAGGACATGGTCACAAGGGATAACCACAGAGCAGCCAGGCTGGGAGTGGTTCTCACAGAGCTGTGCAAGTCTTGAACAAAAAAGAAAGAAAATATGAGGCTGGGCTGCTTCTGCCTCAAAAGGCAGAATCACTATGGTTTTGAGGGAGGAGATAATGAAAGGAGGCTGTAGCTGCACATAATGCCACTCTGGAGGGGTTCTAGGAATTTCCCCACGTCTGCCTGCCCAAGATCCTGATGAGTGCAAAATATTCTGAAACTGTTGTGGATGTTTGTGTTTAAGTAGGAAACTGAAGATCCGGTGGGTTTGTCATCTTTTCTTCCTGACTTCCAATACCTTTCAGGAAAGAATCTTAGGCTGGAAGCAGGTGGATCTTGAGTTGAAAATCTGGTATTGTTGCATCCTGATAACTGCATGTGCACACATACAATCTGGGCATTGAAATGCTGCTGTTTGAAAATATGGAAGGGGGAAAAATGAACCTACATTTGATAGTATTGTGAAGGAATTGCACTGCTTTTGAAGATTGCCTTAAGTCTGCACTTTTTTTTAAATCAAGGCAGCTGGATTTTTTTTTCCACTTTCAATGCCTGAGTTAATGTGCCTAGGGAAATGCAGGGACTCTGTCAGTCCTATTCTAAGTCTAGTTGAGACTCAGGGATGGATGCCCACCATTATCTTCCTCACACTCATTTTTCTGGAGGCGCTTCCTTTGTCTCCTGAAACAAATTTTCCCTGACACCCTGTTCAGACTACAAAGAAAGTGATTTTCGTTCCCCTTTCATCACTTGTATTTTTTTCAACTATCACCTAATCTCCAGCCTGAAAGGTGGTTATCAGTTGTGTCTTCATTTGAGTATAGCTCCAGGCTTCCACTTAAAACATTACAGACATGATACTTTTGAGTCTGTTAAGAGCAGTGATGCTGCTCCAGTGATCCTTTAAAATATGTCGGTATAAAAAGTCCAGGATCAGTAATCCTTCACCTCTGTAAAATAATTACTTACCAGATTTTTATCAAAAATAAGGATGCTTAATTTGCTCTCTGAATATGTCTAGGGCTTACACGAATTTTTTCATCGCCAATGTTCTAATTATATAAAATAGATGTGAGTGTAAACAAAAAAGCATCTTTTCTCATTACTTAGAAAAATATAAGTAGGTCCAAATATGTATAATATGGTGTTTGATTTTGAGAGATAATAGATTTATCATCAAATGTCAGATAAACTCAGAGTTTGGCTTGATTCTAGGTCAATTTCACAAATTTAAGGCAATAAAACATAGGTTCATGGACTATCATTTTAAATTACCATCGTTGATGAATAACAGTTTTAAGGAAATAATGCCTGTATCTTTTTGTGTTAGATACAGTTAACTGTGTCAAATTTCTGAAGAAATATTGCATCAAATGTGTATCTGTTGTTAGGTTCCCCAAGCTTGTAACCAACTGGGCAGCAATAATAAACCAGACTGTTTGGTTTTAATACAGAGCAAAAGAATATTGAAAATATTCTTCTTTGATACAGATTCGTGTAGTGAATGGGTATCACCATCAGAGTGGAGTCTTACTCTGGCATTTCTTGTAGAATAAGCAAGATTTGTATATTTTAGTGGAGTATCTCTATATAATAATCTGCACAAAGGTGGAGTCCCTAGTCCTTCTGCCCTACTCCCCCCTGCCCACGGAAAGGATAAATTACTGCTGTGTATTTACTACAGTTTTTCTTTATCTTCATTTACTACATGCCCTTTAGCTCCCTGGAAGGTAATTAATAATATATTTGGTCTTGGGGCTATTTATATTTGTAACTTTACTCTTGGGGAATCTTAACCAGTTCAAACTGTATCTGACCTCATTTTTCAAGTTTTTCTTAAGAGCAAAGTTATTAATCTTGAGATTTCTCAAGCTAAGTCATGCATTAATGTTCTCACAGTAACAACCACAAAACGTCCCTGCTAGCCTTTCTCTTTTTTTTTTTTTTTTAACTTTGTTTGTGTAGATACCCTACTAACTAACCAAGAAAGGTAGTTTCGTGCTGTGGCCTCATAACATTTTTTTTTGTACTTGCACTTTTGCTCTGATGTCATGAGCAGTACAATGGTGGAGTAATCAAAAGTATAGTCAGGTCCTTGAAAGCTAGTAAAATTACTCATGCAATCCTTAAATCATGACAGACATACATGCATGCACATATGCACACATTCATAAGGGTAAGGACTTTGCTAGTTTGGTAGGAGTCACTGTAATGATGCTACTTATTAACTAAAACCTTAAAATAACAGTAATAATCACTACTGGACTTTCAGCTATATTTTTTTCTTTTTTTTAATCCATAATTTGTGTTGACAGGCCTCCTTCTTCTTCTTTTTTTTTTTTTTCCCATGAAACAGGCCAACCACTCCTTTCTAAGGTGAAGAGAAGGCAGAACATTAATTGTTTGAGTGGAATGTGGGGATAACAATTTCAATGATTCCCAAGATGCATTTAGTGATCATGAAAGCTGAACATCAAAGCATTTCTCTTTGTTTCACATTCTTACAAAGCAAATCTATAGAGGTACGTGATGAATGTAATTTTTTTCTCCCCTTTTTCTGCTGCAAAGACTGTTATGGCTTCCTGCTATTGCCCCTGTTCTCTATTTTTGCCCCTATGTCTGGTGCATGTCTGTGCCATGTCCGTGCCACTGATTGCTTTTGTTGGCAGGTCACATGTGCTGCACGTTCCACACAACTCCTCCCCCTTCAAAAAACCCTTTCACTCCACTTTCTCCTCTGATAGCAAGGCAGCATGCCAATAGCTCCTTATTTTTTATACTTAAACCACCTAGGTTGTGTAAGAGGCACAATATTGGTTGCCACTACTTCGCAGAGTTCTTTGTGGTGGCTTTTAATATAGGAGAGCACAACCTGCATGTGGCAGAAAAGGCAGGAATGAGAGCTGTTTACCAAAGTAATCATTACTAGTCTGACCAGCTGCACCAGGTCAATGAGTAAACAGTCCATTTCTCTCTGTGCCTGTCATGGCAAAAATATACTGTGTGTATATTTCTGTATGCCACTGATGCCATTAGCATTGTTAATTTCACCCAATTTCACGTAGCTTGGGAATTTAACCATACATTAATTCTGGAGGTCCCCACTAGTGGTGGCATTACAGGGAGAGATTTCTATAGATGTAAATCCTACCCCGAATTCCTCAGAGGCAGAGAGTGCCCAGATTCCAAATCTCTTCCTTTCCAGCTCAAGAGAAGGTGGTTAGAAATTATTCAGAATTTGTTAAACTGTACACCAACTACAACCCCCATCTGCTGAAGAGCAGAGGATTCAGGAAACTGGTGTCAGTGGCCAGAGCCACTCAGTGGGAAAAGATTTGCAAGGAAAAAAAAAAGGGAAAAGAGAATTATCCCTATTTATGTCCTCCAGAACTGATCAAGCAGCTGTATATCCTCTTTAGGGGTCATTCACAATCAGTATGGCAGGAGCAAACTCAGCAGTTTCAGAGTTGAAAGCCTCTTGGGCAAGCAGGGGCTTTGCTGGTAGAAGATGTAATGTTTGTGCTTCCTTAGCCTGCTTCAGTGAATCCATTCTTCACTGCTTGTAATCTTCAAGTGCTCTAGATCTTGCTGTTCTGTTCTATTGATCTTTATTCCATGACAAATAAATGAAAGTTGCAGTTTGTGACCTTTTTGTGCCTCTATGCATGCTGACTTTGAAATTACCACTACAGTAGACCCAGGAACATCCATGTTAGCTCATCTCAATTAGATAATAAATATATCTGTTGGTTCCTGCACATGCAGTGGAGTATTTGAAAACTGAAGTGTTTTCCTGTGTTTACTCATGGCTGTTTATATTTGGGTATACTTCTCCTACATGTCACTATAGTCTTGCTTTGAAGTTTTGGACTAAAACTAGTACTGCACTGATCTCTAAAGCCGTTGTGTACATAAAAGAGTTGCTAATGATGCCAAATACCACTAGTAAATGCTGGATTTCACAATGCAGTAGAGATGGGCTGGAACAGGTTTCCAGGTTTCCATTCAAATGCATCATTCAGATGTCTCCTTAGGAAGCAGGAGAAGCTTTTAATTTGAAAAAAAAAAAAAATCAAGGCAAACCTTTTCCATGAACTTATACAAGTCAGAGACCAAATGTCTGCACTTCACTTTGCTCTTAGGAATCTGGAGGTTCTGGTGCTTGTGAAGCTGAAGACCTGTATTATGTAGCTCTCATCACATTTTTCAACAGATTTCTCTTAATATATGAGCTTCCTTAAATATCCTAATATCAGACATAAGAGCCATTGTTCAATAATGTCAGAGAATGAGATGGGGATTAGTATTATTCTACCAGTCTAGTATATGCCTGGATAAGATTTTTTTTTTCCAGTAAAATATTGAAATTCATTTGCAAGGCAGAATGAACTTAAACAGAGAAAGTTGAACCATACATTTTCCTACATACTAACTCAACCCTGTGCAGCTCCAGTGCAACGGATATTTTGAGTTGGACATATTTTAATTTTACCTCTTCTTGCTTCATAGATATGCTTAGGCACTCATTCCCACAACTGTACAGTTCCATCAGTTATGTCTGCAAACCTGAAATTTACTATGAGGGCTGGAAAAGAGCACCAGAAATTTAAAAAGTGGGACAAAATGCTTGTGCTTGCAGTACTACTGAGGAAAAGACCTGTGGAACCACAGGTTTCAAATGGTACCTGGACAGCTGTAGTGTGTTTTTTATTGCAAACCTCTTGCTCTATGGAAGGTGGACAGACATGAGTATTTATCTCTTACAAGGCAAACATTTGGCTACCTGTTCTGTAGGAATTTTTGACCACTTTATATCATCTCAGGAACACAAATACAAAAATTTGAAGCCAAAACAAGTCTTCCACACAACACCCAGAAATGCTCAATTGCTTGGTGCTTTACAGCTCATCAAAATCTGACCAATTCTTGAAAATAATTAAGCCAATCTAAGTCAAAATGCAGAAATATTCAGTCAGATTCATACTATGACAAAATTTCACCACATTGGGTCACATATCAGCTCTGTAATCAAGGAAAGGCTGTTATGCTGCTATTGAATGTACTGTTGTGCCTGATGGGGAAACCAGAAGTGCTTCCACAAATCACTCATTTAGCAAAGCTCCCACTAACTCCGTGTGAACAGGAGAGATGCCTCGAGGTAAAGAAGGATTCTCATGTCTCTGTGCACTTGATTCTCACCTCTCTATGTACATGTGGTGTGTCTTCTACATGTTCTGTTTCCTAAAATGGCCTCTCACCTTCATGTGATCATCTCATATGGCTTAGCAGGAGAATCCATGCAGCCTTTGTGAGGGGCTGTTATGTACAACAGGGGCAATGCTGAGGTTCTGGGTTCCCCCAGAACTCAGCTTCATTTATCCTCTGGATGGTGTCTCCTTCTCTGTCAACACATCTCTCCTGGTAGGCAGCAGTGGATGAACTGCCAAAGCTAAATGACAGCTGCTACCCAAACTGGAATCAAACCAACAATTTGCAGGAAAATCATCCTGTTCTGAGCAATCAGATTCCAAATTTTAAGAAGAATTATCTGTTACACCTTCACATTAAGGCATATGCAAATTTTTGGGTAATGAACATGGTTTTCTGCCATTCAAGTTTTCCAAAGCCTTCCATTTTATGGATAACCTAATTTACTA
The DNA here is from genome assembly GCF_965231275.1 of Zosterops lateralis. NCBI lineage: Eukaryota > Metazoa > Chordata > Aves > Passeriformes > Zosteropidae > Zosterops > Zosterops lateralis. Next base: position 23,718,085 of record NC_139766.1, on the reverse strand, counting down.
AATATGGGGAGGGAAGAATTTTTGAACCTGTGTTTGCTGATGTTAGTAGACTTGACATGTGTTCTTTTTCCATTAAATTACATTGTTAGCTCTATTTATCTTCTCAACTTTTGTATAGGATGTTGCAGAATTTATTAAAAGGCCTTTGCTACTCACTACAGCTGACTTTGAATAGCTCACTTGTCTGCATTCACAATCTATCTTTCAACAAGCAGCACAAAAGAAAAAATCCAAGTAATGCTGCTGGTTAGAAGTTTCTCCCGTTATTCATCAAGAAAATGAGCACATCATTAGCTTAAAGCCAGCTGAGAGTTTTGAGGAGAGTGGATAGAGCCCTGGTTAAAAATAAAGAAAAAAAAAAAGGGCTAATAAAAGGTATATATCTAGTTTTTACAGATGTCAGAAGGAATTTAAGAAAGGTGCACTAGGTCTTGTACACCTTGTGTTTTTCTTCCACTGAAGTTTCCCCACATACCTTACAAATGCTTGCTTAAACGGATGAATTTCAGACTATTATTCAATACAATTATGTGTTTGCAAACACTGGAAGGGAATGTTTTTCTCCAATGAAGACAGGTCTTTTACATAGCCATGTTTCTATTCTTTGAGTGGGTGAGGTAATCTGTACCTAGTCAGTGCTTTGGAGTGTTTAAAAAGTGTTTTCAAATAAAAAAAGTAAATAAAAATAAAAATAAAATAAAATAAATAAAAATCTTGTAGATTTTCTATATATTAGATCCCTTTTGTTCCCTTACAAGATGCCAAGAACCTAAACAAAAGCCTGTCTATCTATGGAAAGAGCTATCAGGCCTGAGAGGGTCTCACTGAGCTTTTGTTCACCTTTCTGGTTTGTCTAAAGCCTTTCATGCGAGTCATATTTCTGAATTCTGTTGTTCATGTTTTATGGGAATGACTAGCTGGTTGTACCAGGTTTGTGAAATGCCTGCAGATAAAAAAACAGGTGATCATTTTAAAGGCTTTTGTAAAGGAGCTGCTTTGAGATCTAGCCCAAGTTGACAGCAATCCTTTGCATATGGGACTTGAGACTCAGTATGTCCTGTGCTGTTCCTGCAGTGTTTGGGAAGGCACAAAGGCTGGAGTTCCTCCTGTTCCACCCTTGCTCCCAGGGAATAGCCCTTAGCAGCAGTAACTAACCACAGAGGTCTTGCAGAGAAGCCAAACCCTATAAGCACAATTTGCATTTACACCACAACCCTTGTTATTGCAAAGGAGTGCAGGCAGCCCTGTTGGTTTTGATTGCCATGTCACCCAAATGAGTTATGTCACTATTATTTGATACAACTCATTATGAGGAAGATAAGGTTATTCTCCTGTAACCTGAAGTCTGTGAGTTATATTGTTTCTGCACAGCACTATTAAGTCCAGATTGATAAACTTGCCTTAAATAGCCATGCAGATAGGAGATTTTAAACAGTCTTCTATTGAATACAAAGGGTTCAAATTTGAAGGGTGTTCTCCAGCCTTGGCAATACATTGTCAGAGTTCATATTCCTCTAAAGAGCTCATATTTAAAGGCAGCTGCTGCTTCTGAGCAGCTCTTCATTGCCATCAAAGTAATACACCAGTGCTGACAGCCACTCTCAAAATAATGGACAGGAAAAGAGAGCTTTTAGCTCTGCATCTACCTCTTCCAGTTATTCCCAGACAGCTTTGTCCAGCTCAGAGCAGGAAAACAGGAGGTCTGTCCTACCATTTCATACAGCCACAAGATGGACTTTGTGGGATGACACCATTGGGCTTCATCTGGGATAACCCCAGGACCAAAAGGCTGCTGTGTGGCCTACCAGACAATTTGAAGGGTTATTTACCCTTAATAACAAAAGACCTTCCTTGTCCTGGTATAAGACGACAGAGAGAGACAGTGTTATCTTTTCAGGACCTCCTTATCAGTCTCCTCCTGGCTCTGGTCAGACTGATGTCACATACCAACAGGAGGAGAAAGCTGTGTAGGCACCTTGGTGGCCTGTATCTACACCAAGTTCTCTTTAGTCCCTGTGTAGAGCAACCCAGGGGTGTCCACTGCCTGTCTGGACAGCTTTAGGGAGTGGTGGGTGCTCTCAGGGATGCTCTGCTTGCTGTCTCCCTCCAGTCTTCTACAGATCAATTTTTGAGCTTGTGTAAACCTTTTGAGGTGTAAACCTTTACACCCTCTCTCTTTTTTTCCTATTTGTTGTCTCCTGGAAACAGTTTTATTTGGAGGATTTGTGGGTTTGGTTTTTGGTTTGGGTTTTTTCTTTGTATTGTTTTGGGGGTTTTTTTAAGGCCTTTCCTTTCTGGGAAGGGCTTGAAGATTTTGTTAGAGCCAGGAGGAGATGAAATGATATGCTGTCCTGCGTACAGCCAATGGTTACTTGGACAATCTGGGAGCTTGGCTGTGACCCAAAAGGCCTAACCTGCCTGGAGATAAGGTTCTGGGCTCCTGGGGTTGGCAAGAGACCAGAGTGTGGTAAAAGCTGAATTGTCCAATCAGGCTGAAGGAGTAGGAGCTCTGCTTGCTCCCATAGAGATGGGAGGAAATGTATTGCTCTTTTGAAACTCAGTAGTTCTGTCAGAAATTTTACATCCCAAGAGAAGTGTGATCCGTGTTTCATAGTAATTTTTTGGTAAGCAGTATGGGAAAGAAATGAGAATTTTCCCACAGGCAGCTGTATTATGGGTGTTTCTGAGGTTGGTAATGGCTGGGATTTGGCCCGTGGTTTTGAAACTCCAGGCCAGGACACACAGAAGAAAATCTTAGCAGAAGTTTTAACCAGAATGACTTCTTCTTTAGTTAACACAAGTGAAGTCAGCTTCCAGACATGAGATTTACATAAGCAGAAGATAACCAGCCCAGCTGAGAAGTTTGCACTGGAGATGTCAAGTTCAGCTGGAAGAAGTTTATATCTGGACATTGTCAGTCTGCTGAAACTCAGGAAGACAATTTCCCATGCAAAGCATTTGAGACTCTTAGCCTCAGACTATACTGCTGGATCTTAATGTTCTTTAGGACATTTGAAACTACTTGGGGTTGGAAAATATACCTGCAAATCATGCAGGTCATGTTTGACTGATGGAATTTCAGTTATTGTAGCAGCCACACATACAAGTGGAGTATAACTTGTACCAGTGCTGTGTGCCAGAGTTTGACTGGTGCATGTCTTCTGCCAGACCTGACAGTTAAATGTATGCCTACCTATTTAAAACACTGTGAGAGTATTTTTAAATATAGTGTGGCATTATAGCAACTTTACTCAGCAGTTTTCTGCAAATAATAGCCACTTTATTAAAAAAAATTCCAGATCAGCTTACAGCTTAACCCCAGTCATTGACAACCATTTATAATAACAAACCTTTACTTTTCAGGCAATGGGACTCGTGCAAATTATTGAAAGATCAAGCTTGTGGCTGACATACTTTTTAAAGATTTTTAAAATTAGATACCTCAGATATCCTTGCAGAGTGAATTCAAATATAAAAGGTCTTTTTAACCCTTCTGCAGGGGCTGCATTGGCAGCATGACCTTGTCTTGGTCAGTCTTGGGAGATCTGCAACCCCTCTATGCATCCAAGCCCAAGGTGACAGCCCCTGTGCAGAGGGGTGCAAAGCAGAGGTCCCACAGCCATCACTGGTACAGGTGTTCATCTGTCCTTCAGCCACAATGATAGATGAAGAAAAACCTGAAGATTGCTCTTTGTCCACCTCCCAAAAGAATTTTTTGGCAGGTCTGGTTATTTCATCCAGACATTAAATAGCTTTGTTTTATCTTTTTTCCATCACTACCAAAAGCTCTGAATATTCTTGTGTGCCAAAAAACAGATTTGCTTTAGACTTGAGATAATTAAAATAAAACTGAAATCATTAAGACTTTTTTTAAAAAGCTTAAAACCTGTGAGCTGAAATAAGCAGGAAATTTATTCATTTTTAAGAAATGTCTTCTCCAGTTGACAGGAGTTTAGAAATCTTCTTCAGGTACCTATAATCCATCCATCTCTCAATTTCTCCACCAAGAATTGATGTTAATAAATGGAGAAGACATTAATTTCTTCACACACAAAGACTCCTGTTGCCATATTGTTGCAACATCAACAGGGGCAAATTTTTCTGCTTCACAATACTAAGCCAGCCATCCACATTAGCTTAGAAACCTGGCTGCACTCAGTGCTCTTCATTTTTTCCAGCAAAGGTTCATTCCTCAAAACATCTTGTTCTTTGAATAATGGCCATTTTTGGATGTTTTTCTTGGGTGGTCTTAGGCTCAGCAGGTTGTTGGTGCTACTGTGCACCAGGCCTTCCCCTGAGAGGCTTTGCAGTGGGTGCATTGCTGGTAACTGCAGCAGTTTGAGTCCGTCATTTTCTTCTGAAGTTTTCAGAAGCAAAATATATTGCTCTTTCTACAGTTTTTCCTATTAAAGTCTACGGAACATTAGAAGTAAATTCACAAATGTAGCTCTTCCCCTGTAGACAACAAAAACCCCTTTTAAGGACAACTTGAAACCACATTGATATTGCTATATTTAATCCCTCAAATGTCATTTGCTAACTAATAAGTAATTTAAAGAAAGTTTACATCAAAACTTAGGTACTAGGGTATTACTGTGCCTGCATACTGAAGGTTTATATGCAACAGCTAAAATATACTTTTGATCATGCTCTTTAGCAAGCATATCAGGGTGGTCATTTAGCGTTAGGTCTCATGTAACATAAGTCTCCTAAATATTATGGACATAATCTTCCATTTTGCTTATAAATCATTAATAATGGTGTGTTTGACTTTTAATTTTCTATGTTCTTCTGTTTCAGAACTAGGACGGCAGAGAAATGTACTAGTACCTAAAGGAATCCCAGTTCCATCTCAGACTGTCTCTTTTCATAAAAGGTAGCATACGCTGACAAAATACCTATTGTGACCTTCCTTCTGCATTTCTCATTTATAAGATTTCTGGAGATGCACTCCAAAGATATGTTTCTTATTTAGAAAGAACAATTTTATTCAAAGAGCAAATAATGACTCTGAACGTTTGCTTATTCCAAAAATGTGCTTTTTCACATGGAATCACAGGACCAGTCTGCTCTTTTGTAGCAGCAGCAAAGCAACCTTTCTTGCTGTTAAATTATTATATCTTCTCTCTGCAAAGTTTTAAAGTTTTCCATCAGAGAACTGCACAGGGAGTGAAGGGACAGTGATGGACATGTGGTGTACCACAGGTAAAACACACTTCTTCCCATGTGAAAAATGCAAAGCAGTGCCCAGGAGCAATTCTGGTAGTCAGAGACTTCATGGTCCCCTGCATTCCCAGTGCACCCCCCAGATCCTGGCTCTCCTGCTCACAGCCAGTGGTGGCTGCCCCTGGGGCCTGGGCAGTATGGTCTAACATGGGGTTTCTGAGCATGCTGAGGAAGCTAAAACAGAAACGTTTCCAGAATAGCAAGGTGGAATGATTCAGATACACAGCTCCACTGCATTATCAGCTATTCCAAGTAATGCCTATGTCTCCTACATCTAGTATGGAATTCTGTGCTGTGTATGGAATTTTCTCCTCCTCCAAACAGGGGTTAAAAAAATGGCCAGTACAAGACAAATTAAATCATCTCTCTAATTACTTCTGGAAAGCCAAACTCCTCCTCTGACACTTTAAAGCTTTATCTCCAGCTGTGCCTTGGCATACCTCCTCTGTACTGGTTTACCTAGGCCTCCTTGGGTATATTCTCACCACTAACTAAAGGTTGTCTCCCAAAACACGCTGGTGCGGGATCCCGTGTGGGAGCTGCAGCTCAACAGCCTCCTGTCTCCCCTGCTTTTGGGCTTCTGATGTCTGCCGGGATTTGCTCCAGTTCTGCTTATCCCGGGGATTCAACACTGCCGTCTAGCAGCTATGAGTTTCCCGAGATTACTCCCAGCTGTGGGAATTGTCCCAAAACATCTTTGCTGTTGCGACTGCCTTAGCCAGCATCTCTTTAAAATGCAAGCTCCAGGTGATTGACTTCCAAGTAAGAGGAGCTGAATAGGTTTAGACAGATTAACATTCTAGCAGTAAGTGGCAGTCATTCCAAGGAGCTAAATCAAAATCTCAAGTGCTCATTAGCAACAGCGGAGAAAAAAGAAAAAAAAGAAAAAAAAAAGAAAAAAAAAAAAAAGTAAGGGAAAAAACTAGTCCGAGAACGTAAAAAAGAATGAGTACATAATGGAGAGACTTGGTGGAAGCTGTATTCTCATTAGAGTTTTTCATTGATGGCCATCTCCCTAAAACACCAGGTCATGGGGTGCTGCTGCGTGGCATTTTCTTGTAACACAAAGTAGGAAGGTGCAGTTGACCCAGGGTCACTCCGAGTTCAGAATCAGCCCGGTGAGATTGGCCGGCAAGATGTGTGTTAGCCATGCCGGGCTTCAGGGGCAGGGGGAAAACTACCGCAGCTGCCATTTGCTCTTCAGCCTTGGAACGACTGCTCTACACCCTGAAAAACAAAATACAAGTCTGTTGTGATGAGTTCACTCGGGTCATCCAGGGCACTCCGTGTGCTCGTAATAATTTGTCTGTTTGGAGTGTCCTGTTAGGACAGTGTTGCAGCAATCGTTGTGAGGGGGAGGTAAGGAGGACGCTCAGCACTTAGCAATCCGGACAAGAAATACTGCTCTGTCTCGGGGCGTGCAGGGACAGCGGCTTCCCCGCGGGTTCTGAAAGGTGCACTGGCACTGGCCATTGCCAAACTGCACGCTGAGGAGGACGGCACAAGCGACCCTGCGGCACGTCCCCCGCACGGCGCCCTGGGCTCCCCTGCCCTGGGCTGCTCCCCTCCCGGGCACCCACCGCTCCTTCCCCTCCTGCCGCTGTCCTCCTCCAGCCTGAGGAGCAGGGTGAATCCTGGGTCCAAGTCCTACTAGTGAGTGGAGTAGTTTACATTTATACAAAATATTTAGTTTTTTCTCAAGCTTGTTTTCCTAGAGTTCTGCAAATCATGCAAACAGATTTTTGCAGTTTAGGCAGTTGCACTGCAGAACTTCACCTGTTCTCACTAAAAGCATATGAAAAGGAGTAAATAGGAAAGATTTGGAATTATTAACAACTTGTCCCATAAAAGTAAAATCCTCTCTACCTGAGTGCAGAGGAAAGTCCCCATTACCTTTTACATTTCAGAAAAAGCAGAGGCAAATCCTGACCCAGGTTCCCTTTGCTGCTTGATTTACTCAGAGAAATATTTTCACTGCTGTTTCACACAGCACTAATGAGTTTAAAACTCAGTGGGTTCACAGCAGCTGAACGGCAGCAAGAGTACAACCCTGAACTGTACCCAGCTACAGACTCGCCTGCAGGAAAGGAGGAAAACCCAAAAGCACTCTGTAGGCTTGAATGCTTGAAGAAAAGATATCTAAGGGTTTGTTTTGAATCAGGCACCCACACCTGGCTTTGTACACATCAGAGTTCCTGATACTAGCTTTCCCAGGTTCTGCTTGGCTGCTGGCTCATGCTGCTCCATTCCCTACCCACTCCACCTGCTCTGCACAGTGTGCTTTGCCTAAGTGAGGCTCACCCTTGGCACAGGAGCATGAAGTGCCTGGGTGTTCTGGCAACAGAGTCAGCATTAAGCCTGGAGACAGTTGAATACATTCCTTTGACCGGCACCCACATTTTTCAATGCCTTTTAGAAAGCAGCTTTCGCTGAAAAAAGAAACAGCAGCAAAGAGATCAAGATGTCAGGAAATGCTTTTGCTGACTTGGTGTGAAGAAAATATTTTTCTTATCCAAAGCAGCAGAAGAAGCTGAATAAGTCACTTGACCTTCCTTCCTTTCCTCTCCTTACCCTCTAGGCCTTCTGCCTCTGCAAAGGACATTTCTTCAGCCATTTGCCATCCTGTCTAGCACATTTCTTCATATTTTTTTCTCTTACATAGTCAGCCCCTGGGACTACTCAAAACACCTTTTGATTTGCTCCTACCTTGAATTGATGGGCATGGCAAAGTCTTCTGGTTGGATCCATCACACACACAGTGGTTATAGAATTTTGCATAAACAGTACCTGAAACAATAGCAAGTGAATTTTCTTTCTGGTGTTCTGAATCTCTCTGCTATAGTCTCAACAGTTTACAAGCTGCAAATTTGTGGATCTAAGCCCATTATGCTTGAAAGCACTGCATACTGCAAAAATTCGTGCAGGAATTTGAGTCATTTTGCTAGGAAGTGTCATGCATAGCTCTCATGATCACTATTACAAAGTATGATTCTAATTAAAAGAAACTCAAACCACAAAAAAAAGCACCTTTGTGTTCAGAATCCTGGTAGTTTGCTAGTGTAAAATATTGTTTCTTTCCCTTTTCCTCCAGATTTCTTTGATCCTCTAAGCCAACATAGGTAAGGAGAAGAGGGCTGGATCTTTTTTCTACTATACTATGCATTTTGCCCTGCAAGTAAAGTCCCCACTGCAAGCACTGTGGGCACAACATAGTCTCCAGGCTCATAATTAACAGTGATGATTAATGGCAAAGTATCTGTCAGAAACTGTGGGAATAACTGTTCATCTCTTAAGGAAGGGGGATGCACAGGATGACCTCTCAAAGTCTCTTCCAGCACCATGACTCTGTGACAACAAAAAGACAAAAGGCCCCCAGCTTGTTTTTCAAGTAGTCAGCTCTTTGCAGGGCTGCAGCTAACAGATAGGAAAAAACATCCTTCCATCTGCAAGCAAAGCTCATTGATAGATATGCAAAATTCTCCTGCCATGTAAATTTTTTTATTAATATTTGTTTATTTTCTTCTAATTACTACCATAATTGTATTACGTAGCTTCTAATGGCAGTCTCTCTGTTCAAAATTATGCTATTTGTGACAGCTGTAATGTATGGATCTGGAAATGGAGCCCCAACTGCAGTAGATCTACTGTCTTGTTAGTTTAGAGATTTCAACCCAATGAACTTTTTTAGAATTCAGTTCAAGGATAAAATTACTATTTTCAGTGGAAACAGGTTTATATTAGAGAAGAATGGAAACACAATATCTCAGAGATTTAGATTTTTGTAAAGCCATTTTCATCATTGCTCTTCCACCTTCCACAAGACTACAAACGAGGGCGCACAAGTCAATGAAACTTTCAATTTTTAATAAAGACTCACACCTTGAAAAGGGAAAATTATTTCTCCTGGTGAAACTTTTCATGATGCTGATGTGAACAGAAGTGTGATGGCATAAAACCGGTGCCAGTGCAGTGGCTTGTGGGCATGAACAGGTTTGTTCCCAGGTGGTGCCATTCCTTGATAAGTGGGCGTTTCCTCCTCTGCTGCCGTCAGTAGCACCTCCCTGGTGGCTCAGGGGTTGTTTATGCTGAGTAAGGTGACTCTGACCAGAATTACATTCTAGGAGTGCTTACATGATTTCTCTGTCAGCTCAGCTTCAGCTTGTACTAACAAAGTGCTAAGCAGATGGGAGAGAATAGGGTCAGAGCACTCTAGGTTTTTGTGTGGTTTCTGTCTGAAATCTGTCTCGGGTGCTCAAAGCCTCTTAGATTTCTCCACTTGCTCCTGTATACTGGGGGCAACAATTTCTATCGATATGCAAAATCTATGATTTTTTTTTTTTTCTACCTGCAGTTTAAACTGGTGATTTTTGGGAAAAATTGCAGCTGGGAAAGGAAGAAAGGGAGATACTTAAATGTAGTAAAGGTTATGGAAGTAGAAGAAAAAAAGAAAAAAAACCCACAATGCAAATGCCCAAGAGCACCTTGGCCATTGTAGTAGAAAGTGCTGCTAAAAACCCAGTCATATCAGCATTGGCTAGAGGGAAGGTGCTTCTGACTGTGCACTCTGTTCTTCTCCATCTCCCCTGCTTAAAACAATACCAGTAGATATTTTGGCTGTGTCAAGATTATTATTAACAAACCACTAATTACTAAGCTAATAGAATTAAAAGAAACACCCCACAATTAAGGCCTATAAAATTCATATAATCTCTCTACTTTTGTAGGAGTAGTCTGGCAGGGATGGCAGAGCCCCATTACATGGCACAGGGGGTGGCTGGGTTCCAGGCATTATAAGTCATTGGGTCTGTGGCAACTTGTACTTCTTGCTGCTGTTGTTAAGAGACTATTTTAGGGCACACGTATTTATTTGACCTTAACCTACTAAGACCACACTAAGCCATTAGTTTTTCTTCTGGTGAATCCCATTAATTAACCTGCCAAATATTTCATCAGAGTTCCTAATGGGAAAACCTACAGAGGAGCTAATGTTTTTTATGGTCACTAATGCAGTTTATCTTACTGTAGATCTGGAGGGACTTGGTCATGGATCAGGATCCTGTTATGCTAAATGCTGCTAAATGTGGATCACATCCCATGGTTTTCCTCACAGAACTTATCATCTGAAGAGACTTTGTCAACAGATCTTCCTTGGGGTAGAGTACACATGGACTGGAAAGATGAAACAGTAAGAATTGCCTTTTTTGTTGTGAGATATATTTAAACAATATAAACATAACTTTAAAAGTCATACTTATTTAAAAGTCAAACCAACTGTATCTGGCCCCCTGTTTGTGACTGTGTTCCAAATTCTTCCACTTGCCATTTTATGTATAATCAGAAGTCATAGTTTTATTTTGATCTTGTTCTTATTCATGAATTGATATATGCAATGCTAAATGTTTGCTTCTAGATTAAATTTTTAAACAACAGTGAATTGCTTAGAATGTTGCAATTAAGACTAAAATAAAGCATGAATTCTAATGTGCCATGTCTTTTGTTCAAGTATATACAGTCTGCATTTTTCACATAGACTAGGTGAATTTCACCTTTACACTGTACATTTGCAATTAATTTTCAGCTAGAGAGGATTTAATTGCTCTTTTTGCTGACTTGTTTGAACTCTCAGGTTAAGCTGAAAAGATGCTGTGAAATATGGAAAAAGAGGAAGAAACAGAAACATACAAATGTTCATCATTAGCTAACTGCAGGACACTGCAAGTAAGAGAATTAAGCTGATAAATATGCTTCCTGTATAACACCTCAAATCCATGTTGTACTGTTCATCTTGCAGCTATGAATCTGAAGGGACTGGTTAGAGTAGGGATCTTCTTCAAATATTGCAACAAGACACATTGTGTTGCTGTTATATGATGATCAGTTATAAAATGATAATCATAGAAATTTTCAAAACTGGACTTCAGTGCTACTCAGAGTATTCCCGCCTGAGCTGATCACTCTCTCTAGGTTTCAAGCAAACTAGAGAGGCAAGCAGTGTTTTTAGATTTCCTATATCCAATTTTGAGACTACTCAGTGCAAATCCAACTCTTATAATGGCTTGCAGTTCAATTAGTTTTTCAACATGATGTGGGGTTTTTGCATGTTTCATCTTTCTCTTAAAAAAAAAAAGAAAGAGAGAGAGAACAGAGAAAATATTGTGGCCTCAACTATTTTCCTGTCACACAGCCTTCGGTTCCTATTTCCCAGACAGATCTCCAAACTTGAGTATTGACCCCGAACTTTGATAGAAGTCAAGGCAAATGTGAAGGTGACCATCATTTTGTGCTGAAATTTGTCTTTGGGCATATGTCCGTCCAGGGTTGGACAGTCAAGAGCATGAAAACTGAACATTTTTACAAAAAAATATTACTTTAAAATGTTTAAAAGTTTCAGAAAAATATTTAAACTGAAAAATGGTAGATTTAGATTTAGACTAGATTTTAGGAAGAAATTACTCACAATTCCTGAGGGTGTTGGTGCTCTGGCCCAGGTTTGGCCAGTGGCTGTTGTGGCTGAGCCATACCTGAAGCAACCTGGTCTAGTAAAAAATGTCCCTGCCTCTGGCAGGGGTTTGGAATTAGATGGTCTTTCAGGTTCTTTCCAACCCAAACCACTCTATAACGTCTCTATATATGATTACTCATGGGTGGATACACTGGAGACAACTGAGGGCTCAGAAGCTAGAAACCAATGCACAGAACAGAGAAGAAAAGCCAGCAGCGCAGGTGACTAGTCCTACCAAAAGCCTGCAGAGGAGCCTTCTGATACAGCATCATCTGTTAGTGAAATAAACTATTTCATGATTATCTGATTTCTCCTGTATCCAGAAAATTCCTGGTTTTGTTGCAAATTGCTAATTTTAAAAAAAATATTTCTACCTGGCTATTTGAGTCAAAATGAGTATCAGTGTTTATTAACATATGGTACAGAGATCTTGTGTATCTGGGTGACCTTCCTGTTTGATGGCTTCCTTGTCTGCATTAAAGTCCCACAGCCCATTGTCCCATGTCCTGCTGGAGTATTTCTGTCCATTGGAGCATGGAAGGGGTTCAGCTCTCACCATTATTTTCAAGTCCCTGAGTCATCTGAGCCCTTTTTTTTTCTGGTAACCACCCATGACTATTACGGGATGTGTGTGAACACCCCCTCCCTCCCACAGTCACAAACCTTCTTGGTTGTTCCCCTGACCTCTACTCAGGCTCACACCCAGCTGAGCACACAAGTGTCTACATGCACCACAGTGATATCTGATGTTGTCTTGGTGGCCTCTCAGACCTTGCTGCTTATTTGTGCTGAGAGATAGAAGTGAATTTAGGCCATGTCTTTCTCTCCTCCCTCCCCCCTTTTTACAAGGATTAATAAATAGCTGAATTCTACTTGGCTTGACTTTTGTTCTGTCTTAGGGTTTGCTTCAGTACATAACGATAATTTCCTGCTGAACTGCTTCTGCTGCACAGTGCCTGTTTCACTTCCCTTCCAAAAGAAGTGACTTCAGAGTAAATACCCAGTTCAGAACTGTGTGACTCCCAGCCAGGGTTAAATCTGACCACAGAGCCTTATGATTTTACTCAGCTTCTGATTTCACCAGCAATGGCTTCCAGTTTTGAGCTAAAGTATGTTTGTTGTGAGGAGAGTGCCCAAGTTTTTAGCTGTCAATGCTCAACAATCTGCAAAGAAGAACACAACTCTAAGATAACCTATGCAAATGATCTACTCTTCTGAGCTGCAAAACTGTGAGAGAAGGGTAAAACTACATTCAGAGTGGTTTGCCCTTGCTTTTTCAGGTCCTCATTTTATTACGAGGACTGGAAAACCACTTTGTCTGTGTGAGTGCTCAGCATAATTATAATAGAAATGGCATGACTATTATTATTTCTGTGCTGGAGGTGGTGCTGCCTGTGGCTCTCCACAAAAGTGTGGAGCTCTCTTCCCTCCAAAGCTTTAATAAAATCAAGAAGGAAGAAGAGCAACATCTTGTTGCGGTACTCTGTGAGTTGTGGGTTAGGTTGGAGGGTTATGTAAGGGCATGTTTGCATACAGCCAAGGTGCATCATGCAGACAGCCCTGAACTAAAACACCCCAATATACACCTCTGGCCAGAAATCCCCAAAGATTATTTGCTAGCTAAATGCAGCAGGAGCACGTGGCATATGTACCAACATGTCAGTTACCCTGAGTGAAGGGCTTACATCCAAGAGAAACAGCCACTGCCATCACAGACAGTGTAGCTGTGACACCCCCAGCCCCAGGCTGATGGGGACAGAGCCCCTGGCAGCTCACAGGCCCTGGGCTAAGGGGAGCAGCTGAGGAGCTGCTGTGGCTGCACCTCTGCTGCTGGGGGCTCCTGCACACAGCAGATGCAAACCCACTGCTTTGTACACGGCTCCCACAGGTGTAGACGGTATGCACAGTGACCTGGAGCTGGGACCTGGAGGTGGAGGAGAGTTATTGAAGGGAGATGAAGGGCAAAGAAAAGACAGCAGTTTCAGAACAGCCAGGCAGGCAGGCAAGAGAGCTGCTGCCAGGGCCAGATGAGGGGAGTCCTCCAGGCTTGTCATCCCCATCCCAAAACACAGCACTGGGAATCTCACTGCTGTCACAACAGATAGCCTTTAGGAGGGACTCAAGGAAAAGACACCAGTGGTTTTACCACCTTCTTGTTTGAGGACTGTATTTGGTGTGAGGACAGCATGGGGGAACACATGACGTTGCCTGTAGAAAAGCAAATATTACCATGACCTGGGCTGGTGCTGCTGGAGTTGTGGAAAGGCAGAGGCAAAGTGCTGAAATGGATACATGAATGAGAAGGGCTGGTAAATGAACAGTTTAAATGAAAGCCTGAACCTGAGATGTGTGTAGAGGAAGCAGCTGTTGAAAGGGGTAGGATGGTCAAACCACTAAGTAGGAAAGCAAAAGGTATGGACTGGGAGGAGTTGTTGTGGGGGCCACAGTGACAGAGGTTGCAAACAGACTGCATGGAAGTGTCACAAAGAAAACAAAACCATTCTGAAACAGAAGGTACTGTGTTACAGAATAAGCATGTTGAGATCTTTTAACATAGGGAACCACAATTAGAAATTCTCACTCTCCAAACTTCAACTGGGAAAAAATCAAATGCTGTGTGATTACAGACTTGTTTACAGACTCTTTGATTACTGAACTATATTCAAATGTTTAACCTGTAGTAGGAAATATTCTGTGTTAGAAAACTTAAACAAAATTTAGAGTTGAAGTAGAGGCTTTTTAATTTTTGACAAAAGTAGCAAGTGTTCTACTTCTCCAATTACTTTTCTGATAGTTAGAAATTCATTCTTGAATAACATACTCCCACTTTTTCATAGTCTCCCAATTAGAGAGAGAGGAGAAAAAAAGTTTTGCCATAATCTTCTTAATGAAATGCAGTCACCAAAGTTTCAACATGCAGTTTTCTTGCTGCAGTAAAGTCAGCTATTGGGCAGGAGTGATGAACTCTACAATAGGTATTTAACATAACTGATAATACAGTAAGCCATATTCAGAAGGAAAAATTACAGTCCAGGAGACACAGCTCTCTAAAAACCACCCCAAACCCCCTGGCATTTTTTATAGCAATTTTAAGATCATTTTTGGAGGACACCTTCCTTAATCAAATACTATTTCCTTTAAAGATTAGTGTTCACAGCCTAATCATGCTGCACTTAGCTTAATTTGCTTTGCTATGGTCTCATTAAATTCTTTGTTTTGGTCAGAAACCCTGCCATGGCTTGGCAGAGAAACAGGAAATCTTCTCTCCATCTTGGAGGGTTGTGACTGCTCTTTCATTTTAACACACAGACTGGAGGGTGCTGCAGCAAATTACATGTGGGTCACTCATTCATTCCTATGTAAGGAGCTCACAACCCCTTAAAACACTTTGTCAGCTGGACAACTGGAACAAGAGGGAGAAAAATAATTCTTGTGTCAAAAATGTCTCAAAATGCCATTATATCACTTAGATCTAGTGTTTAATTTTAGGTTCCCTGAAACCTCAATGGCAGCAATTCCTACAACTGATTGTTGAGGCTGCTTTCATCCCATCTCAGCTTGTGATAGATTCAGCATTTGGTGGTCAAGAAGAGACTTTCCTGAATTGCTACTGTCATTTGTGCTGAGAAAGTGCACTTAAGGAACAACCTGGCACCATTACCTGTTATTTGATCTGGAATCTGTGAATCAGAATAAAGCACAAGTGATAAATAGTAGAGGTTTGGCACTATTATTTTGCTGGCAGATGAGGAAATGTGTTTTTCCTCACTGAAGTTTGGAAGTCCATTAAAAAGTTGAGAGTAGATGTGTCATGGTCACCCCTACACCTGCAGGAGTATGCAGACAGATGTGGTACCTTGCAGTCTTATCTGGGTCCATGGAAAGTGTCTCCTCACACAGACAGTGAGCAATAAGGAGTATTTTAATTGCTGGATGAGCTTCTGCCAGGTATGAGCTCTAACTAGGCTCCCCTAGTGCTGTCATGCACATCATCTTCAGCTGAACAGAACTAAGAAGAAAGTCAAACTCTTTCCTATTTGCATCCTGCACCAGAAAGGCAGGAACTGGCTTTCAGGGATAAGACCCACAAGCACATGTGAAGGGTCAGTAGAACAGGCAGAGCTACACTTTTAGCAGCATACCTTAAAATAGTTGGCTTTACCACACTGGTGCAACCATGGCTTTTGGTAGCCATGCCTGTGTTCTGGACATGCAGGGGAAGGCACTCACATGTCTTTCCATTTTCTATTTTATTCATTATATTACAGAGATGCTCATTTAGAAGTAATCTTTATATGTTGGCAAAGAACTACTTCTGCCCAGTAATGTCAATTTGCTCCTCTTACTGGAGCAAATGGAGCATAGGTTCTCTCTGCTTGAGATGGATTGCCTGAGAACTTTATCAGCAAACTTACCAGATGAGGACACTATGGGAATGTCTCCCTTTGGGCAAATGGGTCATGATTTTAAAGAGTACTACAGAATACTTAAGAAGTTTTTGTACCACTAAACCCCTCATGATTTACTATTCTGGACTATTTTTTCTTAAGGAATTTCTTAAGCATAATGTTTGCTGCTAATGGTGAACTCCCATTTTAATTAAAGTATTTTACGAAATTTTTCCCCAGGATTATTTGCTCATTAATGCAGGTAAGTTCTGAATTTTTTATTATTTATTTATTCTTGATGGATGTGCTAAAATTGTAATCACATGCTTTTATGAACTTTTGGATTGTGATAGTTTGGAGAGAACACACTGTTAACTTGAATTTTGCAACATTTGACTGTGAGCTTTACATATTATACCAATAATAGTTTGATTAATTGGTTTGTACCTGCAGGAAAACTCTTACAGAGTGAATGTGGATTTGCTTAGGTAAAACCTGTGAGATTTTTCTATACTTGAAAAAGAACACAATTAGACAGATTATTGTATAGGACAAGCTGCTTTCAAAGAGCATAGGTAATATCACAGAAAAAAGGCAGCATAGTGGGTACCCAGCTCTGAATAAATCTTTTAAAATTTAGGAAGAATTAAGAAGAATTCTTAATTAAGAATTGCCATGAATTAATTAATAATTTAAAAAATTAAGAAGAATTATGAAAATCAATTTCCTTCACTATTTTCGAGCTCAAATATTATTTATTCTTCTAAGATTTAACTTTCAGGACTTCTAATCTACTGTTGGGGGCTTGAACTGTCCAGTTATCCTAGATGAAGATCCTCTGTCTACTCACCAATTACAGATGATAATTGGGGTGAGGGTCATGATACTAATCAGTTGCACAAATGACCTACATGGGGAAACAAACAGATGAATAATATCTCCAGATCATCACTACTGGTAAATATTGCTCTGGTGAATATTTGCATATACATGATGGAACATTGCTTGTTTGTTTTGGGATTTTGGTCGGTTGGTTGGGTTTCTGCTCTCGAGAAAAAAAAAAACAAAACAAAACAAAAACAACTCCCCACTCTCCAAACTTCTGCATTTGAACAAAAGTGATTGAAGGGAGAAGCAAAACTTTTTTCAGGGTTTTTTTTTTTTTTTCTTTTTTTTTTTCCGTTTCATGACAATGCTAGCAGGAATTACTGCTTTAAAAAAAATCTGCTGGTGTGTGCTTCCTGTTCCAGTTTGTTTAGTCACAAGTCTGAATTAGATCTGTCTGTTGGTTGGTTTCATTTACTATAAACAGGTCTTGTGCTTTGTTTCAATACATCAAAGCCCATAGCCAGGCACAGACAGGTAACGTAAAAGGGGGTAAGAAAGTTTACAGTCTTGCTTCATTGTTTCTTTAAGCGTTCCAGACGACGGTCAGAGGGATCACAGGGAGTTTAAAAGAAGGCTTGGTTGTTGGTTTTTTTGTCTATATAAACTGGTTTCTCTTTTGTTCCTTTTCTAGAAACCACATGTAACTTTAGGTCAGAAAAGTGTAAAATGTGGCAGTTCTTAAACCAGTGTTACCGCTGCCCTGGGGTAACTGGATCAGGCAAAGGTGCAGGCTCCTCTCTCTGCTATATGCTGATGCCTGCTGCTGTCCTTCAGGTGAGTACCAGAGGTTTATTTTCTTTCCAAATATCCATCCACCTGAAGGAGGCAGATGGCTGAGAAGCATATCTTCTCATAAGTGAAACTGCCCCCTCCCCCCCCCAAAAATCACTGTTTTAGCCCTTTATAGATAAATGCGATTCACGCCCTCCCACAGTATTTTTAGTAAAGCTGCTCTAAAAGTTTGCTTCCTTCCAGCCCTTGCATCTCTCCAGGTTTTCGTCTCTGGTGTTTTTTTTTTTTGTTGTTTGTTTGTTTGATTGGTTGGTTGGTTGGGTTTTGGGGTGGGTTTTTTTTGTTTTAATTTTTGCTTCTGTTTTTGTTTGGGGGGGTTGAGGTTGGGGTTTTTTGTTTGGTTGTTTTTTTTTTTTTTTTTTTTGGAGGGGGGGTTGCTGGTGGTGTTTTTTGGGGGGGGTTGCGGAGTTTTTGTTTGTTTTGGTTTTTTTTTTTTTACTCTGCCCTCTTAAAACAACAGGAATGCTGGCTGGCCCTCAGCCAGGCAGAACTCAGCAAGCAGAGTAAAATTTCAGTTCAGATTTACGGGAAGGTGTTGGGAGTAAAAATCTGGTTTGGTGAGTTTAAGGCAGGGAGTAGTCCAGAGACAACCTTGCTACTGTGAGTGTGGAGAGAAAGAGAGGAGGGGGGGGGAGGAGGATAATAAAAACCACCCAGGCTGGAGATTAGAGACCGATTTTTCCCCTGTCCGAGTTTCAGTGCATGTTCTTGAGCTTCTGCAGCCTTATCGAGTTTGTAGGCAGAAAGCCGGGTCTGGGGGTGGAAGAGCTCTGCGGGGCCGGCAAAGAGCTCAGCGCCCCGCTCAGCGCCCTGGAATGTGCGGCTTAGGGCAGGGGCGAGCAGGGGCTTTGCCTTAGCTGGTACTAATTGAAAGTTTTAGTACTCACAAACTCTCTTAAAAAAAAAAAAAAAAAAAAAAAAAAAAAAAAAAAAAGGCGCAAAGAAGCGAACGAAGAGCCAAGAGAAGGGGTTAAGATTGGGAGAGCTGTTGCTCCAAGCAGCAGTGCAAGGAGTTGCTCAACTCTCGTTTAGCAGCGCGGTAGGAAGGACAATGCATTAAGGTCGCTACCCCAAAACGCTGCCGTGGCCGCGGATGGTGCTGGGCGCTGCCCTGGGCTCCAGGTAGGTACCGCCGCTTCTCGGGCTGCTCCTCACTTCCTCCGTCCTTAACCGCGGATTGGATCGTACCTACTCTTCTGTGATTGGGTTGACAATGTAAGCGAGCAGAAGTTCACTCAGAAAATACATTTTAAAGTATTTTTACGGGGGAGAGGCAAATGGAGAGGGCTGCAGAGGTTTTCGGTGGAGTTTTGTTGACTGTTTCCAATGTCAGGTTTCTGGTGATTCTGAAGATGACAGATGAGAGGCAGAGGCAGGTACTAAACAAGGACAGATTGAGAGGTGATTTGCAGATTTGAGAGTTTTAATTATGTGTTTCTCCATGTCAAAGAAAAAGCACATCGTGACTTGTCTAATGTCTTTGGAGTCAATTTCGGAAGAAGTGTTTTGTTTTATGGCTGTTTCTTCTTTTTGAACACTTAAGATGCTGTAGTTTGTATAGACCGAGAGCCGTGGCACAAGTGACAGGGAGGTGACAGAGGGCTGAGTCTGCTGTCTGCTAAGCTGTTACAGACATTAGCATAAGAATGGGATCTTATCTGTGAGAAGTTTCTGAAGACCATTTGAAATACATGTATCCATCAGGAGGTCAAGCGTCTTCATGCTGAAATATGTCTGATTAAGATGAGAAATACTAGTGTCTCCTCACTCATGTTAACAGAAATAGTAGATCTAAAAATTTTTTTAGACGTAAGGTTACACAGCTCATCTCTTCTTAGGAATTTTAAATAAAATTTTGACCTAAACCCGATTTATTATAATGCTTAAAGATGGGCTGGGACCTTACAGGTGGCAAAATCCCTACTACATTTTATCGGCTCAAGCGGGCTGACCTGGCAGAAGGCAGGAGCATTAGACGGGGCTGAAATGAGCCGCCCGAGGCTAACGCGAGCTGAGTATCGGTGCCCTTATGTGCCTCCCAGACTTTGCAAATGATCATTTGGACAAGCCTACAATTATTCTGTACCAGTCTGGCCGAGCTGGCAGATGCGGGAGGGGAAGGCGCGTGTTTCACAAGGGGACGGGAAGCGCAGGGAGGGGCGGGCTGCCAGCGCAGGGCCCGGGGGCAGAGGTCGCCCCTGGTGTTAAGCGGAGCCTGGTATACAGCTGGAAAGCTGGAAGGCGGCTCGCACTCTCAGAGAGGAGGTGGAGATAAGGCCGGGAATGGGCCGCTGCTCGGTGTCCGGCAGGCTCGCAGCTAAAGCTCAGAGTGCTGTCTGCGAGATAAACGAAGAGACAAACACTCCCATTGCACATTCGTTTCTCTTTCCCGCCACTCCCCTGCATATTCCCGTCCTGAGAGAGGTTGTTCTCCTGGCTTGGTTCAAAACTGCATCCTGCCGAGAGCTGAGAGCGGTTGTCCCCACCTCTCCTCGTAGCCCGGGGAGAGCCCAGCTCCCTCTTCTGCTTTTGGGGTCTGACCTCTCTTGAGACACAGGCCCCGGGCTCAAGTGTTGTTAGGGATATATTGGAGTTGACTGGCATGTAAATAATTGCTAATTTGCAATTGCTAATAATTTCTGAGTGTCTCTGCTGCAGCTGAGGATGCAAAACCTTTGTTTGAAGTTTCAGAAAATAAAAGAATTTGCTGCCTTCAATACAACAGATTTTTTAAAAGTTGAAAACATTGTAATAAAAATATTTAATACAAGAAGTGGAGATGGTAGAGCTTTCAGGGAATACTGTTTCTATGTCTGTTTGGTCTGAATCCTTGATCTTGTGTGACCTTCCCCTGGCTGGCTTCAGCAGAGCTATCCCTGGGACTGGGGTCTGCTTTTGCAGCTTCCCACATTTTGGAATCTTGGATTCCTCCACATGGCAAAGCCCCCTCACTTTGCTACCACTCTGTGAAATGCTACACCCTCTTCTGTGAAAGCTGTGAGAACATCTGACAGCTACAGAAGACCAGAGGTTACCCTGGAGTGAAAGTCCCTGTGGGGTTACCAGAAGAGCCCACAGCACGGCCAGGTGACACGTTCCAGCAGATG